>NC_056729.1:382008626-382383626 GCF_019279795.1 Protopterus annectens
ATGTTCTGTGACATGTGGAAGTGTACCTGGGGTGTCTGGGGCATGTTGTGTGGACAGATTGTTATCATCTGATGTGGCATTCCTGACCTCATGTGGTGAAAACTGGCTATGGAATTGAGGTTGATCCTGCACCTACATTGATAGCATGATACAGGTATTCACTGGTGTTAGTGGCATCTGTCCATACAGGGCATGTGTATAAGGCATGGTATTTCCTGTGTGGGTTACATTTGCTGACTCTACAGTTGTTGCAAGTGTCCAGTGGGGAACATAGCAAAGGACCACTGTAAGCAAGTATTTGCCTATTGTAGGGATGGAACAGGATGCCATGTCCTCTGTAGTCCACTGCAATCATGCCATGATTACTATCTGTGGGAAATATGCAGGGAACTACCAACATAGTGGTTGTTGCCTATCCAAGTGTGTTTGTCTATGAGACATGGGTGGAGTGTGTTCTCTGGGTAATACAAGGGTTGCCTATATTGTTCCCCAATCCATAACGTCACATGTAGGGGTATGGATTGTCTACACCAGCCTCTCTGCTGTTTGACATCTTTTATCCTTGTAAGGTGGACATTGTGACATATAATAGGTCCTCCATATAAGAAATTTGCAAAACTCTCCCCACAATGAGTCCTGTTATTACACAATCGCCACTACCTCCACACAGAATACTGATGACAAACACACACTTGACAGTGATGAGATTCAAACCCCTACATTGCTATGTATTGCTACTACAGTGTACTATATTTATTGCATGCACCATGGAGCTTATAGGATTACTCCTTCTCCAAAGGTGTATTTCATTATGAAAGAGATCAGCAGGCTTGCCAAAGTGGGGAAATGGAAAGTGTAGTGACTGTGAATGGCCTCAAAAGCATTGATCCCTCCACAGACAAACACACACACAGAGTTATCATAGTTGCCATGTCTGGGATTAGAGCTCCTACCTAACTAGTACATTACACTACAGCATTATGCAGTTATAGCATGCGTCACAGAGCTTATAGGGCTACTTTCTCCCCAAAGGTGTATTTCGAGGTGAATGACATCAGCAGGCTTGCCAAAGTAGGGCAATGGAAAGTGTAGTGACTGTGAATGACCTCAAAAGCATTGATCCCTACACACACACAAACACACACACACACACGCGCACACACACACACACACACACACACACACACACACACACACACACACACACACACACACACACACACAGTTTCACAGTTGCCATGTCTTGGATTAGAACTCCTATCTAACTAGTACATCATACTACAGCATTACGCAGTTGTAGCACATGCCACAGAGCTTATAGGGATAGTCCTTCTGCAAAGATGTATTTCAAGGTGAATGACATCAGCAGGCTTGCCAAAGTAGGGGAATGGGGAGTGCAGTGTGTGTGACTGGACCATAAACCATTCATCTGGAAGCAGCAGACCCACAACACTCAGTCGCACACAGGTTTACATTTAACAGAAATGTGTATACAACTGCTAGATGAATGATGACTTGTACAGTCATGTTACACAGGTATCACAAGCACCACAGACACTATAGTGCTGAGGGATACCAGAAGCAAATGTCTACAGTGATTGACATTTGCACATCATGTGGTATTGGCCAATTGAACGTGTGCTGGGTGGGACAGGCCTCATGATGGGAATTCTTTGTCACTGTCTGTCACTCTCTTCCACACATCTATGTATGTGTAAGTTTGGCCTATTATAGTGTCTTGTCCTTGGATATATGTGTGTATTCCTGTCTGATGTATGTGCAAAGCATGACTAGTGTGCAGTTAGTGCAGGGTGTGTGTGCACAAACATCTGCGACTGACAGATATGTATAGTCCACTATTGTTGCCAGACATGGCCTTCATTTTTTAAGTGTGAGAGCATGCCCAGTATGACCTTCTGTATTAAATGCGTGAATGAATTCCAGGTAGGTTGTACTCCAGTGTAGGCTTTTGTGTTCTACACCTACAGCTAGCAACCTGTTTCTGCAGGATATCTGTAGATCTGTTGACAATATGGGGTCACAATAGGCAAAGGATAGTGGGATACTGTAACTAATTGTGTCTGTGCTGCTTCTGCTACATGGTTTTGGTATTAGCAGAGATATCCAGACATATGTACTGTTTTACTCTGTGATGTTTTATGTCATCAACTACCGACAGGTATACATATTTGCTTGCAGTAATTTCCTGGGGAACACAAGATGAATGAAGCTGTGTCCAGTATTCTGGTCTGCAGTCTACATATTCTTGCACAGTCATGCCATTCTGGAGAGGGAGCTGAAGACACTTGCTGATGGGTCTGTGTAAATGGTTCAGCACCTTGGTACAGTGGTGGCTGTGGATCCCATGCTTGTATATCCATCAATGTGACAGTATGGGAGTATCCTGCTGTGGCCATACCTCACAGCTGTACAGATTCACACAGGTTACCCAGAGTCAGGGCTCATATTTCTGGTCATTACCCCTTCACATTGTGGTTTACGAGTAGGTTTGTAGCCACCCATTCCTGTGTTTGCAGACAGGGATAGTATGTACACACATCTGAGTTTCATACTTCACACACTCCATGGCATCCATGCTTCTACCCCCCCCCCGTTATTCTATCCTCTTCCGAACATTATGCAAACGTTATCTGATAAGTATCCCTATAGTTATCACTTCATCCCAACAGTATTTAGGGGTTGGTCCACAGTTCATGCAGTAGGACATGGTGGACATGCTACTTGGATTTGTCAACATGGCCTTGCATTTGTGTTCTGTGGACTGTGCTATGTTGTTATTTGGGAGTCCATGAGATAACATACATTGGCAGTATGGGTGAGACACAGGCCTTTGACAGAGGACTGTAGGGCATTTGGTAGTGATGCAGGCCATCTGTAGCAGGCAGTAGCATTGTGTCACTCCTACAGTCCCAGGCTGCAAGCCACTATATTCTCCTTGGGTGACAGGGTAGGTGTGCAAAGTGTTAATGTCAATAGTTTCTGTCCTTATTGATCCATTGGTGTGGATGCTGTCAGGGTGCTGTTTACAGCTAGGGACACACCTGCATGGGACACCTCTTCAGCATACTGCATTCTGAAGCTATTCCCATACAGAAGTGGGGGTCCTATTGTACTCATTCCCAACAGCAGGGATAAGACCTGTGAGGTACCTGTGGCTGATGGTGGGGTGAGATGGGTGCATGTGTGCTATGGAAGCTACTTGCAGCTGACTTGCATATATATGTGGGGCATTCCACTTATGCTGGCTTGTACAGGGACATCAGCAGTTTCTCAATACTTCATACCTGTGCCTTTTGTGGTCTGCCAGTGTTTTGCCAGACTACATTAGTATTCCATACTACACAGCCAACTAATTTGCTGCTAACCTGTATGTACAATTCCAAAGCTGTGTCCATTTGACAGTAACATTTTATACACTCTCTGTCTAGGGTACTTCCAGCTGTGTACTGTTTGTATGTCTGGGCCCACATTCATGACATGTCCATCTTTCAGATGGTGACAGATATTACATCCGAACAATTAGTATGGATTACTGCTGGACTGTGTCTTGCTGGAATGCATTGTGTTTGGCACTGCAGTTGTGAGAACTTGGCCCTGTCATCAACAGTACTGGCCATTGGCCACCAGGACACAACCCTGCATGCCTACATGCTGACCACTTTCACACAATATATAACACAGAACAACCTAATACACGGAGCCCTGCATATTGTACATGTGCTACAATCTATCCTGATACTTTGGCCAGCTCAGGTAATCTGTGCTCCACTGTTATTATACCTACACATACATGTTACTACATTTCTACATAGGATTGTGTGGGAGGAGCACACCTGACAACTGTAAACATTTGCCATGACTGTACTGGTATTTCAGGTACTTCATTCCATTCTGTATTCTGACTTATCATGCAGACTAGAGGCATGTCAGTGTAGTATAGTTCTTAGGTTTTATTGACCTACATTTCAGTTTCAGACTTCTTACACTTCAGAACTAGCATCCCACTGTCTGACCTGTTGTAGTCTGTCTGTGTAGTTCTGGAGGGGGGCTGTTCTCCATAGCCATCAATCAGAGGCCTTAGCACAGCCTTTCTTTGTGTTTGTCTACACCTGTCCTGCTGGCTGAGACTGTTGTTGGGTATGTGAGCCTCATTGACATACATGTGTGTGTCCTATGGACACACATTTGGCCCACCACATGTCCTTCAGTGTTTTTTTTCACCTTGTCTAGTACTGCCTACTATGTTGACACCAGTATTTATTAAGGATTTTATGCTGCCGATATAGGTGCCTACTATCTGCTGACATCCCATTCAGCCACCCGATTCCCTAACATGCTCACATCCATACCATATATACAGGTAGCAGAACATGCTACTACATTCAGCAATTGAGAGTTAGTGTGACTTACCTTGTGGCTGTGCCAGTACTGAGGATGGTGCTGGAGGGCTGATTATGTTGGATGCACATAGTACACTCCCTATGCATGGTTAAGCACAGGTTGTGCCATGTTTGGCATCCCTTTTACTGTATGTGCAAGTCGGAGTGAGGTTTCATTCCCTGGGTTCCTACCATGTCAGTGTATGTGTTATGTGTTGCCTCTTTGACAAGGCCTGGGCAAACTGGGCACACCTCCTTCTGCCTACTAGAGCAGGCTCAGGTTGTTCTTCTGAGTCACTCTGTGCCAGTGCAGTGCAAACCCAGTGCTCAGATGTGATTGGAGCTGCTATTTCCTGGTTTAATTTTTTTTTTTTTGTTTAACACCCGGTGGGCGGTGCGCACACCTGTTTAGGCACCCCCTTCCTTAGCTCTGCCAAGCTAAGGGTAAACCCGTGCCACAGAGCTCCAATAAGCTTACAGTATGCCTGACACACCCCTCCATGATGTCAGCTAACTCTTGGCTTGCATCATGATTTTCCTGCACCTATACAGTTGGGGGCAGGCTAGCCATGCGGGGAAATCTGTGATTCAGTATCATTCCCCTCATTTGCATAGAATTGCCTGCTAATGCCTAGTTACAAGTCTGACACTGAGCCTTCCCCCTTAGCAACCTCTATTCACTGGCCTTGTTGTCTTCTGCCTGCCATTGACTATAATGGGAAAATTGTTATTTTGTATATAAAGCTTTTTTCAAGGTTTTAGTTTTATTTTCGTCCCATTTGTGTGCTGCTGCCCTTCACTTAAACGGCTGAAATCGGGCAAAAAAAAAAAGTTATTTTTTTTGTTATTTTGAAACTGTTTCCCATGCCAATGCCCATATATTTGGGCATTGGCATTTTTCTCACATTATTTGCACCCTTTATTTGGAGCTGTTATGGCTCCGTTTTGTAGTTTGCAGAAATGTACTTCGTTACTAACCGGGTACATTTCTGCAGGTTACACTAATTCTGCACGGACGGCTGCCAGCCACCTGGATCGCTAATTCACCTCATTTGCATGTTTTTCACCTGCAGTTGGGGTAATTAGCATACAGGAGCTGTGTCCGTGCAGGAATAGTGCAGGAGCGCTCGTGCACGTCTCGGGAGCTTGTTCCTGAATCTCTCCGCTGCCTCCAGCAGCTCTTGCACTATTCCTGCACGCCAGACAGAGCTTGCTGAATCCTGGGGAGTGTCTTTTAAGACTCAATAACTTAACTAGATAATAATAGGGGAATTGTTTATCATATAGCTATTCTATTTTTTTATTAGTTATCATTGTTAGGTACATACACGTAGTGTGATGATTATTATACCTCTTGGGGTTGGACTGCATAGATGGAGTTACTCCGTTGTTCAGATTTTATTTGTGAGTGAAGTTAGTATAATTGGGTTTTGAGATAACCATTTTTAGAACTCTAAAAATGTTTTAACTTTGTATTGGAGTAGACACTTCTAGCTATTAGTATGCATGTATATATTTTTTTCCATTGTCATTTTATGTTTTTATTGCTATTTTACTTTGTTTATTTACAGTTATTGGCTATATGTAATGTAAATAAGCTTGGGGGAGTTGAAAAGGAGGGTAGTTATTGTGTCACCTGACTTATCAGCTTCATTAACTAACCAGTCAATTAAGAAATAGGGTGGGGAGATAATATTTATGTCAGTCTGACTCAAACACTGTTATCTGAGGAAGTCTAGTTACCAACTAGATAATAAACACTTAATCTTATTGTGTTTGTCAGCATTTATTTTATCATCACTTTTTATTAAAGTTCTGTGGTGTCTATAGTTTTGTTCTCGGCATTGTTTTGGTTTTAGTTACAATTGTATTTTCTTGCCATAATTGTACATACTAGCACATTTCTGGTGCTCTTGGAAGGTAATTCACCTTTCTTGATAAGCTCTGCTAGTCATCATGAGGGTGAGGTCACTCTGTGTAGTGAAGCCTGACCTTTTAGAAACAGCTACAGCATTGGAAATATTTACTGGCTAGCTAGCACCATAAGGATATAAGGACATCTTTTAAAATAAAAGGCTACAGGCAAGAAATCTGCAGATTATTGATTTAAAATAGTTGGCATTCTGCCTAACTGAGCGTTAATGATAGAAATATTAGAATGAGCTTTACACATCTGTTTCTACAGCATGACAGCTGTCTGGCTTTGTGTAAATATTTATGTAGTTAATATGCTTTCAATTCTTGGGGAGGGATCAAAGTGTATGTTACTTTTCTACATTTGAAACAGTACTACAGAAAAATATTTAAAGGGTCATATAATGTAATAACAGACTATGAAGGACAAGTTTGTAACAAGGAATGGTGTAAGCTAAGCAGAATAAAATATAACCTTTACTCTGGCATTATCTGGTTTATTGATCTCGAATATATATGATTTTGTTGAAAAATAGGCAATGGTACTAACCTATATTTACAATAGTAATGCACAAGTAATGTTAAAGGTAACACACCTGAATCATAGAAAACATATAACTTTTGTAAAGAAAAATTGTGAGGATGACCTCTTTGCTGGAATATAAAGTGAGTAAAAGATACATGTCTTAATATTAAGTGGTGGTGTTGTGGTAGCATTGTCGCCTCACAGTAAGACGTCCTGTTCGATTCTCAGCTAAAGTGTCTTCTGTGTGGAGACATGCGTGAATGGGTGTACCTTCGTTAAAGGTTGTGCGTCAGGGCTGGCAACTCGGCACATAAAAATCTACTGCCAATCATTAGCGGACTGGAGTTCCGCTGTGGCGACCCCTAACCGGGAAAAGCCGAAAGACACAACAACAACAACAACAACATAGGAATAAAGACAAGAATTAATTTAATGCTTTTTTAACTGTTGCTTCTCAGGTGGCTAAACATATTTAATAGTTTGCTTATACAGCTGATTCTTTCTCTTTGGCTGCTGCATCTGGATCAGTTTTGTGAGATTTGCTTGGTTTCATTCTCAATATCTTTCTGCTGATGTTACATCTGAGATTTTAAATTACCTTTAGGTAAAGAGACTCTTATTGAACTTTCTGCAGCTAAAGTGCTTAGAGAGTGTGATAAAAGGGGAAAACTGATTTAAAGAGCGATTTAGATTTTTCAATCCTCTTTTTTTTCAGATCAAATAACCGTTTTCCTTCCTTCTCAGCTCTCTTTTCCAATAGATAGTTTAAACAACAAGGAACAAATCATTGAGGTTAAAAAAAATGACAAAGAGGCTCAAGAAAAGAAAGGAAAAGGCTCCAAATCAAAAGACAGTCCCCACAGTCAGCACGGCTATTCACCATGTCAAACTCCACTTTCATCCTACCATGGCAACCTTTCTATGTCCCTGAGACTTCATTTTCCATTTTGGTAACAGATAGTATTGGAGAGTTGGATTCTGAGTGTAATCCAGGGGGGGGGGGGGGTATTCTTGGCAATGGGAATAACTTCCTCATTTTCAGAGGATTCCTTCTTGCCTAGGGAATTTGATTGCTTTCTTTCCTCTCATACTGCAAAACATGTTATGTCAGGGAGTTATAAAATCAGTGCATGTCAATCTTCTAGGCAAAGGTTATTATACTGAGATGTTTGTAGTTTTCAAACCAGAAGGATCCAGGAGATCAGTGCTGGATTTTTCTGAGCTAAACTTTTTTTTTCAAGATTCTGAAGTTCTAGATGTTATCACTTCAAAATTATAATTTATTAATTTGCACTTTATTGACTAGGTTAGTCCCACTAGGTCAATGGCCTCTTTTCAGGAACACCTGAGGTGGTATTTATACTGACTAGGGGAAATTTGACCAGAGTTCCAGGGAATTTCCCCTACTCTTGGAGCTGCTAGATGGTGCCAGAGAGTGCCTACAGCAAGGAAGAGGCCTAAGGGAAGCAGCAGCATGGAGGAGGAGATAAAAGTTTTGGAGCATTTGGAGGTGGAAAATGAGAATTTAGAGAAAAACATGTTTGATATGGAGCATCAGAATGCAGATAAAGATCTCTGTGTGGCGGATGATACAAAGGAGCAGCATTTAGCTGTCACAGTTGAGAATGAAGTATGCAAATCTCTTGGAGTAGTGCAGATAACAAGCCTGATGTCAGGAGAGCCTGCAGATGATGTTCTGTTGAAAATAATCAAGCAGGATGATCCAAGAAACATTTCTGCTGTTTTATGGGGGATATGGCAGATAACTTTTTCAGAAGTGCTGAGGACAGTAATTTGGAGAAGGAACCAGGTGATGTGGCAGCAAAGAATGCACCAGTTAAAACTTACCCTTCAGTGACAGAAAGTAAAAGAGGAAAACAGTAATAAACTGAGAAAGTGTTTGTTTTTGTAGCAGCAGATAATGCAGTGACTAAAATATATGCAGCAGTGACAGCAGGCAAAAAAGGAGAGCAGCCACAAACTGTAAGTAAACTGTTTTTTAAAAAGAAAACAAGGCCAACTGTGAGAATAAGAACAAAAAGTGACACTGGTATTAAACAGATATTATGCATGGGTCAATCTGGCTACTGTTCATTGTTTTAAATAACTGATTTGGTCTTTTATGCACATAGGGACTAAGACTTTTTGTGACTTAATATTTGAAACTGATGGGCTGATGATAACATTTCTGGAACTGGCAAAAAAAGATATATATTTATATATGGGGCAATTGTATGTTTTCGGGTAGTAATTTAAATGGTAAAAAAATATTACTTTACAGTTTAGAAGAGATGAGCTGGAAGAAGTTGTTAAAAATGCATGCAGGGTTTGTGTGAAACTGTTGATAACATTGTAAATGTTCAATAAACTTCAAACAGCCCCAGAATGAATAACTGGATAAAAATACAGTAAAAAAACTACAAAAAAAAATTTTTCACCAAAGACTTTCAGAGATGCAAATGTTAGAGATGAGAGAAACTTATGGAATGAAGAGTGGAAGTTGGAAGCTGTTTTGAAATGTGAACAAAACATGGTGAAACAGCTTTGTGGCTGGCCATACAGGGACATTAAGATATGCTGTCCAGGCTAAATCATGTTTCTTTTGTGGGGACATTTTCATTTAATTTATGATCATGACAAAATACAATGTAACCAGTGTAGGGAGAAAGGAGATACAGCAGGAAGGTGTGTGCCTGAATGCAGATTGTGAAAACAAGGGACACTTTTGGCTGGATTGTCAGGAGCAAATGGTAAATAATGAAAAAGAAGAGGAAAGGGAATAAAACATACATGAGGAAGGACAACAATCAGCTGGGGGAGGGGTGAGCTATGTGAAGAAGAAACTGTGGAAGAAGAAAAAGGATGAAAGCTCTTGCATACAGGAAGAGAGGTCGGTTGAAGGAACTGACAATTTGTTTGAAGTTCTAGCCAGTGAAAAATCTGATTCTGAGGATCAATGATTATACATAAACACAGAAAAGCATTTTCAATAGGACAAAAAATAAGAAATTGAAAATTTAAAAATATTTTCTGTAATCTTAAAAAGTAGAAAAAGCAACAATTTGAGAGTACTTTCATTAAATGTCAACAGTATTATTAATACTTTAAGAAGAATAGGTATACTGGAATGGTGTGATAAATATGCTACAGATGTTATTCTGTTAGAGGATATAAGATTTCTGACAAGTGAAGAAAGACTGCAAAAAGACAGATTGTGGTGTGAAAATATAATATAAAACATAGAATGTGAAAGTTGTTCTGGAGTAGCAGTGTTGTGTAAAAAATAGTAAAAATACTAAATTTAACATTAGTAAGGATGGGAATGTTAACTGTTGTGGATGTGAGGTGCAGGAAAATTATTCATATACAACAAGCACGAAAGGACAGACTCTGTTTCATCAAATATTAGACTATGTGGTAGTTAATATGACAAGATAACTACAGGGAACTTCAATTGTGATTTAAGGGGAAGATTTAAAAAGAAGGTGAAATATGTAAAAACATATAGGAAGGGATAAAATGTCATAAATTAGTTGTGGAGAACAAAAGTCAAAGGACTTCTAGAAGCTAAAGTTGGTTACTTGGAATTATCGGAAGGTTTGGGGGTAGCAGATTGTGATACAGTTGTGATGGGTTTTCTGACCATTAACAATATGAATGGAGGTGATGGAAGGAAGGGTGGTTATTAAAATAAGAAAGGGACAAAATGAATAAATGAGAAATTAAGACATGAAGTTAGAGAGTGGGAAGTACTGCAGTTATGGAAGGCTCATTTAACTATGAAGGGCTTCTATAAAAATGGTCTGAGTGGTGGACTGAACTTAAAAAGAAGTATAAAATAAGTTGTTTCCAGTGTCAGGATGATGTAAGAAAGAAGGAGAATGTGAAATGTAAGACAATTTATAGAAGTGCATTAGTATTAGAATAATACAATAGAGTATTATGATAGGAAAAAGAAGCATATAAAAGAAATCAAGAAAAAATAAGGCATTACTGTTTAAGCAGATACATTACTTGCAATAGAGTAGGGAGGAGGTATCTGCATGTCTAGGTAAAATAGTAAAGGAGGTTATTAGTATAGTGAGAAAAATGAAAAATTAAAAGGAGAGGTAAAAAGAAGAGAAGAGCAAATAAAGAGTATTGTAGTATGGCATATGGAAAATCGAGGAGAATGAAAAGTAAGGACATTTTTGAAAAATAAATTACTATTAGTAAATTGGATGAAGTACATAGGAAAATAAATGTTGATTCAGTGTCGGGTCCAGATGGTATAGGGTATAGAATGTACAACAAATTAATGGTCTGGCAAAGAGAGTATTTTATAAATGTACTGAATCATTGAAGGAAGTGTTTGTTTATGAAGAGTTATGTAGTGGGATATTAAAATTTACACAGAAGAAAGATGAGAAGAATAAAATAAAAAAATGGAGACCCATCACACTAAATAATACAGATTATAAAATGTTTATAGGAATATTAGACAGGAGAATGGCTAGAAGGCTAAGGGATGTTATGGAAGAAAGCAGAAGCCAAGTTTGCTCACCCAGCACCATGTGCTGGTCCACCAACTAGTGCCCCACTCCCTCAAGTGAAGAACAAAAAAAAAAAGATTTCTGCAAAACTTGCAGGATGATTACTATAGACGGTAACCAATCCATGGCTTCTTCATCACCCCAAGCTCTTCAAAAAATGCTGGTAGACAACCAGGTGGCCAGATACTTCCTTACATTTCAGTAATATTTTTTTTTCTTTTAAACTGTAGTGAACTACTTGCTACAAATATAGCAAATAGTTATTACAGTTTATACCCTGAACAGAGAGCTATGGCACTCAGGTTATATCTTAAAAGAATAATCTTTTCTCTTTTAAACTGTAACAAACTGCTTGCTACAAATGTACAATGATTTGCTACAGTTTATACCCTGCATGGAGCACTACAGCACTCATGTTTTAGTTTAAAAAATAAACACATCTTTTCTATTCTTTTTTGAACTGTAGCAAAGTGCTTGATACAAATTAGCAAGCAGTTGCTATGGCTTATACCCTGCACAGAGTGGTGCAGCCCACAGGTTTTACTTAAAAAAGACAATTTTTTAGATTTAAATTGTAGCATGCTGCTTGCTGTAATGCAGCAAGCAGTTGCTACAGTTTAGATGACACACTTAGAGCTACAATGCTCAGGCTTGACTACAAAAGCAATACCAGCTTTTAAAAGCCAGCATTACACTTAAGAGTGATTAGGATGATGGATGCCCAATCGCATCCCCTAATAAGTTACACCAGGGGCAGTTGCACCTTTTGCCCTGTCCTAGCTACATTAGTGGAAGAAATTATATATGGCATAAAAGGGAAGGGATATCAAGAATTGTTATTTATTGTGAGAGAAAATGTGGATGATAAGTAAAAGGGAGGATGTGAAACATATGGTAGGTGATATTAGCAAGACATTTGATACAGTAGGGCATTGTTATGGAGAAGTAGAGAATAGGTAATAGAATTAAGAGAGTGTGTATGTTAACGTATCAGAATAATAATCACGATTTTAGTGACTGAGTAGCTGAGTAAAGAAAGATACATGAAATGTGATATAAGACAAGAATGTTCCATAAGTGGAATATTATTTGCAGTGGTAATGAATATCAAAGTGAGTGAAGAAGTTTATAAAATGAAAGATGCTAGACATGTGATGCCAAAGGATGAGGTAATAACCAGTAGTTTTGACATATGCAGATGATGTAGTTGATAAGAAGAAAGTATGAATGAGGTAAGTGATGGTTTGTCTGAATCAATGTATAAAGAAAATAGGGATGCCCATGAATAAAGATAAAAGTAAAGGTTTGGGTGATGTGTTAAAAACTGGGGGTGTGCATTTTTCCATGAATGAAGTGTCTTTGCTTGGAATACAATTTGGGAAAATATTATGAGGTTATGATGCAATGGGAGGGTTTGATAAAAGAAATGAAAGAAATATGTCTTCTGTGGAGGATGTATAGATTAGCATTCAAGAAAAAAAAGATTTATCTGCTGAGTTTGGTGATAATTGGAAAAATAGCATATATGTCAAATATGTATATGATCCCAGTAGAATATGAAAAGGAAATTGTTTCATTCAAGATTAAACCCAGTGAAAAGAGGTGCATTGTATATGAATGGAGATGAAAGAGGGTTGAGGTTACTAAATGCAAATGTTTATTCTGATTCTTGAAATGTGTTTTGATTATTAAAGTGGGTAAAGGTGGAAATGAGAATTTAATAGAGTGAATGTTCAAATATAAGCACAAAAATCAATGAGATAATGAGAATAAGAAAAAGGAAAATAAAGAATATGAAAATGAAGAAATTAAAAAATATCAAGAAAATACTAACATGGGAAAATTAAATTGATGATATACAGCAAGATAGAAGGATGTGGTGTAATAACGTGATGAAACAATATTATAATGTAAATCCATGGGAAAACTTACCAGAATAAGTTATTAAAGCCCTTAAAGTAAGACTAACATGGGTACTAAGATAGCAGAATGTCAGAATTTCCTATGGAAACTGGTAAAAATAAGTTACCAGTAAAAGGGAATATGCCATTTAAAAAGAAAGTCAAAGGAATGTGTTTATTTTGTGAAGCGTAAGAGACAACAGACAATGCAGCATTTTTTTTGAAATGTAAAAGAGTAGTGAAACTCTAGAAAATATTGTTTGAAGAATTTTTTGAGAATATTAATGACATAAACAATATAGATATGAATATGGTTATATATGGATGTTATAAAAATCAGAAGAAACTATTTGTGAGAAGGGTTGATGAGAATTTATTTTATGTAATATGCATTATTTGTCATGAAAGACTCAATGACATTCTGTTTAATTGGAAGTGGATTTTGACAGATATATTGCAAAAAATCAGATTGCAGTTGTGGAAGAAGGAGTGGGGATCAGTTATGGAAAAATAATGTGGATTCTATAAGAAAAATGATAAATAGTAAGAAACAGAAGTGTATGCGTTTATGTGTCTGTGAATATGTAAATATGTAAATTATGTTTTTGTGTTGTGTTAAATAAAGTGCCCCTAATGTTTTCATTAAGTGCTGTAGGATCTTTTATAACCACCTGAGCTACCACCAGATCAGTCAAATGGGGCCTTGGTTTAACATCTCATCTGACGGATGGCTTACTCTGGAATGCAGCTTCTCCCCTCCCATGCTGAATTACACCATCCATCCATCCATCCATCCATCCATCCATCCATCCATCCATCAGTCCACAACCCCTTATTCCCATTTTGTATATGGGACTGGGGTCAGTACTGGAAAATTAATCTGGCTACCTGATGTGGGAATAGAATTCACAGACTTATGATCTTGCAGCAGCAAAGGTGAGTGTGGTACCTATTGAACTACTGAGATTGCTAAATAATCTCGTACCTTTGGTTCTTCATCTAGCTTTCACTGCAAAGCATTCTTTAAAGGATGTTAAGCATTAAATTCCTATTACAAAGCATTTCTGGCAGTTCTTAAGATTTGCTATGTCTGGTTACATTATCAGTTTTCTGTTTTACAATTTAGACTAGCTGTTGCATTAATAGTATTGGCAACATGACTAACCCCAGTCATTGCTTAGTGCAGACTCCAAAGCCTTCACATTTTTCCATATTTGGACAATTATCTTATCATTACAGACATTTTTTTCAGCTGATAAGAGTATCCAACAACTGTTCAGGTACTTCTGTTTGGTCTGGGTTTTCAGATCAATTTGCAAATGTCTTCTGTCATCCCATCTCACAGCATGATTTTTCTGGGATGTTTTCTGGGCTGTGGCTTGAGAAGAGCCTTTCTTTCTCCAGGCAAAGTAGATATGTTTCAAATACTCTTCCTGAGTTTCACTAGCTTAAGCCAAGCATCTACAAAGGAGTTTCTCACTGTTCTTGGACACATGGCATCAATGATAATCATCCTGCCCTCTGCCAGATTACACATGAGGAAAATACAATGTTATTCCAGTTCTGTCTGGATTCAACATCTCTACCCTTTGACTTTTGCGATTCCAGTTCTAGGATTTTTAAAATGAGAGACTGGGTAGACCAGATAGCTCACAATCCACACCCTTCATTTTCTCTTCTGATCCTCCCTCCAGTCAGTCACCACAGACACTTCATTCCTGGTATGTGGAATTGTTTCAAAATGAGTAAAAGTGCAAGATCTGTGGGACCCAGAGCAAAGCACATAAATGTGAGGGAAATGTTGGATATTATTAATGCTTTGAAGGCTTTCAAGCATCTCTGATCCCTGTGACCTCTGCTAGTGTACCCAGAAAACACCATATTGATGCGGTACATAAACAAACAGTGCAGTACCAGATCCTACCCTCTTTGCAGACTGTCTATGATAGTCTGTGAAGTACCTGTTTAGCTCAATATGACTATTCAGGCTTTATACATTCTGTCAGAGCAAAACCCTATTGAGGACAAGCTCAGAATGACCAGGATAGACCCCCCAGTGCATGGAAACATCATCCTGGGGTCTTCCAAGAAAGAGAAATGACTGTAAGGAACATCTCATGTATGTCTGTTTGCCTGTCTTTGAAGCAGACAACTAAATAAATTTTGCTCCAGAATTCCTTTCAGTCAGGGCTCGAAGACAGATGTTTTCACAATATATTCAGTGAAGGAAATGTTCATATATTTGTTTCTACCCTTTTTAATTATTTCCAGGGTTTTTCTAAATATCCAGAAGGACTCTCCAAAAATTCCAGTTGTGACTCCCTTCTGGCCAATGGTGATTTTCTTCTTATCAGACTGGCCAAGAACAACCACCACAGCTTCCCTGTAGACTGGATTTACTCACACAAGACAGGGGAAGTTTGAGTTTGATACACCCCCAGTATGGAAACTTCTTCAACTAACTGCCTGGAAAATACAGTTTTGAAACCTTTTAGATACTTTTCTGAAGATGTGCAGTAAAGGAGGTCAGCAAGCCAGCTACTAGAAAATCATATAATTGCAAATGGAAAAGATTTTCCAGTTAGTGCCATTCAATAAACCACAGACAGTTGCCTCTATTATTTTGTTTATTTGTATGAGTTATTGTGATTTATTTGTTATACTCCTGCTATGGACCACTTGTCAGCCATTTCTGCTTGTCTGCCCTTAGATCCCCTTTTCTAACAATAATCAAGTTAAACAGTTTTGAAAGGGAGTCTTATATACTCACCTACCTAAGAAACAGGTAATTCCTCCTTGGGGTATCAATTTTCTGCTTGCAAAGCGTACACTGTTTATATTTGAATCAACTCATGAGGCTGACTTGAGGTTCTGAACATAGAAGACTGCTTTATTTATCCCTCTGACATCTTCTAGGTGAGTATCTGAGTTACAAGCTCTTCTGGTGAGTCAGCCCTACCTCATTTTTCACAAGGAGGTGTTTATATAGTTTATTTGACAACAAATCCTATCTTTTTGATTGAAATCAGCTTATTAAGCTTCTAGTTTTCTTTCCTCAACCAAATAACAAGGGAGAAAAGATTGTCACTCTCTGGATGTACACAGACAGCTCAGATGCTACCAAGACAAAACTTTACTTTTCAGGAAAGCTGACCACCTGTTTGTCTGTTATGAAAGTAGGGGAAAGAACAGCCAGTGACAAAGTTGATTATTTCTAGATGACTGTCTCATACTATTACCTTTTGTTATACTCTCCATAATAAGCCACTTTAAGACAAGGTTAGAGCTCATTCAACAAGGACACTGGCTTCTTTGGTTGGCTTTCTTGAAATGGTTGTATTTTAGAAGTATTTAGAGAACTTGGTCCTCTGTATATACTTTTATAAAGCAGTACAATCTGGATTTTTTTTCCAGGTCAAGAACAGGCTTTCCCAGGCCCACTCTCCGGGGGCTTCTGGAGTCTTGGTTATTGGCCACTTCTCCCCCTATTTATTCTTGCCTAAGCTATGGTAATTTACCCAAATAGCTTAGACTGCTACAATGGCGATCTATGTACTGAACGTAGTACAGGTGTGTAAGTAAATGCTCCATAACAGTAGATGTTCTAATGGCTCAACATTGCAGTAGTCATCCTTCCCTCCAGCTCCCATTTTTTTTGTGTTACAGGGTAGGGTTGTTTTCACTCTTTTCTATATAGTTGTGATTCACACAAGTATTCAGGGCTCTTGCCTCCCTTCTGTTCAAAAAGTGCTCAGAAGTGTTTAGCACTCTGACTGCCTTTTGTATGGAGCTCATTTAGTGATCCTAGCAGTTGGAGTGCATGGAAGGCATCCAATACTCTTGGAAGCTGGCTGGAGCAGGGGCTAATACCCCAAATAACGTATGCAATTTCAACAATGATCCACTTGAACATCTACTGGTATAGTAAGTTTATTTACACAACTATACTTTCTTTCTTTAATCACATTTCAAGCTGCAGTACTGCTGTTAAATGGTACATTTTCTCAGTCCTCAAAATCTTTGTTGAAAAAGGTCCAGGACACCATTTTGTCCTTCAAATACTGCCAACAATCAAGACCCTCTTCTCCTTTTGGTATTTCCATCATTCATAAATTTCATTATCTCATGTTATCCTCTAAAATCACCAACTGTAGTTCAAGGAACTAGAATGTTCTATGTACTCCTACTGATTTGCCTCATATTTCACAAAGCTAAGGCTGAATTGACACCGTTGCATTGTATTGGTCTTTAAGATACTCATAACATCCACCTTTTTCTCCCTCCAGTTGTTTTGGATATATGGGTACTTTAGCTGAAAGCTGAAATTCATATGCGATGACTCTCATTAATGTTTTAACTATACAAACAGACTAGGATTTCGGGACAATTATTTTTTCCTTTTAATCTCAGTCTAGTGAGCCTGAATTCACTTTGTTGAATGGACTTTCAGCCAGTGCTTCAAGTATTTCTTCAGTTTGCATCTTTTTCCTGAAAATTTCCTCAATAAGTTGTAACACCATACAACAAAATATCAAATAACTAAGCATTAACTTTTACCAAATGTAGCTTGTATTTTAGGCAAAAAACAACTGTTAAATGGATCAACTATAAAAATAGTAACACTCTGTAACACTGCAACATCTCTGATTTTTTTTTAAATCTTAGTTAATGTCCCCAGGTTAAATTCTACCACATCTAGTAATATCTGTCCGCCAACACTGTATTTGTATGTATGATTCATTTTATTTCTAGTATGCATTATAAAGATCTTGGATGCCTTCATTTTTTCTGAGAATATTAGAATAAATCAGAAGGGCACAGCAGGTCCCTGGAAGGAAATTAATTATAGCTTAGTAACTACATAAAAGCATTGACCAAGTATGATTCATTATGTATTTTGCTCCTTAAGAAGCTTAAAGAATGATTAGTACAAATAAAAACTTTCTAGGAACCTGGTGAGTAATCTTGATTTATTTCTGCTTCTGCTACTCCGGGCATCTGAAGTTATGCCATAGGCCTTTTCTATATCTGTCTTGTTTTTTTTTTTTTTTTTTTTTTTTTTGCAAATGTGTAATTCCTGGTATTTCTGTCTGAAGTCTTTTATTATCTGGGATTAACTTTCTATTTTTCGGTCATTTACAAACCTGTTAATTTTTTCTCAAGTAGTCTGTGCAGGGCAAGTCTAAATAAGGTAAACAGTATGTGACCCCCTGTCAATACCTGAATAATTCCAATGTTATCTGTACTCAGTCTAATGAACTATACATGACAGCTACCTGTTTTTTAACATTTTGTAAGCCATATGATATCGACACTTAGTATTTGATTTGTATTTAATGTTTAAGTTCCATTTTTCATAAAACTAACTGAAAAGGTTAGCACCATATGCCTTTACTGTGCCATGATACACAAAGCAACCTAAAGATTATGATTATAAGATACAGAGAATTTATCCAAAAATCAGTCTGGCATCACTTATGTAACTATGTCATGCAATGTCCACTTTTAAATATTCACCAATATATGCCTAGTTTATTTTATTTTTCTGAGACGGCTTTTTCAAATAATGTTGAACCACAAGATCTATCCCCTATGGGACAACAGTTCACTGTTTGTTATACAGTTATATTACTGTAACATATAGGTGTGACATTTATTCTATGGCCGCATTTGGCTAATAGGCCATTTTGAAAGTAAGACTGAATATGTCAGGAACTACATATTTAATTTCTGAAAATATATTATGAAATGTGTGTATTAAGCTAGGTCCTGTAGCACTACTACATTGAGTTTAATTTTATGACTACTTAACACTAGCTGAGACTCATGGATCCTTATGACTGGTGGGAGGTTCTTTCTCCACATTTTCAACAAGTATAGTGGCTATCACAGAAAATACCAATTAAAAGCCTTCTTCCCAACACATACATCTGTCATGAGACTAATGACATCCATCAGACCAATGCTGTCAAGTCACTTTTGAATCCTCTAGTGATCCCAGGAACAGCTACCATCATACACAGAGTTTACTAGGCAGGTGAGGAATAGAAGTGGATTTCCAGGCACACACACACACACACACGCGCGCGCGCATACGAATGCACATGTGCACACGCGCGCGCACACACACACACACACACACACACACACACACACACACACACACACTCTGCACACATGCCTACAGACAATTTATAGTTGCCAATCTGCCTACCACATATCTTTGAGATGTGGTAGGAAACTGCAGTACTTGGAGAAAGCACACATAGATACAGAGTGGGAATGCAGACTCCACACAGAAGGCTTGGACATAAACTAGTCCATGTCTTGTTATGAGGCAACATGCTACTGTAAGGCTCCTAATGACATGCAAATTCCTTTAAGTATGTGTGTTAAGCAGTGGTGTACATCATAAACAAAAATCTGCTTTTAGAAGAAGATTTTTTTTATTTTTATCAATATTTGTTAGCAAGGGTAGAATATTGATCTGAGTGGATTATTCTTAGGTTTGGCCAGGAGAATACAGTGAAAGTAAGCAGAATATGTTAGAATCATAGCAGTTCCTTGTAAAGGGTGTTATGTAACAATCCAGTCCTGTCGAAAACAAGACAAAGCATGTAATATACATAATATCCTAAGAGCCAATCAGATACAATACAATAAAATAAAAAGTATACAATACAAACAATGTACAAAGAGACATTCTCTTAAAGGAGAAGCATTGGATATCCTTTTATTTTCAAAATCCCTTAAGGTAATTACAGAATAAAGTCCTTTAAGGTATTTACAGGGCATACTCTGCGATGATGCAATTATGGAAGAAAGGAGACAGGAGAAAGGAGAGAAGAGAGGGAGTACAAAGTACTGTTTTAGGGAATTAGAGGGGGGGAGCATAGTAGAGCTGCTAAAAGGATGTGCCACTATATACTTGCAGATTAAGGAAATTAGATGTGTTTTAGAGAATTATAGGTGACTGCATTGGTGTTGCATGTCTGTGATTTCCACAGTTAGGAATCACTTGGACTGTGCATCTTTGGATAGGTAGCTCTTAAGTTCCATTCAACATTTGGGATAAGAGGGAATGGATTTGATGTTCTGTGGAAGTGCTTCACATATTTTAGGACAGGGAAAGCATGGTCAGTTGAATGTAATTTATTGTGTGGGGTGTGTTTTCTTAGCTATGTTTTCATACAGGTTTTTCTGCATACCCCCTCCCCATCATAGTGATCTGAATTCTGTGTTAGCCAAACACTCTTCTGTCAGCGGTCAGTATGTGGTATCACCAGCTACTCCTCCTCCTCGTACCCAGCCTGTATGTGCAGTCATTGTTCCCAGCAACTCACCCTAGCATGTCATATGTTATTGTAGACCATAGCCATTCATTTAAGCCAAATGCCATTAAATGGAGCCCCCGAAGATCCCAAGCTGAAGCACACAGTCACATCCTGAAGGCCAGTATCACTGATCAAAGTGCCCTGCCACCCAGCCCCTAGTTCCCCAAGCAAACTCTTTATTTCCTGCATCTTTATTGTATCTTTTGGTAACCAAGTAAGTAAGCAGTCCCTTACAGTTTGTCATCATCATTCATTACTCAAAATAATAATGAACACGACAAAAACAAAATTAAGGAATCACTTACTATACTTCCTAATCTAAAACTAATTAAGCAACTCAATAAGTAAAACATAGTCTGCACCACACCTATTAGATTGGATAAAACATATTAAGGAATGCTTGTTTAAACTAATCTAATAATAGTTTGTTATATATATGTGAAAGTTGAATATAGTAATATTAATGAAGAGTTACTGGTTGTATACAATTATATACAGAAAACTTTATCAGTGAAATGTTCATTTTGAGAAGCCCTTTTATAAGAGCACCAGCAAAAAAAAAAAAAAAAAAAAAAGAACAAATAAAGGAGTTCAGGAGTTCTAATAATTTAAAGAAGTAGTTTATGCCACATGTTGCAAATAAAATGAACAAATATGAAATGAACTGGAAGAGTTCATGGTAATACTATAATATTCTCTTCTATATGAAAATTAAATTAAATTGTAAGATTCACTTGACAAGGTTTGTAGTTGTTTAATATTTTGAAAAGGTACACTAGTATCAGGACAACCCATGGTGGTGGTGCTGCGATAGCGTTGTCGCCTCACAGTTAGACGTTGCCCATTCAATTCTCAGTTAGAGCGTCTTCTGTGTGGCGACATGCGTGAATGGGCGTTCCTTCGTTGAAGGTTGTGCATTAGGCCCAGCAAGTCAGCACGTAAAAATCTACTGCCAATCATTAGCGGACCGAAGTTCCGCTGTGGCGACCCCTAACCGGGTAAAGCCAAAAGACACAACAACACTAGTATCAGGACAAAGAGATGAGAAAACTTGTGAAAAAGCATGTATCTTTCATTTAAGCTGAAATGTCAGTGGTTATATATGATGGATGACTGCACATAATGGCAGTGAACAGAGCCTCCATTTACTCACAGATGTAGTCTATCAAGAATCAGTGACGCTCCATCCCTCCAAACTCATGAAAGTTATAACTGGCATAATCTATACATGAGTTTCCACTCCTGCATTTTCAGTTACGACTGCAGACCCTACACCTTCCTCTCACCCTCATACTACTGCATTTTGTATAGAATGTACACTGCATTACTCAAGCACATTGCACAATCATTATAGTGATGTGAGACATAATGACCCTTGTACAAAACTGTACCTAAGGACTTAGCTTAGAGGGACTAGTTTTATGTGGCATGTTAGGGACCCTCTGCTATGAGGCCTCAAACTTGAACCCTCTTACTCCTGAAAGATCTGAGTCCGCCTTCCTGTTGAGGATACAGTGTGCCACATTATATATTCATGACTCTCAGTCATCTTTCATTGGTGTATAATATGAGGAATCTGATTCTTATAAGCCATTCATTAATATAAATCTATTTTGAAGTACATGAGGTAAAATAATAACACAAAAGCAAGCTTGGACAGGGCTATTTTCTGTCAGGAAATGATCTCTTCATTTGATACAATGTTGTTGCAGCAGAATTCTGTCTTCACCAATGATTTAAAAGAGAACTGAAAGGAATTATGTGGCTGACTGATTTATACTCCTTTACATTATTTCCAAATCCACACAGCTAACAAATTATGGGGTAACACCAAAGGACTTCTAAATGAAATTCATCTACTTACCTCAAACTCTGTTCAGAAAGCCATCAAACATCAAGATGTACTTTAGATAAAAAAAATGATGAGACTTAAAATGTAATCTCATATGTTAAGAAGCATAAATAAATATTCCCAAATCTTTCGGGCTTCCAGTGACAGAGATAACTAGTTTTGATAAGTACTTAGAAGCACAAGCAAGATTAAATATAAAATCGATTATTATACTATCCTGTCCTATTTCACTGTGACCAGGTGTGAGTGAGTCTGAAATGATTATTTACATGGTTTTAGTATGTAATAGTTGAGGGTGCTTACAGTTTCATATAAAATCAGGTAAGTCTGGAAATAAATAAGATTAACTACAGAAAACAATCAAGTTATGAAAGTATTAAGACAAATATGCAGACTAGAAATGAAAAGTTAATCGTCAGTCCTATGAAGAGTATATACAAACTTTCTGTGCATTCACTTTTTTAAAATCTTGAATATACAGCTAGCTCCATTAGCAAAGAGGGATAGAGCCCTGATTTTTATACCAGAGACCCTGGTTTGATTAGCAGGCCAGTGCTGGGAGATGTCATGAGGGTAGTACA
The DNA here is from genome assembly GCF_019279795.1 of Protopterus annectens. Taxonomy (NCBI): domain Eukaryota; kingdom Metazoa; phylum Chordata; order Ceratodontiformes; family Protopteridae; genus Protopterus; species Protopterus annectens. Next base: position 382,031,667 of record NC_056729.1, read on the forward strand.
AAAAGAGCAGCAACTATTGGATGATAAACCAAGGTAGGAAGATACACTGTTGTTTTCCTTGAAATGACTCTGCTGATCACATTTATATGAGTGGGGCTTTGCATACTGGGGGGGCAGGCATGTGTTGAAGGAAACATGCAACTTCTAAGGTAAGCACTAGTTGAAAGACAACCTGTGGCAGATGGAGGGAGTTTGGAACATAACCAAAAAGTCTTAATTCCTGTAGAGATAATGATTCCACTCTCTGCACTTTATTCTCATCTGCTAAGAGAATGAATTGCTAGTGAGCTTTTTCCCTCAGAAGAATGAAAAGGCCAATAGGGTGGCTCAGGATACAGGCCTGGTGGCCACTGTGGTGGTTAGGGAAGAAAAACATAACATATATAATATATATTTAAAAAATCTTGGTCACATTGGTTCTATCTTAGAAAAGGGTGTTGAAAGAATGATTGACTTAGTGATCTTGCTAGGTAAATCTTTAAAAGTCTTTACACATGTGCTTTTAGGTTAGTACAGCAGAAAACATTGTTAAATTAAGGGGATTTCACAACTGATAATTTTAAACAAAAAGTCTGTGATCCATGATTTGTAATTTTTGGCCCATTTTCTGCTCTTTCAGTATTTGTGATGCCTTAATTAATAGATGTATGCTTGCTTTGTCATTTTATGCTGTTGTTTTATTGCTGTGCTTTTTTCTTGACGTTTTAAAAAAAGTCTAGGTTATGGCCAAAAAAAAGCAAATATGTGTGTTATTTTGTGTAAGTCCAAAATAATTTATTTTATTTTTTTAATTGCTTTTGTTTATCAGGAAAGTCCGACTGGGCACATGTCCCATTTTCAGAGGAGGCCCAGGTTAAAAGGATTCATTTTATAGGATGAGCAGAAGGCAGTTATAGAAGATTTATACAATAAATGTACATTCATACATAGAACAGTAACAACATAGTTAATCAAAAATAATAAATGTACATATATACATACATACATAGAACAGTAATGACATGACAGTTAATCAAAAAATAATAAAATCCTGGTGTTTTTTTCTTATCTATGTTCTACCCCTACCTCCTTAAACTCTTATACATCCACTCCCTTCCTTGCTAAACTCACAAATTTCATTTTGTTAATCTAGCTTTTTTCTTCCCTTACAGTAATCATTTAAATACCCACTTACCTTAGTTGTAGTGCTACCACTGCTGATACTTTTTCTGCTCCACTCTCCTCATTTGCTCCAACCCGCTCCATTCGCACTACGGGCTCACTCTGCTCCCCTACCCTACCCCCAATTCCCACCCACCCCCCACATCAACTACATTTATACTTCTATAGCCCCTCCCTCTAATCATCCAACATCCAATCCACATCCCTCCCACCCCATTACAGATCCAACAACCACTCTATTCCCTTTCAGCCCTAATATATCTTTTAAATTTACTCCTACTAACTCCATAGAATTAACAATACTCCTTAACTATGAAGACTTTCATCTTGCACATGACCCTACTACTCTTTTTAGCATGTACCTACCACATCATTTCATACAACTACCCTACACAAAATATCTTCCCCTGACCCTTAGCTCCACTGCCATTATCACTCCCATCTCATTCAGTTACTCCCTAACAATAAACCTCACCCTATTCAACACTACTACCATAAGCTATACCCAACTCAAGCCCATCACCACCTACCCCAAATCAACAGCAACCCATAAATACCTAACAATACTACAAAAACTAGTTAAATTATTGCAAAACAATCAACAACTCCTAAATGCTGGAGATATCCACCCAAACCCAGGACCTTATGATATAAATCCTCTGGCTAAACCACAACATCTTCCCAATCTAACCCAAATTAACATCAGGCCATTAACTAGTCTACTACTCCTAAATCTAAATATTAGGAGCATAAACAATAAAATACATGAGTTTCATACTCTAATCTCACAATATCACCCAGATATAGTCAGTTTAACAGAAACATGGCTTAAACCATCTACCAAGGATACAGAGATCCTTCAACCTGGGTACAGTATCCTTAGGTAAGATAGACTAAAGAAAAAGGGCAGTGGCATTGCCCTGCTTTACAAAAATACTCTGACCATAACTAAATTTGAGATATCCACACCCCTTTGGATAATGCAGAAATACTCTTAACTAGGCTCAAAATATGTAACAAAAAAAAACATCAACCTAGTAATAGGTTATACCTCCAGGCAACAATATCCCTACTGTGGAAATATTACTTCAATGGCTATCACTATCCATGCCACAAGAGACCATAGTATTAGGAGACTTTAATATAGACTGGCTCACATGTTCCTCCCAAGCACCCACTAACCATATCAACCTGCTAACCTTCTCTCACATAATCAAACAGCCCACAGGAATAGCCAAACATACTAATAAAGAAACGCTATTAGACTGGATACTACTAAATAAAATACCTTGTTCCTACTTAGCAGGCAGCCTTCCTGACTCATTAAGTGACCATCAAACTACCTTCTTACTTAAATATAATTCCCACCACCCCTAAGCCCCAATACTTCAAGCAATCAGGAACAAAAAACACTTTAACCCAACTAACTTCACACAAGAGCTAAAGCTATATAACTGGTCTGAATTGTATTACTACTCCTAAATGAGGCCACCGAACACTTCAACACCATCTTCTTAGAAATACTGAATAGGCATGCCCCCATAAGAACTACAAGAGTTAAAGCTAATACAGTTCCATGGCTAACAAGGGAAACTAGGCAAAAAAAATAGCAGAAAGGAATACAGCCTGGACAACCTGGAGGTCCAACAAAATCCCCAAAACACAACTAGAAAACCAACAACTTAGAAATCTCACCAAGAAACTAGTCATGCAGGATAAAAGAAATTACTTTATTACCCATCAAAAACAACACATGAATAACCCTAGGAAATTCTAGGCAGGTCTAAACAAATTACTACACCCTGAAAAAGCCATTACCCCACCCCCAACTACAGGTCTAACAAAAGAAAACATAGCTGAATCATTCAATATATTCTTTACTGAAACCGTACTTGCCCTAGCACAAAAGCAACTCAAAGCCAATACAACAAGTGACCACCCTACATCCAGCAGCAGTTCCACTTTTTAAGCTACAACCCACCCCAACCTCCTACATAAGAAAACTACTCTCCCAATTAAAACAAACAACACTAGGAGCTGATTCTCTTCCCAATGAATTCTTAAAACTGGCAGCAGCTGAAATAGCTATACCAGTCTCTATACTAATAAACAGATCAATATCTGAAGCCACAGTACCCCTCATTTGGAAAACTGTCTGCATTATACCCCTTCATAAAGGGGGAGGATCCTATGACATATCAAACTACAGACCAATTGCAATCCTATCCCCACTGTCTAAAATATTAGAAAAAATGTATTCACCATCAGTTAATGCCCCACCTTATCAATCAAGAACTCATATCTCAAACACAACATGTTTTTTTTCCCAGGTCATAGCACAACTACAGCCCTGTTAGCATTCACAGATATCATAAACCACAACAGGAACAACAGTAAACTTTCATCAGCCCTTTTCTTAGACCTATCAAAAGCATTTCATATGGTTAACCATGATAAACTCATCTCCCACTTTGTAACCCTAGGCTTAGACAACCAAGCAGTCTCCTGGTTCAAAAACTACCTCAGCAATAGGCAACAAGCAGTACTATAGCACAATAACCTGTCTCCACTCTTACCTGTTACACTTGGGGTACCTCAGGGATCTATACTGGGCTGCTTGCTGTTCTCAATTTTTACAAATAATCTCCACTCAGTGGCAAATAGTTCTAGCCTTATCCAATATGCAGATGATTCAACTATTATATGTAGTGCCCCTACCCTGGCAGATTTACACAATAAAACCCAGGATAACTTCCACTCAGTTGAAAACTGGCTTATTGAGAATGGCCTCATCCTTAACCCCCAAAAAACAAGCTTCTGCTATTCCATCCTTCACAAATTATCACTCCTGCCTCCTCCTTCACCATTTACTCTAAAAATGGTACCCCTATTTCACATGACTCCCACACAAAACTACTTGGAGTTACCATTGATAACAAGTTACAATTTGATATACACATTAACCTAGCTATTAAAAATACAAGCAAAAAGCTAGGTAGTCTCTACAAACACAAATCCTTCCTGACCCATAACACTAAATCCACAATAGCTCGTACCCACCTTCTCTCAACACTACTGTATGCATCTCCAATCTTGACCAATCTATCCAAAACAGAAACCAATAAAATGACCTCATGCTACAATCAGATAGCCAAATTTGCTAATAACAGCTCTTTCAGAACCCATCATTGTCACAACCTAAAGGAATTGGGCTGGCTTGAACTGCCATATTTATTAATCTATAATCAACTTATTGTCACTCACAAGCTGCTCTCCCAACCTCATAAAACACTTTCACTAAGTAACATAATCCAACAGTACTCCTGTCCTAGGAAACTCCGCTCCACAGACAAGTTACTGTTAACAGTTACTAGAACCCACAACCATGCTGGTGACTCCCTCTATCTTCTTACATGTCCAAAATCTGGAACTCCCTCCCCACATGTATAACTCTTGAATCTTCCCTACCCAAATTTAAAAGGTCTATCAAAAGTCACCTAAACAACAAATGGCTTTGTCTCTGCTCCACAACAGACTAACTCCAGTCCCACTCCTATACTAATGCAACTCTTGCCTTAATAAATAATCTTTTGACTCAACTGCATAAACTTGTTCACCACAACAAAATAATTATAGTATATTTGTGTTAATTTGCTTGCTTTACTGCTGTTTACAAACCTACTGATAAATGTACCTATCTATAGCATGACACTAAATTTGTGTTCTCATCTAGAAATTCTTAGTGGACCTGGTTGAAAAATGTTTTTAATCAATGTCTGTATGTCTTGTAAATTGTCTCTTTGGTGCTTTTCTCCCCTGGCCTCCACTAAAAATGGACATGTATCCAGATGGACTATCCCGGTTAACAAATGTAAAATAAATAAATAAATAAATAACTGTACATACACAGAATACTAAATGAGCATAGCATAGTAATGATATAACAGTTAATCAAAAATAATAAATGTACATACATGGTGTAGTAAATGAACATAGAATAGTAATGATATGACAGTTAATGAAAACTTGACAGTTAAAACAAGAATAGAGTAAAATATTAGTTAGTATTAAGCTTATAAAGGTCTATTTATTTTCAAATGGAATCAGCTGTAAATAGATACTGAGTAGGAGACAGTGAAATAATTTTAAAATGAAGATGGTTACAGATTATGGATATTGAGGTGCCCAGGTAAAGAGGAGATGGAGATAGCAGTAGAAAGGTGTAGATAATAGTCAGACAGTTGGAGATTGTGAAGAGGTAGCTATAGTATAGATAGTTACATAAAAGAATAGTGACAGTAAGAGTTTGGAGATTATCCAGGAACATTACATGTACAGAGCTGGCAACTGAGTAGGTAGGAGTTTAGCTGAGTTTTAAATGATTTTAGGGAGCGTTCATCTCATATGGTTAGTGGGATGGAGTTCCATGACTTAGCAAGGTGGTGGGAAAGTAATGATTTGCCATCAGACATGTTGGGTTTGGATACATATAATGGGTATTTGTCTGATGAACGTAATGGTGTGGAATGGTTATATATTTGTATGAGGTTGGAGATAGATGGACAGTTGTTAGGTTTATATACAATGTTAATGACTTGTGGAAGCTGTGAGTAGATGAGATAATGTGGGAATTCCAGTCACTGGAGTTCTCTTAGGGCGACACAGTGGTGGGTTTTATCTGGAAGGCTGGCAGCGAATTATGGTATTTTGTAGTAACATTGCTCAAGTTTGTTTAGCAAGGTCACTTGAATGTTGTTAAGGATGGGTGCAGAATGTTAGAGTAGGCAAGAGAAGAGAAGAAGCAATGTGTTTTCTTACAGTGTCCAAGAAAAAGGATTTATAGACAGAATATAGATTTTGGTGTATTTTTTCACAATATTTTGGATGTACATGTCACATTTCAGGTTTTCATCTACATAGATGCCTAGCAATTTTGTATGTGGGACAAATTGATTTTTGTTTTGTTGAATTAGATAACTGAGTTCGAGTTTTTGTTGATTATAGGTTTTTGGGAGTAAATAGGATTAGTCTGGATTTATTTGGGTTTAGGAATAGCTGGACAGATGGCAGCCAGGATTCTACAGAGAAGAAGTACTCCTGGGTAAGTTCTTGTAGTTTGTTGATGTTTTTTGCGATACAGATAACTGTGGTGTTTTCTTTATACTGTACTAGGGATCCAGTTTTACAGACTTTATATAGGTCACTGATGAAGATGTTAAAAAGAGTGGGTCCCAAGACTGATCCTTGGGGTACACTGACAGGGACTGGGAGGAAGGATGAGGGGTCTTTTTGCCTTTTGACAACTTGAGCTCTACCTTTGGAGGTATCTACAAAACCATGATATAGTAGTGGTGTTGATTTCTAAGTAATGCAGTTTGTGTAGAAGAATGGAGTTAGAGACCATGTCAAAGGCCTTGAATAAATCAAGGAAGAGGGCAGAAACTAGATTTCCATCATTCCTATTTGTGTTTTTATTCATTTATTTATTTGTTTTCTTTGTTAACTAAGCTGGTGAAATGGTTAACTAATCATTTTCAGCCATGACCAGGCCACAAGCAGTAATGTGTAGAAACACAGATATTTTTTGTAGGTTAGTTGTATACAAGTATAATTCTGAGTCACACTATCGATAGCAGACATACGTAGTGGTATATTACAAATGGTTACTTATGTACAGAGTTGCATTTATATAAATAATCATTTTTTTAAAATTATGTAGAACTTGAACTTGCCTTATTGTGATGATTTTTATCATAGATTATGTGCAGTATGTGTTTGGCAGCACTTTAACTACATGAATTGTGCTAGGAGGAGCTGGGAAATAAAGGTCAGAGTCATAAAGGTACTGCAACATGTACACAGCAACTCTTTGGTATTCAGTAAGTTCCCTTACACAGTGCTGCACAGTCCTCCAACATGAAGACATGCAGCACCACAAAGGGCTGGCCCTGTGGCTGTGCTGAATGCTAATGAGGCATTTTGGGGGGAGAGGCATATGCTAATTAACTATATGCACACCCCAGAACCACCTCCTGGAAGACATCTACATAGCTGGGCAGATGGCAGCCAGGATTCTACAGAGAAGAAGTACTCCTGGGTAAGTTCTTGCAGTTTGTTGATGTTTTTTGCGATACAGATAACTGTGGTGTTTTCTTTATACTGTACTAGGGATCCAGTTTTACAGACTTTATATAGGTCACTGATGAAGATGTTAAAAAGAGTGGGTCCCAAGACTGATCCTTGGGGTACACTGACAGGGACTGGGAGGAAGGATGAGGGGTCTTTTTGCCTTTTGACAACTTGAGCTCTACCTTTGGAGGTAGCTACAAAACCATGATATAGTAGTGGTGTTGATTTCTAAGTAATGCAGTTTGTGTAGAAGAATGGAGTTAGAGACCATGTCAAAGGCCTTGAATAAATCAAGGAAGAGGGCAGAAACTGGATTTCCATCATTCCTATTTGTGTTTTTATTCATTTATTTATTTGTTTTCTTTGTTAACTAAGCTGGTGAAATGGTTAACTAATCATTTTCAGCCATGACCAGGCCACAAGCAGTAATGTGTAGAAACACAGATATTTTTGTAGGTTAGTTGTATACAAGTATAATTCTGAGTCACACTATCGATAGCAGACATACGTAGTGGTATATTACAAATGGTTACTTATGTACAGAGTTGCATTTATATAAATAATCATTTTTTTAAAATTATGTAGAACTTGAACTTGCCTTATTGTGATGATTTTTATCATAGATTATGTGCAGTATGTGTTTGGCAGCACTTTAACTACATGAATTGTGCTAGGAGGAGCTGGGAAATAAAGGTCAGAGTCATAAAGGTACTGCAACATGTACACAGCAACTCTTTGGTATTCAGTAAGTTCCCTTACACAGTGCTGCACAGTCCTCCAACATGAAGACATGCAGCACCACAAAGGGCTGGCCCTGTGGCTGTGCTGAATGCTAATGAGGCATTTTGGGGGGAGAGGCATATGCTAATTAACTATATGCACACCCCAGAACCACCTCCTGGAAGACATCTACATAGCTGGGCAGATGGCAGCCAGGATTCTACAGAGAAGAAGTACTCCTGGGTAAGTTCTTGTAGTTTGTTGATGTTTTTTGCGATACAGATAACTGTGGTGTTTTCTTTATACTGTACTAGGGATCCAGTTTTACAGACTTTATATAGGTCACTGATGAAGATGTTAAAAAGAGTGGGTCCCAAGACTGATCCTTGGGGTACACTGACAGGGACTGGGAGGAAGGATGAGGGGTCTTTTTGCCTTTTGACAACTTGAGCTCTACCTTTGGAGGTAGCTACAAAACCATGATATAGTAGTGGTGTTGATTTCTAAGTAATGCAGTTTGTGTAGAAGAATGGAGTTAGAGACCATGCCAAAGGCCTTGAATAAATCAAGGAAGAGGGCAGAAACTAGATTTCCATCATTCCTATTTGTGTTTTTATTCATTTATTTATTTGTTTTCTTTATTAACTGAGCTGGTGAAATGGTTAACTAATCATTTTCAGCCATGACCAGGCCACAAGCAGTAATGTGTACAAACACAGATATTTTTTGTAGGTTAGTTGTATACAAGTATAATTCTGAGTCACACTATCGATAGCAGACATACGTAGTGGTATATTACAAATGGTTACTTATGTACAGAGTTGCATTTATATAAATAATCATATTTTTTAAATTATTTAGAACTTGAACTTGCCTTATCATGATGATTTTTATCATAGATTATGTGCAGTATGTGCTTGGCAGCACTTTAACTACATGAATTGTGCTAGGAGGAGCTGGGAAATAAAGGTCAGAGTCATAAAGGTACTGCAACATGTACACAGCAACTCTTTGGTATTCAGTAAGTTCCCTTACACAGTGCTGCACAGTCCTCCAACATGAAGAGATGCAGCACCACAAAGGGCTGGCTCTGTGGCTGTGCTGAATGCTAATGAGGCATTTTGGGGGGAGAGGCATATGCTAATTAACTATATGCACACTCCAGAACCATCTCCTGGAAGACATCTACATAGATGAGTGATTGAAGAAACTGACTGGTCATGTAAATCAGTACAACCAATGCCAGCAGTGAGCAATGAGCTGCTGGTCTTGTTTGGGTAAAAGACTGGGGGTGAGAAAAAGTCAATGAAGACATTTCCAGGTAAACAATACTAACCTAGGGGAGGAGACATTTCTAGGGAAAGAATCTCTACCTGGGGGGGGGGGGGTAGTTGCAAAAGGGAATAGTTCATAGGTTTTCACTAAGCTTATGGCCAAAAGAGACCACCAAGAAGCTCAGCTCAGCTAAATCACTGAGCACTGGAGGGAAACTAGCAATGCCCCATTTAAGAAGACTTTCTTCACATAATCCTGCTGAAAATGTGTGATTACCCATCCAGTCATCCACCCTGGTTTTTAAGATTGCTATAGAAGTACTCTGCTTGATAGGTAAGGTCAGCCTGTTCCAGAAACAGGCTATACGTTGGGTTAGGTATCTAATCCCCACATCTGGTCTTGTGGATGTGTAGGTTTAGGTTTCGAAAGCAGATGCTTGCTTTACCACTTGTTTACTTATTTATTTTTTACTATTTGTTAACTGGGTGAGTGGGATGAAACAGATACCCTTTTCAGCCATGACCCAGACACAGAGGTATATAAGAAATATTTATCCACTTAATCCTTTAACCACAAATATATTGTAGACTTAAGAGATACATATAGGCAAAATGAAGCAGTTGCACACAATAGCAGGGCTTCTACAATTTAAAAAAGATAAATACATATAACAACTATTCATTGTTCAGGTGAAGGAGTTCAAAGAGTTGTTCATTTGTAGCATTGAAAGCTTATCAGAGACTAACCCTCAGGAGTTTGTATGACTTTTAGTAGAGTGACAGATGTTTTAGTCTATCAGAATAATTAAGGGTGCTGAGACCTGAGATCATTTTGGTGAGGAAAAGTTGATGTCTTCCAACCTGGTTTAGGTTTTTATTGAGGTACATGCAGAAGGATGCATGATATTCAATGATGGGCCTAATAAGGGATGTATAAAGTAGGATTATAATTTCATTTTACCTTGAGGAGATACTATGAAGGATAAGCTGTGTAAGGTAGAAGGATTTTTTTAACCATCACAGAGACATTATGTAAGAGATTTGCTCACATGTTAAATGTATACCTTTATCTACAAAGTATGTCTCCTCAAGACTGACAAAAGATGTTGCATAAAATGGAATATGGCCTCAACACATTGCATTCTTGTTAACCATAACATGTTGTCCAAAGTAAGTAGCTGCATGGGTGGATCTATATAGTTCAACTATATTCCTAGCAGAACTTAACTGATGTGGGTTATAGCCCCTAGCTGTAAAATCTTTAATCATGTTGGTTAGTTCATTAATTAAAACATGATCATCAGTGCTCAGATGACTAGCTCTCATCATTTGACCTTTCATTATATTGTTTGTATAAATAAATATATCTATCTATATCTATCGATATATCTCACTCTCTCTCTCTTTATATATATATATATATATATATATATATATATATATAGATATGTGTGCGTGTGTGTGTGTGTGTGTGTGTGTGTGTGTGTGTGTGTGTGTGTGTGTGTGTGTGTGTGTAGGATACATGATATTCTTATTAAAATAAGTTTTTATTTTATACCCTTTCTTAAAAAACATGTATAAAACTTACCATATAAATCTCTAGTAATATTTACATGAAGGAAGTTAATTAATATGATGGAATAATTTACCTCAAAAGATAGATATTCTATTATATTATTCAACAAGTAAAAACTGCAAAAAAAAAAAAAAAAATAGCTAAGCCAGACTTTTCATTGTGTGATACCTTAAACCTGCTGTAATAGAGGCCCATGGGATACATACAAATGACCCCTTAAGGACATTAAGTGTTTCAGCTTTATGGCTTCTGAATGTCCATGATCTTTTACGTTTTTTTTTTAAGCCTTTAGGGATACATTCAGTCCAATAAAACCAGACCCCACTAACAATGGGCATGCATATTTGAGATGTCTTATGACCTCATCAGCACAGCATATGTGGACTGTTTGGCTATACTTTAGAAACACAGGGTCTTAAATCCAGCTGATGTCCATAACCATTATGGTCTGCAAGATATCCCAACTAATATCCAAAGCAAATAATAAAAAGTTCACACAGACAAACCTAGCCAAGCTAGAGTTTTCACTGTGATACATTAAACCTCTTGTAATAGAGTCCCATGGGATATATGCAAGTGACCCCTTAAGTACCCCTTTTCTTGCAATTTTTACATTCATTTCTATGAAATGTCCTCCTTCCATTTTCTAAACATTCCCACCTCCATTTCTTTAATTTTCCTTTACAATATTCAAAGCTTGTATTGCAGTTGAAATGAAGATTCCACTTCCATTTCTTTTATCTCCTTTACGATATTCAAAACTTCCATTACAGCTGAACTAAAGACTAGAAATTATTCACATTGCAATTAATATCAGCAGTACCCTTACTGGATATTATCTATTAGAATAGACTCTTATTGGAATCTACTGTATACTGTTTTTGCCCCTGAAGAGCACACAGATTTTCTGATTAAATTCTAGGATGCAGTTGGGTGGGTAAGCAACTCAATGTCAACTAAATATGCCTAAATACTAACTGGGTATGTTAAGCAAAACTACTTGGAACAACAGGAAAAATAAAAGTAGGTTGGCAATAGCTTATATACCACATTCCCAGTCCTAGGATTGGTTTACTCCTCATCCACAGACATGGCTTCTGTAATTAACACAGATCAAGTTACCATCATCTTTAGCCTAAGAGTAAAATACTACTCATTCATAAATTAATCAGCCTTCATAGACTTTTCCTGTGGAAACTATGATGCAATGAATGACATAGTAAATCTGCTAAGGATAATACAAATGAGTTCTCTGATATTTACTTAGGTATTAATAAACACATACTGACATGACACAAATATACATGAATATTTAATAAAAATGTGATTAATAACAAAATTATTAATACATACCACAGAAAAAGTAGGTAAGAAAAAATTGTACTAGTTGTAAAAGCTAGTATAGAAAAACCCTAAGAAAATGGAAATTTTTAGCACATTACACACTTTCAGCCTAGTTAGTTTTTAAATATTAGCATGTATGGTATAAAAAATGTATCTAATCCCCTTCCACACTGAAGTGTGTATACTTGTTGCAATGCATACTTTGTATGGAAAAGGTCTGATAGGTTCAATCAAGACATCTTCGTCATTGTGGTGAAATGAAAGGACATCAGTTGAATACATGCTTTCTGCAGCCCTAATCAAAATTGCTTTACATTTTCATGCCTTTGTGTGACTATACTAATATGTATGAAAGGGTCTATATCACGTGGTTGAAAGCTAATAACAGCGAATGACCACAACTTTGAAAACACCGGAACTCGAAGTTGCAATTGTGGGGGGATGCATCCCCCATCCCCCCACTAAATATATATACCAACTCCGAAATCGCACTACAGTGAGGAAAGGGAAAATACCCCTATCTACACTGTAGTGTGACCCCACAATAACAACTTGGAGTTCCAGTGTTTTCGAAGTTGTGGTCGTTCGCTATTATTATCTCTCGACCATGTGATATAGACCCTGTATGAAATGAGTTACATCAAAAAGTATGCCAGCTTGTTACATGTGCACCTTGGCTTCCATATAGTTGATCAAGGTGAAATTCCACAAGCTTCATTTGCCTACAGGAAAAAAGTCAAAATGTATGTTGCTGTTTTCCACTGGAAATCATTGTCAGTATGATTTCTAAGTTTGTGCTGGTAATGATTCACTTATTTGGGAGGGTCTTCCATTCTTTGAGTTGGTATATATAAATTTGGTGGGGGTGCAGGTTGGACTTATCCCCTGCAGAAAATGCTTAACATTAAAATTTTTGTCATTATGTGTTTTGGGCATTATTTTTCAATATTTCTGATTATCAGCTTTGTGGAAGTCGATGATTCAAAGTAGAATTGCATTTTAGGTTTATAGATAATATTTGCATTTTTATAAAATATTTAAAAAATACCAATCAAAATACAAAAATATTGATCTCCTAAAAAAAGTAAAAAAGAAAAAATCCTCCCTTTCAAAATATTGGGCCATGAGAGGAGAGACAAAACGATTGACTTATCACATATCACCAAAAAATCTTAATTTAGTAAAAAAAAATCCCAACATAAGGGAGGAACTAGGAAGTTAAAAAAATATTATAATATAATAAAATGTTATGACACCTTTGGGTAGACATTAATCAACTCAAAGACATATGCCCAGTTAAGACTAATTCTAAAATACAAGCTTGTGAGCAAAATAAGGAAAAAAAATCACAGCAGACTATTTGAAGAGGTGTTTCAGCGATAACTGGGTATTAAATATGCTGCTTCAAAAGTTCCAGAGACTGTTAACCGAACAAACCAAGTGCACAATGTGTAAATCCACATTAGAAGCTTACCAAAAGAGCAGAGACCTCAGAAATGAAAACCTTCTGCCCACATTACAGTCCCAACAGAACTCACTACACATAAAAACAAACAATCAGTGTCTCACCCAAGAAGCCCCAAAACACCTCACTACTAATGTCTAGGTTATAAGCAAATCCATAGTGAGACACACAGATGTCCCCATCACCAGGTTGTACAAGGAGAATGTCATAGTCAGCTGCCTGTCAGGTTCCACGATCTGCAAAGTCAAGCACGTCCTCAAGTCTCTCAACACCAAGCACAGTTGCACCTCTGTCTTACTCCATGTTGGAGGAAACGACTTGAGACGTATTGTACTTCACTGGACTATATGAAGAGATATATGACTGAGCTCTCAGATTATATGTCCCAGACAGGTATGTCCTTAGGCCTAAACAGCATTCTACCTTCACCCAGGATGTTGCCTCAATACAAAATAAAGAATTATCAACTTCAACACTTAGCTTAGCTATTGGTGTTAATCCAGGGGGATCCAATATTTGTCAGCCCGGGATGATATTGTCGACAGACCACGCTGCTTAGCCAAGGATGATCTTCATCTGCCACCTCTTGCCTTTTGGTTACTCGCCCAGGTACTTGCCTCCTCCACAGTGCCTTTTTCATAAGAACAAAATTCCTGACATAAAAATATCCTCAAAAGACAAACTCAGGATTATGCTGCTTAATGCCTGGAGTCTAAATCAGAAACTAGACTCAATGGGGGTACTTCTTACTAGCCAAGATGTCGATGTTTGTGCAGTTACAGAAACATGGTTTAGGGCCACAGAGAGTACTCCGGCCATGAAAGGTTATAATGCCTTCCACACATTCAGCCTGCAAAATGAATGTGAAAGAACCAAAGGAGGTGGTGTAACCATCTTCTTAAAAGGCAAATACACCTCAAGACTGGATAAGCAGTATGACTCCTTAGAATTATTCCAAGTCCAACTAACTGTAGGAAAGACCTCCCTCCATGTCATTGTTAGCTACAGGTCCAATAACATGAACTCTGAAAAACCACACAGTGCTTTCCTGGATCTACTTAAGTCACTCATAATATAGCCAAACATCCTAGGCATGGGTAACTTTAACTATCCTGCCATTGATTGGGATACATATATGAGCTCAAACACATTCACCCGTAGGTTCCTGCACTTTGTAAACATGAATGCTTTGTAACAGTTAGTCCACACCCCCACAAGGGGCTCAAATGTCCTTGACCTAGTACTCACCAATATGGGAAATCACTGCACCACACCATGTGTGAGACCCTCCCTGGTAAGGTCTGACTATAAATCAGTCACGTTCAATGTAACTCATATCTGATCCCCCCTCAAGATCCAAAAGGTTGAAAAATTCCTCCAAAGCAAACTGTAGCCTCCTAAGAGATGGCATTAATAGTTTCAAGTATTCTGGCTGAACTTTCACTCTGTTCTTGGTTGTAACTGCAGAGGAGGTTATTTTTTCCTCGCTTGCTGACTCTAACAGAGTTTTGGATACTACATACTTTATAGGTGACTTTTCATCGGGTTGTCAAAACAACTTTTGGGCCCAGTTCCATGAATATATTTATTTATGTGCAATTTTCTATGGTTATTGGACATTGTGGAAATAATACTCTATTTGATATAGCTTGGGCGCAGACAGATTTGCTTGGTGACCTGTGGGATATGATTGTTTGGCTATACCTTTTGGTGTGGTTTCTTACTAAGACATATTGGGTCATTTTGTGGTTGGGATATTGTTGATATAACCAGCCAATTCCTTCTTTGAATAGCCCTTCATCATCATTGGGACAAATTGTGGACATTTTTTATTTGTTATAACAACACTGGTTTGGGAACTAAGACACAGCAAATGCTGGATATTTACTAGCTATTTCAGTGTCAAGTTGGAATCATTATCACGTGCATGTTCTGACACTTTCTCTGCTTATTTGCTTTTTTATATCTCATCATTTGTTTTGTAGGATGACCTAGTTATGGGCAAATAAGGATTTAGTTGCATGATGCTCGTGAGGGATCTATATTACTAATTTTTGGCATTATTGTTTTCTATCATGCAGAATGCCATTTTGTGTGTAGTGTTTAACATATTGTCCATTGTTTAAACACTTTGCGGTTTATTAGAGCGATGTTCTAAGTCATCTGAACGGGTTGAACGGACATATTTATTAATTGTCTGTATGATATTTAGGTAAAATGACTATGCATTTTTGGAATGTCAACCATTTTAGTTAAGTAATTGATAGGGTTCAGGTACTTGTCACTATGATAAAAATTAATAGTTTCTGGGTCTGATTTTGATCTGAATGCTATTTATGGTCATTATTAGGATGGGTTTTCACTACTTTTTACATCAATAAGTCATTGGTTGGGTGGTGCCCTACAAATGTGTTGGAACTGAAGGGCTTTATTCACAGGATTGGACCTACCCATTTTGGATATATACTTTCTGTGGTCAGGGATAGCAACAATTTGGTTTTTAGGGCTGGCTAGGCCCTTGTTATTATACTATGTGGTAGATGGTCAATTGACACCAATTTTCAACTTGTTTAATTATTTGGGTGTACAGGTTCCTTGAAACATTTGGTGTATGGTTCACATGGTGATACATAAATAAGTATTCCTTTGGGGGAACGTAGTGTTGTGGGGATTGGTGGAGATTCATCTTTTTGCAATTATTATTATTCATTCATATACACAAATACTATTATTGTTCCCTGATATGTTGTTTTTATAACCAACTAGAGGACATAGTTTTGTGTTGATACACGGCTGGATTTGTTCTGGTGTTCATTTCCCACAAAGACTATTATTGTTCCCCCATTTGAATATATATTAATTTTGGACTTGAAGGACTGGACACACTCAATTACATTATTAATTACAATTTTGTATGTGGTTTAATAACCACTTTTTTATTCAAGGAAGTATTATTGGTGCTTTGACTATATCATATAGATTTTTTGAATTTTTGATAAGTTTTGCTATCCCTGTCTAACAACAAGTTACATATTTTTTGTATATTATATATATATATATATATATATATATATATATATGGGTTCCTATGCATTCACCGACAGTCAGAACATCGACACTCACCTCATCGACACCAAAGCATCGACTGTTCATAACATCGACATTTCAGGTAAGCGATCTTCCCCCTTACAGGACCCATGGTAGCACTTGTTTCTCTGTTGCAATGCGTAAGGTTTACGCGACTGTTTACAATTTGCATTGTCCTTAATTTCGTAATAGAGAAACAAGTGCTACCATGGGTCCTGTAAGGGGGAAGATCGCTTACCTGAAATGTCGATGTTATGAACAGTCGATGATTTGGTGTCGATGAGGTGAGTGTCGATGTTCTGACTGTCGGTGAATTCATAGGAACCCATATATATATATATATATATATATATATATATATATATATATATATATATATATATATTCTTTATAATCAGTCTGAATTGGGGGTATCTGTGTGTATTAAAACTATTTCAGTTTACTATTTCCATTTTTGTCTTGAGATTGGATTACCTGTCAGGTATGGATCTGACAAGCATCATCAGGGGTTTATCATCCAACAAAAACGATTTACAAGTTTTTGGTTTAGGGGATATTACTCAATGACTTGCTGAACCCAATATACATGACCCCTCAACCCAATGTAAGTTGACTGTTCAAAGGCTAACTAAGGAGATGAAAGGGCTGAGAAGTAATGTTTGGCATCTTAAACTATTCAAAGCATACCAAACCAAAGGGATTGACCCTAGGGGCTTAAGAGTTAGGTTACAACCTTTGGTTTATCAGGCTGATGACATATTACTGGAGGAATGGGGTAAATGTCAACAGAATACATCCATGGGTTTTGTGGAGGCATTAACAAGTTATTATGAACGGACAGTGGATCATGGGATTAAGATAGTGGAAGAGCTTTGTCTTGAAATTAAAATTTTTAATTCCTACTTAGTTATAGGGAAGGATTGGCTATATTAGGTTCTGATTTATTATCTTTTGAACAACAATTAAAGGATAAGAAAATGAAAAAAATCCAACGAGATGTAGGCGATTACCAGAAAGGTCAGCCTTTCATGCCATATAAGAGCCCCTTGTTAGGGAGGAATTTGAATAGAACAACACCAGGGAAGCATAAGAGACCTAAATCCATCCTCACAAAAAACACATAATACTGTCAGTTTCACTTCTGGGGAAGATTCTTCCTCTGCTACGGATTTAGATGGCAACCCCTTTCTACAATCACCAACACCGAAAAGACACAGCATGGGTCACCCTTTAGGGATAGATCAAGAAGAAGGAGGAGGAAACACAGACGGTCCAAGCACCTTGGAGGAGATTCTCAAGGTGATGACCAAATGTTTAGTGAATTTAACAATATACATAACATTTCTTCTGTGGAGCATTCTCAGGCCCAGATTTCTGTACTTAATAAAGGTCTAAGTTATGTTCCTGGATTTTTTGTGTCTGAAGATTCATTTGCATCTGATGTTATTGCTTTCTGTAGATTGATCTATCTCAAAATACATTTTGATTCTAATACTGGTGGTAATGTGGTTGGATCCTTCAAGTTTCAGCCATCTAAATTTATGCCTCCCATGTCTAGTCAGGTGTCACTATTCCAATCCTCCGTTCTCAAACATCTACGCTACAACTTTAATGATTATAACATCTCTCATCACAATCTCTCAAAGACTGAACAAATAACTTTGGAGGATTTGATAAATAACAAAGATCTGGTCATATTATCAGCTGACAAAGGGGAAGCAGTAGTAGTTATGAATTGTGACAGTTATCATCAGCAGGCTCAGAGACAGCTTGGGGATGCTAGGCATTACATGCTCATGCCCCTTGATACAACAAACAAATTCAAGGCTGAGATTAATAGGTTCTTATCTCAGGCTCAACATGAAGATATTTTTACACATTCGGATATTTATCATCTTACTGTTAAGGATCCAAGATCACAATATATTTATTTTCTACCGAAAATACATAAGGATGCCTGTTGTCCGCCAGGAAGACCGATTGTTTCAGGGAGGGGCAGTTTAACTGAACCCCTATCTGAATATCATACTTTCTACCTGAAACCTCTCCTGGCTTGTATTAGATCATGTATCCAGGATACTACGCAATTTCTAGGTATCATCTCCAATACTCAGTTGGAACCAGGTTGGCTTCTTTGCATATTAGATGTGACTGCCTTATACACCAATATTCCACATTGGGAAGGGCTATTGGCCCTGCAATATTGGTTGAATCAAAGTGCCCTATATCCACCAGGCTTTAATACTCTTTTGGTGTGTATGGCGGAACATATCCTTACACAAAATGTATTTTATTTCCATTGACAATGTTATTGGCAATCACAGGGCATGGCAATGGGGGCACCTTTTGCCCCCGTTTATGCAGATTTGTTTATGGCCTACCTGGAGAACGAACTGATCTATAATCCCAATCATAACATCTATTTAGGGGAAATAGATATTTGGAGATGATACCTAGATGATTGTTGGCTGGTATGGAAGGCGGATGTGGCTTACCATTTGGAGTTCGTTGAATATCTTAATCAAAATAAATGGGGGATTGAGTTCAAGGCAAATTTTGATTTGGAACAAATCACCTTTTTGGATGTGACCAT
The DNA here is from genome assembly GCF_019279795.1 of Protopterus annectens. Lineage (NCBI taxonomy): Eukaryota > Metazoa > Chordata > Ceratodontiformes > Protopteridae > Protopterus > Protopterus annectens. The sequence goes on from NC_056729.1 coordinate 382,051,016, forward strand.
CACCAAAAATGAGGACAGTACCTTGAGCACAGAGAGATATAGAAAATACCCCCAGTATAATTCTTTACTGCATGCCTGTAGTCTTCATCTGCCACACGTGATACACAAAATCCCCAAATCTCAATTTTTGAGAATAAAACATATTTGTTCTGATAATAATACCTTCCATAAATATAAGATGGGCATAGCCAATCGATTTCATAACAGAGGGTATAAAGCCGCCAATATTGCCATGGCAGATAATTGGGCATCCACACAAGCTAGGGAAGACCTTTTACAATATAAAAAGAAGGATAAAACACCAGAAGATCAGGATGTTTTGAGAATGATGACTACATATGGACGCAACACCAAATTTATTATGAATATTATCCAGAAACATTGGAACATTTTGCTATCAGACCGAAAATCAGCTTCCAAGGTGGCTCAGAGATGCTTTTTTTCCTTTAAACGTGGCAGAAATTTGGGCTCACTTTTGAGCCATTACAAAATACCTCCAAGGTCCCAACTGGACCTACACAACAAACGTTATTGGGTGACATGTTATGTGGTACTCATCCATGTGGTCATTGCACACACTGTTCTAGAGTCTTTAAAATTAAGGAATTCACTAGCCCCAATACAGGCAGAGTGTTTGACATAAAGTTTTTGGCCAATTGTGGTTCGGATTGGGTGGTGTATTTGGCCTCATGTCCCTGCTCAGCTTTTTATGTGGGTCAGACATCCAGACCATTACGTATTAGGATTTCTGAACATATGAGTGACATAAGGAATCACAAACTTTCTAGTGCACTTTATAAGCACACACTTAAGCATAACTCTGCCTATTTTTATTTTACGGTTATTGATATAATAGGGATAGGTCCCTCAAAAATGGTTGGCACACAATTTTAAATAATAAGGAAATAAAATGGATAATTAAATTGTGTAGCCTGTTTAGCCCGGGTTTGAATGAACATCTTTAATTATGTCTTTGATAGGAATCCATTAAGTATATGATTATTTGATTGGTATGTCTTTAAAGATGATATAACTACTACTGCTCTGATGTATTTTCTTTTCATTGATTTGGTTTGTGTACCGAAGAACGATAATACAGCCAAAACCAGTTTGCTTGCTTTTTTCAGAGCACTTTTCTGCTTCACTGGGGGTGTTTGACACCCTTAGTCACTTGGATATGTTTATTTAATAAATTTATATCTATATGGCAACTTCCATTTGGTGCTGGCCCTTTATTTCTTATACTTGTCTTGTTTTTGGGCCTTGGCATTTGCAGTACCTGCGAGGAGCTTTGGTTGAGTGTTATAAATAGTTTCAAACCAACTGCCACCACTGACAGTAAAGACTCCTATATGGAGGTGTACACAAATTCCGTATATAAACACCTTTACAAGTGTATAGACTTAGCTGTACCAGAACAGATAAAAACTTGCTCATGAAAAAACAAGCCATTCTGGTAGATATCTAGCATAAATAGTTTATGCAACAAGAGAAAGAAACCGTTGTTCAGGAATAAGAGGGAATAGTCTCAGCAGAAGAACACCTTCCATAGCTTGAGCAAGCAAATTTGATACTTGTAAAGTCCTCTAAAGTTAATAACAAAACTAAATTAGCATCCATAGCTAAGGATTATCAAAAGGCATTATTTAGCTATGTCTGTAATGTAAAAGGGAAAATCCAACTTTGAACTAAATTTATAGTGGATGGTACCACTCAAACTGAATCTGAGGGCATTGCCAACCTATTAGCAGACAGGTTTGGCAAAAATTTCACACCTCTGCCTCCACCAATTGTACCAAAAAGCATACCTGTCACCAGTTCTCAGACAGGTTTGGCAAAAATGTCACACCCCTGTCTCTATTAATCATACCCTAAAGCATACATGTCACCAATTCTCAGCCTATTATCTCCAAAGAACAGATTATAACTGCACTTGCCAAGGCCAATACTCAGCTTCTATGGGACTGGATAACATCCTAGGCTGCTTACTAAATGGTCTAAATCAAGAGTTAGCAACACCACTAGGTACTCTCTTCAACCACAGTCTAAGGATTGGCTTTGTCCTGTCAGAGCAGAAAACAGCAACCATAATCCCCTTGCAAAGACGGGGTCCTCAACCAACCCAAGGAACTATAGATGCATAAGTCTGACCAGCCTTGTGCATAAGCCCATTTAGAAAATCATCTTCAGCTTTATCAACAAGGACATTGGCGATCTTCAAACTCTTGACCCAACTCAGTTTGGTTTTGTTAAGGGCATATCATGACTATTAAACCTAGTGGAATTCTTTAAGAGTGTCATCAAAGCCCTGGATGAAGGCAAATCAGTAGATACTGCCTATCTCAACTTAGCCAAGAGCTTTCACACAGTCCCCCATTCAGGCATCATTGATAAACTTATCCAGATGGGGAATAACCCATATGTCATTAGATGGGTAGTGAGGTGGCTCACCAACAGAATGCATACAGTTATAGTTGGGGATTTCACCTCAACCAGCAGATGTAAGGGTGTTCCACATGAGTCTATGCTGGGCCTCCTATTGTTTGGAATCTATTTCTCAGTAATTCAGTTGAAAATAGAAGGCCTGTGGCTCATCAGGTTTGCTGTCGACATACTACAAAATGGGATGGGCTTACATACATAAATGATTGTTACCAAAGCCGTAGACTTAAACTTAGCTTAAAACATGAACTATTATCCCTTTGGCAAAGGAGAAGTCCCTGCAAATTACACTATTATTAATACTCCCCTAAGTTCCAATGCATAGGTGAGAGATTTGGGAATGCAGGCTGACAGCAACCTCAACTTTAATCATCATGTGTCTACAATGGTAAGGAAGGCCTTTTATGTTGCACACCTCATAAGTAAGGGCATATCATCCAAAACTAAGGATGCTATAATTCCACTGTACTCATCCCTCATCAGACCAGTAATAGAGTACAATGCCCCCTTTTGCATATACCTCGCCAGACACCTGGAATAGATGGAGAAACCTAAGAGGTTTCTCACCAAGAAAATCCAGAGACTTCAACACATGATCTGCATGGACAGACTGAAGGGTCTGTCACTGTACTTTATATCATATAGACTACCGAGAAGTGGCTTGTGCCTGGCCTACATACCAGTCTTGAACCCTGCCTTAATGGAAATGCTGGACCTCCACAAATCAAATGAGACAAGAATTACTTTCTCTAGGGACCTTAACATCACCTGCAATATCAACAGGACATGCTAGATAGACAGATGTGTCTCCCAGATATTGCCTCTCCTATAGAACAAACTCCCTGTTCACATGAAACTGAGCTCCTCTAAGTGTAACTTGGACAGTTGGATGGGAAATCATAAATTTACCCTGAGGTTTCACCTAAGTCAATCTTAGACAGGGGCAACCAGTGCTGACCAGGGATTCACAAATATGGACTTTGTATCTTGCTCTTTAAGGGAACAATGTTACAACTTGGTTAGGCTTGAAAAGGCCCTAGGGCCATTAGCCTAGTAACCTCCTATTAACCTATGAACCTAGCGCTATTATGGTAGTAGCATTGTATGAATTTATGAAGCTATGAACCTATGTAGGCCTACCAACATCTTGTCTCACACATGGCCTGCTGATGTCATGTACTAAAAGTTCAGCTATAGTCTTGCAAAAGTCATACTTGTGCTGTGGTGCTTGCATTAAGTATTGCGTTCTGTAGTCTGTGTACTTAGGTAGGTAGGGGCTTTATTCTCACTGCAGTCAACTGGGTGTATGTGTGAGATCTCTTCCTTGACATTACAAAGAGCATTTTATACCGACATGTGTGACGCTATTATATTTTCAACAGACACTGCTGATGTCATCAGTTATAAAATGTTGTCTGAGACACTCCACGTCAGACTTGGTGCTTGCATAAACTACTGGGTATTGTAGTCTGGGTAGTTAGATAGGTAGGGGTTCTATTCTCACTGTAATCATATGTGTGTGAGTTTGTGTGTGTGTTTTTAGCAGCATGTGGGATGCTGTCATTATCATATTCTCAACAGACACTGCTGATGTCATCAACTATATCAGATTTTTGGATATGCAGTCATCCCACCAGGGCATGGTCAGACACTGACCTGGAGACCAGGCAGTCATCACCTCATCCTATACCAGACAGATTATAGTGACATGGATTTTAATCTATCCACACACATCATGGCATGGTGTGTAGGGCCCCTGTTATCTTGCTGGGAAGCCCTGTGGTCTCTCTAGCTGCTGTGTATGTCTGGTGTGGTGCATGCAAAACACAGAGTTATACTGTATTAGTGTTCTGATGAGGTTTGACTACAGTGCTGTCATACAACCCTAAGATCTGAATATGATGGCATGACTTATGATGTGCACCATACATCTGTAATGGAAAATCATTAACAAGAGAAGTTAGAATCTAATGATACACAATGCAGTTTCTGAATTCACAAGCTTCATAAGAGCATTCACTATAAAGTTGTGAGATATAGATGCTATCAACTGGCTAATTTTCCAAGGCCAATATAAGTCAAAGGTACAATTACCAGTTCAACACCACAAATGCAGATATAGTAAGCACTAAGTTAGCTATGCACCCCAAGCATCAGACACAAATTTCTTGTATCCCTAAATAAAAAAAATGAAAACAGGGATATGGCACAGTTATCATCACTTGCACAGGGTGTTATTGGGGACAGGAAGGCTAGGCTGACACAAAAGGTCACTGAATGTGTGTGTGTGTGAGTACAAAATAGAAGAAGAAGGCAGGCATGTGGATAAACCAACAAATGCCCAGTGAGATAAAATGAGTAACTGTTCTATGCATCTGTAGGGGTCCTCCAGTTGAAATTGATGTGTAAGTGTCTGCATGAACATGGCCAAGCTCTGTGCTGGCTCTACATCTTGGTATGTTGGACAGGTTTGAGCTGCACATGGTAAAAGTGGCAGTCCATCTTTTTCGTCCCTGACCACAAGAACTGTCTCTGTCAGGAGTTGCACTGGCACCACCATGGCCAAGGTCTGATGCAGTGCTGCTACCTGAATGTGACTGATGTCTGCTGGATGAGGTCCCTTCACGGGGATGCCCAGGACCACAAACCCATGGCCTGCCACTTTTGGGTATGGACAGCACACTTACTGACGGAGCAGTGGAAGTACTGCTACTATGGGAGCATGATCAGGCACGGCCACGTTGGCTGACAGCAGATGATGTGGCTGACCTATGCCCACGAGGATGTTGTTCCCCTCCCAGCAGACATTACATCATAGACATTGCTCATTCCATAACAGACACACAATGGTCCATCACAGACACCCCTTATTCCAACATGTCGAACGGAAATGATCCAAAGGCACTAGTCACCATGGATAAAAACATACACCTTTTTAATTAAAATAAAGGCAGACACTTTCTGACTCATGGTCCTTCTTCAGGTCTATAAAAATATATACAAACCCAGACTCTATTTAAAATGGCAAGCAGCCAATAATATCAGTGCTTCAATTTCCTCCCCCTAAGGGCAGGTTTAACATTGAGACCTGTTTTTTTGTCAAACTGTAAAGTTTCAGTCCATTACATTTTGGCTATTTCTGTTTTATTCATTAGATCACCACCCCTAAAAACCTATTTTAACAACTTGCATTACTAAAAAATTAAACATATGTCCACTAAATTCAAAAATGTGCTTTGCTAGAGCATTAGTTGTTTTCTGGCTTCGGATATCACTTAAATGATGCAGGACCCGGTCCCTTAATTCCTTGTTGCTTTTGCCAACATAAAATGCCTTACACTGTTGGCATGTGGCTAAATAAATATTTGATGTTCTGCAATTAGCATGCACATTAAAATAAAACTTCCTACCACTCACAGGGTGTTCAAATTTTGCATTCTTACATATATACCTGCAAACACTACATTTTAAACATGGAACTGTTCCTCTATTGGCTGAGACTGTAGACTCATAATTCTTAGGGCGATAACGCAGTCTCCTTTTTAGTGACATGTTGTTTTTAAAGCCAAAGTTTGGGTATTCCCCCACTATATCCCTAATGGAGTCATCAGAAGTTAGAATACCCCAATTTCTTCTAACAATACGGGACACATTTTCTGTATCACTGTTAAAAGTTAACATAAGTCTATTCTGTGGGGGTTTCTTTACAGTCTTAGTATTCCATTCCTCATTTTCCAAACCAGCAGAAAAATAGGATCTTCCTCTTGTCTTCCTGAAAGCATGCACTTCCTCTGCTTTCTCCCAGATCTCAGTCTCACAATAATTTATTCAACATAAGTTATCAGCCATTGTCTGAACTTCTCTCCTGAAAAGATTCTCATAAGTGTGCAATTGTGAAGCTCTCAAAAACTGATTCTTGGCTAATTATTAAACATGTATCCTGGGTGCATACTGCTTCTAGAGAGTAGATTGTTCTTCCAGCAGTTCTTTCTATAGTGTTGTGTATCCAGTTGTCCATCTTGATTCAGTATCAACCGGACATCTAATAAGTCTATCATCTCAGATGAAACTTGCCAAGTAAACCTTAGAAACATCATTGTATTTTCCAAATAATTGATGAATTCATCCAACCTTTCTACCTTTCTATTCCATAGGATAATAAGATCATTCATGAGCCACTTATAAAATAAATTTCTGGAGTAATCATGTCCTTGCAGGACATATTCTTCTTCCCAGTTAGCCATCACTACCTTGGCGTAGCTATTGGTACATGGCGTGCCCATAACTATGCCCATCTTCTGAATATATATCTTCTCATTAAACGTGACCACATTATTCTCCAAGATCATTTCCAGCAGGGGGCATATGAGACATATAACAGAGTCAGAAAGGTTACTTCTCTGACGTAGGTATAGCCTTACTGACTCAACACTATATTCATTAGGGATAACTGTGAACAGTGTCTTTATGTCTAATGATCTAATGTCACCAACAGCACATTCTACAGTTTCCAAATTTTTCTCAGGCTTAGATGTAACTCCTCTTAAAAATGTTTGGTGTCTCTCAGTAGTGTTCGCTCCATGTAGCACTGATTTCAATTCACGCTCAACATAAATGGAAAGTGGCTCTGTTATCTATATATTCCCAGCAACTATTGGACGGAAAGGTGGCTCTGTCCTGCTTTTATGTATCTTTGGTAGTTCAGTAGTCCTCTGTACAGATATATCCTGGAAAAAAGCATTTTTGCAGTCTTCCACCATCAGTTTGCCTAGCTACGTGATTATCTTTTTATACGGGGTGCAGATTATTAATGGATTGCAACTGTGAGTGATTACTGTTTTGGAGAAGGAAAATGCAACACCACTGCAGGCTGCCTTACTTCCACTGTGTGTGTCTGGATAGATTTAGAAAGTGTTAGATGTAAAGATGGACATGTAAGTAAGCAGCACACAATTCACAGGTTATGTCCCGTAACATCCAATCTACCCTTCATTTGTTGCCAACTGCATATGATATTATTTTCATTTAATATCCTCACACATTTTAAGGCCATTGATATAGAATGGGTTAGACAGTGCATGTCTCAGAGTACTGGTCAGATAACTGATGAATGACCAACAAACACAGAATGGTAAGACAGAGCAATAATCATAACAGGTTGTGTGATCACTAAGTGCGCTACATCCAAATATAATAAATATAATAAATGTACAGATAGTTTATGGTTTCTGTGGCAAAGAGGGCTAAGGCCATCATTTTCTTGTGTATGTCATACACTGATTTTCCTCATTTCAACTACTTGCTCCTTTTGTTTTCCTTTTTTTCCTTTTCTGTCAGTTAAGCAGCAGGTGTGTTTCATAGAGGATAATTACAGCATAAGCAGCTGACTTGCATGCTAATCATCCAAGCCAACACAGTAGAACTATTCACCCAACTATAAAGCAGCCATGTACACTCTATGCTGTTTTTTTCCTGAGGAGTTAAAAACTTTTGGAGTACAGACACAGAAATTCTACATGGACAGAATGTTACAGGCTGTTGCTGCTTTAATCCATTCATATGTAATACAGGCTGAAGCCAATGCTACTGCTCCTGCCAATAGGCCTAGCTCAAGAAGGAGAAGAGTTTTCAGGCCTAGTTTAACTTTTCACAACCTACAAGACATGGAAATTGTAAAGCACTACAGGGTGGACAGAAACACACTACAGGAACTCTGTGACCTCTGCTGCCCTCAACTCAGAGTCAAAGCCAACAGAGGGGAACACATCTGAGTAGAGACAAAGGTATGTGTAACCCTTACAATCTTAGATGCAGGTACCCTTCAGAAACCAACAAGGGACATGCTGGGGGTGTCACAGTCATCAGTATTGAGGATCTTACACCAATTCTTGGAAGCTATGCTCCAACATACCAGTGAGCACATATATTTTCCCCATAGTTCTGAGGAATGGGCCATAAATATGCAACAGTTCTACTGGGTAGCACACTCCCTTGAACTACTAGGTGTCATAGATTGCATAAATGTAGAAGTAAAGGCACCACCTGGGGAACAGGGTAGGCTCTACATTAACAGAAAGGGCTACCACTCTATCAACTGCCAAGCCATGTGTATTGCCAAGAGAATCATCTTGAATGTGCATGCTGGCAATCCTGGCAGTTACCATGACTCACATATTTGGCACACCTTCCAAGTGTACCAGATGTTTGCTAGGGGGGATATCCCACAGGGGCATTTACTGTGTGATGCAGCCTATGCACTGGAACCATGGGTGATGACACCCATCAGAAATGCACACACACACACACACACACACACACACACACACACACACACACACACGGGAGAACACTATAATGAGGCAAATTCTCAAACCAGAAATGTCACAGAGCATGTGATTGGGCTGCTGAAATCATGGTTCCAGTGCTTAGATACATCTGGGGGAGGCCTGCAGTACAATCCATGGATGTGTGCAATAATCTTCACAGCATATGCCATGCTATACAACATAATCCTGAGAAAACAGCTGCAGTAAGATGAGCAAGGGGAAGGAGCACACATCCCAACACCTATGCCAAGGTAGCCACAGGCAGATGAGGAGTCAGAGGGAGAACTACCAGCTGCTGTGAGTGTAGGCAGACATAGTCATGATCAGCATGCCCTTGCATTGGCTAGGAGACAATGCATAGCACACTCACTCACCACCTGAGGCATAAAACCTTCCTCCTACTCACATACATATAGTAATATTGATGTCAGGAAATTCACACAACCTTTACCTGTATTGCCTGTGTACTACTTGCATCAGAGTCAGCCCTGAACTAACACTGTGGCAACTGCTGCATTTACAAGGTAAGTCCAGAACCTGGAGTGTATTGTTTAATAATATTATGAAATATCCTTGTATTTCAGCAGTTGGTACAGTAAGCAAGTAAAATGTGGGAGATTTGTACAGACATTACCTTAACATGTGACAGAAAAGACTTATTTGACTTATATGTGTCCATTAGCAAGTAGTATGCCTCAGACATCAAAGATTCACACGGTCATACCTCTCAAAAGGACTGATGATCAATGCATGCCATCAGTTTAGCACCATATGTTTGTAATGGAAAGTCATTAAAGAGAGAAGTTAGAAAGTAATGATACACATTGCAGTTTCTGACTTTACAACTCACACAAGATCAAACAACAAGCAGGATGCAAAACAAGGAGAGTAACAAGACCAACATATCCTTGTTTGTGCCACAGCAGTAACTCACCTTTGCTCCCCCCAAAAGAACAGTCTATGCTTGTTTGGGCCATAAGAGTAACTCAGCTTTGTTTCCTCCCACAGAAGAATAGTGTACCGTTATTTATGCCATAACAATAACTCACTTTTGCTCCCCCAAAAGAACAGTCTATGCTTGTTTGTGCCATAACAGTAACTCGACTTTGTTTCCCCATCACAAAAGAACAGTGTACCCTTGTTTGTGCCATAACAGTAACTCACCTTTGCATTTGCTACAAAACAGCAGTCTATGCTTGTTTGTGTCATCCAACCTGCCCTTCAGTTGTTGGGAACTGCATATCATATTATTGCCAGGTAATATTCTCACACATTTTAAGGACAATGATATAGAATGGCTTAAACACTGCATGTGTCAGAGTACTAGTCAGATAAATGATGAATGACCAATAAACACAGAAAGGCAAGCCAGAGCTGTATTTTTGCAAGCAATAATCATAACAAGTTGTGTGATCACTAAGTGCACTACATCCAAATATAATAAATATAATAAATGTCCAAATAACAGTTTATTGCTTGCTATTAGTGTACATTCTGTTGCAGTTGGTTGTGTGAAGAATGAGTTCAGTTATTTGCTGCAAAGCTGTTTCTGTAGAAAATATGGCTAAGGCCATCATTTTCTTGTGTGTATATCATACATTAATTTTCCTCATTTCAATTACTTGCCCCTTTATTTTTCTTTTTTTTCCTTTTCTGACTTTGTGTAATGTCTTTTATGTTTTTGTGGCCAGTGTTTGCATGATGCAGTGCGTAGTGCAATCATGGGTATGGAGGAAATTAATGGAAGTTTTGGATGTGCTTATGTCGTTTGTGCAAAGCACACCAGTGTGCAGCAATGATAATACAAAAGTAGTTAAAATTATTGGATGCAGTTGTATTTGAACCTAGTACCATCTGACCACAAAAAGGAATGCATCAATGCATTAACTGCATTAACACATGCTGCCACAGAGTAAGTTAAGTAGCAGGCATATTCTAGAGACTCAATACTAAATGTCAGACTTTAGCATTGCTGACACTGGAATAGTTACATGACATTCCCTTATGTACTAGTCATTCTTAAGGTCCCCCTTTTCCTGCAGTGCCACACCATGCAAATGAGATAAGCACTGCCAAACCTTCTATTCATTCCTCTGTTTCCCGTGATTGAGCTAAGTACCTCATAATGCAACCAGTGGCCAAAAAATAATAAAATAATAGTAAAAAGCTTGACAGAGGAAACAATTTGCTAAACAATGAAGAGGAGGGTTGATATTAATTTAACAGAACATGTGAACTATGTGCTGCGTATGTGTCTTTACCTTGACAGGCATACATGTAACACTTTCTGAGTCTATCTTGACACACCCACCTGAAGTAATCATTTCACAGTTGCCATCCATTATAAAAACACTGAGGAAGAGCCTGCACTATGTTTATATCTGATAAACAGAGCCAAGGATTTGGTATTCAACAATTCTAATGAGCTCACATCTCATTTGCATCTTCACTGTGCTGACTGCCCTGAATCTACAGCAGACGGTAGCCATGTAGCTGGGGGAAACTGAAAGGTAGCCAAATTGTTTATGTGTTGAACACAGAAGAGAGGATATTACTTTGGGATATATCTGCACAGAAGACTACTGATTTTGCGAAGATATGCCCGTATTTCATCAACTACATGCTGCATATGCTGACATGTAACTATAGACTGTTTAATGTTTTTTATATTTATTTTGATTAGCACACACTTTTAGACTTTTATCTGTCTGCATTAGTTACAAGAGTACTGATGGCATGGGCAGGTTTGTCAGGGCATTTCACAGGTATGTATGATTGGCAATACCTTCACATGGAATACTGTATATTAAATCTGCAGACATGTTTCAGATATAGGTAATTTCATAACACTTTTAACATTTCAGTGATGCTTTCTTAGCCAAATGCATCACTTGCCTGTTCATTTGTGGGTGGGGAGCAAAGCTGCATTTCTGTTATGGCAAAAAAAAAAAAAAAAAAAAAAAAAAAGGATATGTTGCTATTGATACTCTCCTTTTGTGGCATCCATCTAACTGAAATATGTCTCTGCTGTCACATGTTAAGGTCAGTTCTGTACAAATCTCCCACCTTTTACTTTATATTCTGGCCATGTAAAATCCTTTCAGTGGCTGTATTTCAAAAGCCTACATAGAGTCTACATGGATGCTTTATAGCTTGCTGACTAGCTAAACTGTATTCGACTGTTTAATTAGCATGGAATTCAGCTGCTTATGAATCTAAATCTTTCTGCTCCTGTGTGCGCACACAGCGAAAAATGACCATGTAGGCTTTATTGAATCCCCCTTCCCATCTTATTTCCAATATACCGAGTGGCTTACATTGTTAAAAAAGTTATACTCTTATTCAGCTTGATAAAAAAAAAAGTTTAAAAAAGACCTTTTTTAAAAAAGTCTTTATATATACTTTGCTTAACACATTTTTGAACATACTGTATCAGTGAGGAAAAAGGCCTCTAACAGCTTCTTTTTTATTTTGAATAGACTCAAAAATGCATTAATCGAACAATACACGCACACATACACACACACACACACACACACACACACACACACACACACACACACACACACACACACACACTAAATCATACACTGCACCTTTAAAACTTTTAAAGTAACAAAAATGCATATTTAAGCTGAAAGTGGGGATCAAACCTTTTAGTAGATGGTGTTAAAGTATACTGAATGTTTTGTTTACATCAAGCAGGCTCTGTGTTTTGAACCTAGATTTTTATTTATTTATTTTTACCACACAATTATGATGATATTTTATATTTAGTTTTCACAGAGAAGAAACTTTTGAATATAAAGTTTTTTTTATTACTTTGATTGGTACATCTGTTCATTAAGGGCTTATAATTTCATAAAATGGCATACCTACAAAATTTCTTGGGGGGTATTCTATCAAGGAGGAGATGCTTACCAAAAATTTAGAAAATTGTGTTAGAGTATTAAAAATACCATCTACATAGACAGCTCCAAGTACTAAATGTTCTACCTTATAGACATAGTTATTGATTATAGTATTAGTTAAATGGAACTCAATCCTTGAAGCTGAGGAATGCATGCATTCATTCACCACTAATTTCAGACACAAAAGACCATTTAATGTAAGATTTTCCACATTACATTTGAACATCAGACATTTGAAAAAAATCTTTGAGATAAACAAGAGCCAATTCTGTGTTTTGCTGTGGGATCATGGTACTTGTTTCTGACAGACTGGTTGGGAGTAATTTTATCAAATATTTCATTAATTAGATTTGTATGAGTACTACACTGGATAATAATTACATTTCTCCAAATTTTGCATGGAATGAAATGCCTTTTGATAAAATATGTTGTAGTGCATGTACAAGTCAGGTTTATAATGAGTGTTTGGATTCAGTTTGCAAATGTGATTTTTTTTTAGTGGTAAGTTAGTGTTTGATTTGGGTTTAGGGTTATGTTTAGTTTTAAGGTTATTATTGGGTTTAATGACAGATTTATAATTAGGGTTAGGTTTATGGTTAAATATATAAGATTAGTAAGATTAATCTTTAGGTTAGGATTAGGTTTAGGTTTAAGGTTAGACATAGATAAAGGAGCTGTATATTTCTGGGCTAGCTGAGAGTCCTGTGGCCAATTTATTTCTGCTTAGGAATTCCCATTAACTGTCCATTCCCATTGATAGATGAGTGTTAGAGACTGGACCAATTTGCCCCTTGCAGGCAGTACCCTCAAGCTTTGCCATTGATGTCTCCTAAATGGAAGTCTGTCTCCATCTTGAGAGCTCCTTTGCTGCCAGTGTGAGATGCACTGTGATGTGCAGGATTGAACTCCACCTAGTAAAACCACTTGGTGTTACCCTTGTGGTCAGTCAGAGCTACTGGGTAAGTTGTTTGTCAGTGCTGGTCCCTGTAATTCTCCCTCCCTGACCAGCTGCTACAGGTGCCTTAGTTACTGTTTGAAACTCAGGCCATCTGCTGCATAGTTAGAGATTTGTCTCTTCACACTTTTGAGCTGGCACAATGTTTATTGAATTTCTTTCTAAACAGGTATCCTACAATGTGCTATTATTTAAGGTTTCGTAAGTTGTTCTGTAATAGTAGCAGAGGAAAGTATCAGCCTATACCAAGGAAACAATGACAAAAGCAGACTGTTCATTTTACTGACCATACTGAAAATATTTTATTGCCAAGTTTTCACATTTGCTGACAATACTGAAACTTTTTACATTTATTTTGTCAGTCATAATGATTCATGTGTTAAATTTAGGTCTGAAATTTCTACCAATGATACTTCCTAGACATTATCAAATAAAGATTGTGTCATTTAATTGAGGAGGAAACTTCATTTAATTTTGTTTTGGGTGAAGAAATATGGTTATAAAAAGCTTCAAGAGGGTATTGACTATATTTCTTCTGATCACTCTAGTGTGGATGATTTTTTTCTTTGCCTGAATTGGATATCAGTGATGTTTTTATGCTAATCCATACAATTTTAATTATTTGCTCTGTTCAAAAAAACTCCTTTTGATAATGACATAATTGTTTCTGAATTATTATAAAACTAGAAGTTAAAACTGCTTTTAAACAGTTTAATCAGTGTAGAAATTAAGTTAATTATAAACTGACTGAATAGGATAAAAATATAATCATGAAATTGTTATAAGACCTGCTGGCAAAGATAAAAATGCCATTATTTTAAACAACCATCAGTATTATTGTATATGTATCCAACATCTGGAAGATTCTACTATGTATAAGAGAGTGAATGTAGTAGTTTAGAGTGAATGTATTTCTAATTTTAAGAATAAAATTAATAAAGGTATCAGATTGGGATATTTTTATATAAAATATTGATAACATTGTCCCTCCTGATGATAGAATACCTCATTTTTACTGTTTGCCAAAATTCATAAAAATGCTCATAATCCTCCTGGTCATCCTATTATTTCTATTTGTGGTGCTATATTCGAAAATGTTGGATATGTGGTACATTGTTATTTAATGCCACGGACTGTTGCCTTGCCTTCGTATATTAGAGATTTTGCTGATTTATTGATTAAACTGTAAAACATTTCACGCTCTTCAGATGTGCACTTGTTATCATTGGATGTTCATGGTTTATATACTACGTATAAGCATGAACGTGGCTTAGATGCTCTGTCTTATTTTTGTTTGAGTGTTCTATGTCTGCTTATATAACTGAACTTTTAGACTTTTGTTTTAAATGTATTTTTTAAGTTTAATTATCAAATTTACCATCAACTTACAGATATTGCAAATGGGGGCATATTTTGCCCCCAAGTATCCTAATCTTTTGTTGGACTTATTGGAGATATTGTTCTAAATTTTATTTTGTTATAAAATATTTTGTTATATTGATAATTTAATTTTTATGTGGAACAATATTTTACATTATCTTGTTAGCACTAAGTTTATTTATTTATTTTTAATTAGTTATTTGAATAGTAACAGTGTGGATATTTTAGATGTTTCCTTTTTTATTACTTCTGAAGGTAAGGTACAAAATTCTAGTGTACTAGACTAATTATCTTTCTCATTTGATTTCATCTTTGTCTTATGATAAAATGCTTACAGCCAGAATAGCTTATAGAAGAAGGCAAGATTGTTTTGTTGGAAATGCAAATAATTATGGTTATGTTTAATAAATGAAATTATATTTTTTCTGCATTAACAAGCCTATTATTAGTGTCACAGATGTCTCAAATAGAATCACTGATATGCAGCTGGATATTGAAAAAGACAACAAAAAGTTCTAATGACGTCAAACACAATAAGACAAATGTCTGTTGGATAGACTAGTATTTATTGTGAAAAAGGCATGGCTTATTTTGTTACAGAATTATATTTTATCTGTAATTATTTCATATAGGAGAAGATGTCATTTATTAGAAATTTGGTTTGCTTTTAATTACCTTTATTAAATTATCACACAAATTAATAGAAAATAAAACAAACCATGTCAACATTTTTGACATTAATGCAGTTTTTCATTGCATATATATTTTCTTTCTTTTTGACAATTGTTATTCAGTCTAATATTACATCAATTGCTGAATTCCTGCCTCCCGTTAAACCATACATCTCCCCCTGAACATTATTCTGTGGCCTGTAATAATTGTATATATCATTTTGATTAGAATTTGCCTTTTACTACGTAAAACTCTTACACCACTCCTTGTGGTGCCTGTAGTTGTTGCTTTAATGTTGTTTCAGACTTTTTGTTTATTAATAGTATAATGTTTGTGGAAACTGCTCAGTTTACTTGTGTTTCAGAACAAGTTGTACATGCATTAAAATGCCTCATATGGATTATTTTACACTGAGGAAAATAAGATATGTTTTGTGATAAGCTTAAGGAACACTTAAGGTAAATTAGAATGTATAGAGCTAAAAGCTCTTTAGGGGAGCATTTTGCTTTAAAACATGACAGAAATTCTAAACTACTACTTGCCACAATATTGTTGCAAGTTCAGATTATATCAATAGATAATCATTTGATTAATTCTAAATTATTATAAAAGGAATGTCTATGTACTTTAAAATGCAGGACATTAATTCATAATGGATCAAATAGGGAAATAAGTTAGAAGTATTTGATTACTTAATTATTCAATTATTTAATTAATCAGATATATTGATTTTTAATGTTACTGTTGTGTAGGCATGTTTGTGTGTTGTTGATTCTGTAACTTTCTTTGAAGGTACTTATGCTAAGGCACTAGAAGTTGTTGACAAAGTGAGTTTGCTGCTTCGTCATTATTCTTATGTTTAAGCTTAGGATTAAGCTTAGAGTTAGAAGGGATTTAAAGAGCCTGTGGTCATTCATTGGGGTTTTGCTTCTGCAAGGAATATTGTGGATGATTATGCCTATTGTATTTTGGGGATTTTTGATTAGTTTGTATTTAGGCAATTTGCTTTATTTTATTGTTTTTAATCTTCAGATTTTGGACTTGATTATGATGTTTTTATTTTCCTGTAATACCTTTCTTTATGACCTCACTACTAACAGTCAATCCATCAATCATTCTGAGTGTACTGGAGCTGGACATTTCTGGGCTCGGTGAGATACCAGTGACCCATTCATCTCAGCGTAGGAATCCTCATTAGCTCTCTGCTCTCTGGTGACAGATGGGTGGTGCAGACTGAACCAGCTTACTGCTGCTGGAAGCCAACATCTCCCCTCTCAGTAGCTCCCCCAAGCCCTGCCTCTGCTGTCTCCTGAATTGAAGTGTGTCTCCACCTGTCGAGTTCCCATTAGCTGCCACTGCAAGATGCACTATGATGGTGCAGGTCCACAGGCTTGAACTCTACTGGGTAGCACCTGGAATGCCCACTAGGGGTCACCCCTGTGGTGAGCAAGAGCCAATGGTTGAGTTAACAATGGCCATTCACTCCTATCCTCCCCAGCCAGCTCCTATGGATGCTTGAGCCACTATCTGAGCTCAGGTTGTCTGTTGTTTAGTCAGGGCTTTGTCACTCTACACTAGTGACATGGCTCAGGTATTTATTGAGCTCATTTTAAACAGGTGTACAATACCTTGTTATTCAGTGTTTTTAAAAGCCTTTTATTTAATAATTTACTTATTTTTTATGTAGAATAAACTGCTTGGAGTACAGCAGTTGTTGATGTCAAATGCTGACCAAGTAGAAGTCAACAAGACTTCATTTAATAGTGTGGCTAGCCATGTAATAAAATAGGTTTTGCTTATTGATGGCACTTGACTAAAATAAGGAATTCTGATGAATAAGAGTGTCTATATTCTTTATTTAATGGGTAAATTTAACTGTTTTACACTTATTGTATGTTCATATAACATAGATCACATATTAGAGAGAAACATATTGACTTCTTTTTCTTTTTTCCTTCTTCTTTACTTTTAGTCTTGTGAAAGTATTAATATGTTTTCCTGTGCTTGTGATTGTGAGAATTTTATTCATATTAAACAATAAACTCTCGACAAACTGCTGAAAATAAAAACACAGCAAAACAAGCCGGAGCTAAAACATAAGAGAATTTGATGATAAAGTAAGCACTTTCGGAAACGCCAATACGTTTCCTTCCTCAGACATACAATAATGAAACATTTGGGCGTAAATATATAGTGCATTACCTGCCCAATTAAACAATTAATAATATTCTTGTGAGTAATTGTTACAAACAAATTCCTTACCAAAAGTTAGTAAACAAATAATGTTAATGTAAAAACTTTATCTAAAAAGTCTGTTAAAACTTGTTACATAACAAGACCAGAACGTACATATGTTATATGTACACAATATTTACACAATAATCAGCTCCATAATTTTTGCCCTAAATAAAAAATCAAATGAATCGTGTTGAATAAATATAATTTGTTTTTAAATAATACAACTCATTTTTATGTGTATGTGATGTGAATATTAAACATTGGCCACTAAACATTGAATATAAGAAGAGACCCTAAAAATTAGTCAGCTCATCTCTTCAAAGCTGCTAGTTTTAAAAAACATTTTATAGACATGTATTTCTGAAGTCAACCAAGGAACTTCACTGCCATTAGAGTCCCATGGCTTTGCAACTAGCTTTCTTTGTACTTATAATCTTGACCATGCATTAATAAGAAATATTTTAAATAAAAACTGGGCTCTCATCAATGAGGATAACAGATTGAGCAAGATTTTGGGTGATAAACCTAGGGTGGTTTTCAGACATGGCCATAATTTGAAGTCACTACTCGAATATTCTAGTAAACCTTTAGCAAGTAAACATACAGGAATGTTTAAGTGTGGGTCATGTCACCAGTGTAAACTTATAAACATCATGTACCAATTCAAGATCCGTGATAAATGGTACAAGGTTCAGGGCAGATTCTCTTGTGACTCAAAAGGAGTAGTCTATTCTGCTTGTTGCCTGAACTGCCCTTCTTTCTACATTGGAAAGACAGAGAGAAAGCTTAGGCAACGGATGTATGAGCATCAATATGCTATAAGCAAGAAGGACATGAACAACGCCTTAGCTAGGCACATAGAAGAATTCCCTGACCATAGTTTTAGGTTCAACGTTCTGAATCAGGTACAGTTTGACCTTAAGGGGGGACCATGGCAGATTAAACTTGAGATTGAAGAATTCCTATGGCAAATAAAAACAGCAGCCTATCTGCCACCGGGTCTTAATGAAACTGTATCTATAAAATGTTTTTTAAAACTAGCAGCTTTGAAGAGATGAGCTGACTAATTTTTAGGGTCTCTTCTTATATTCGATGTTTAGTGGCCAATGTTAAATATTATTCACATCACATACACATAAAAATGAGTTGCATTATTTAAAAATGAATTATATTTATTCAACATGATTCATTTGATTTTTTATTTAGGGCAAAAATTATGGAGCTGATTATTGTGTAAATATTGTGTACATATAACGTATGTACGTTCTGGTCTTGTTATGTAACAAGTTTTAACAGACTTTTTAGATAAAGTTTTTACATTAACATTATTTGTTTACTAACTTTTGGTAAGGAATTTGTTTGTAACAATTACTCACAAGAATATTATTAATTGTTTAATTGGGCAGGTAATGCACTATATATTTACACCCAAATGTTTCATTATTGTATGTCTGAGGAAGGAAACGTATTGGCGTTTCCGAAAGCGCTTACTTTATCATCAAATTCTCTTAGGTTTTAGCTCCGGCTTGTTTTGCTGAGTAATTTTATTCATATTATAATGGCATTTTTTGAAGAGCAGCTAAGTAAATGAAAGATGTGCTCCATATTCTAGAGAATAGTAATATTTTACATGCAAGTTGCTAAATGCATTCTTTGTAAGGGCTGCTATTGCCGTGTTTCACAGCTTTCTAATTTTCCATATGCACTAACATAGTAACAAAGCAATATTTTAATATACATCAAATTGTGATTCATATTATCTCCAGTGGCAGAGAGGGATAAAGCCCTGACTACAGTTCAGGCAACCCAAGTATGAGTAGTGGCTTGGACGTGATAGGAAGATTGCCAACATCCTAGCTGACAGGTTCAGTGCAAACTTCTCCTCTCCTCCCCACCAAAAGGGCAAATATCTATCCCAGCAGAGTGCTGCCCCCCTGACATCTCAGATGCTCAGGTAAGAGCTGCCCTCTCCAAAGCAAAAAAACACAGCATCGATGGGACCAGACGGTGTCCTGGGCTGCATCCTGCATGAACTCCAAGAAGAGCTAAACCCAAACATAAAACTACTGTTCAATCTCAGCCTTACTACAGGATATGTGCCCAAAGAGTGGCGTACAGCAACAGTGGTCCCTCTCCATAAAGGTGGTGCCTCAACGGATCCTGGAAACTATCGCCCCATAAGCCTGACTAGCTTGGTCTGCAAAGCTATGGAAAGGATCATCATGGACCTCATAAATAAAGATATTGGGGACCTACAGACACTGGATCCTACCCAGTTCGGCTTTGTTAAGGGCAGATCCTGCCTCTTAAACCTGGTTTCTTTCTTTGAAACAGTCACCAAGGCCATTGACGAGGGGGAAGGTGGTCCACACAGCCTACCTGAACCTCGCAAAAGCCTTCGATACAATACCCCACTTGGGCATTATAGATAAGCTCACCAGCTTAAATATAAACACCTATGTCACTAGATGGATTGCAAACTGGCTCAAGGGCAGAACCCACATGGTTAGAATTGCTGGAGCTATGTCAGACTCCAAACCAGTTACAAGTGGTGTCCCACAAGTCTCGGTCCTGGGACCTCTCTTGTTCGGTATATATTTCTCGGAGGTACAGGCCAACATGGAAGGACTGTGGCTGACCAAGTTCACAGATGACTGCAAACTGGGCGCCATAATCGACTCTCCAGCCGACACAAACATCCTCCAAAAGGGCCTCATAGAAACAGACAACAGGTGTCAGAACCATGGCCTCAAGCTAAATGCCAAAAAGTGTATAGTCATCCCCTTTGGCAAAAACAAAGTGCCCACAAATTACCACATAGGTGGTAATCCATTAAGTACAGAAGAAGTAATTAGGGACCTGGGGACCCAAGTTGATAGCAATCTCTCATTTGACAACCACGTGGCCAACGTGGTTAGAAAAACATTTTATATAGCTCACCTAATCATGAAGGGATTCACATCTAGATCAGGGGAGGTCATCGTGCCTCTTTACTCATCCCTCATCAGGCCCATAATTGAGTACAATGCCCCTTTTGGGATGTACCTTACCAGACACCTGCATCAACTGGAAAGACCCCAAAAGTACCTCACCAAGAGGATCAAAGGGCTCAAACAGATGCCATATGCTGCCCCGTTAAATAAACTCCAGCTCTACTCAGTGGCATACCGCCTGTTCAGAGGCGATCTGTGCCTGATGTATAAAGCCATGTCCAACCCAGAATTAATGGACATGCTGCACCTCAGAAAATCCAAATCCCATCGAGCTACGCACTTGAGAGACTTGAACCTCAGCACTGAAATAAATAGGACATGCTGGAGGGACAGATTCATAACCCAGAGGCTCTCTTCACTCTGGAATAAAATCCCAGTCCAGGTTAGGCAGAGTCCCTCATTGACTCTCTTCAAGAGGAATCTTGATGAGTGGATGGGAGATCGTAGATTTACCCCGGGTATCACTTCTGTGTCACTGTTAGACAGAGGCATAGTATACTAACCTCGAAAAGGGCATAGCAAAATAAATTTAAAATGGGTGGCGAAAGCCAAACACATTCTGGCTAGGCTTATGAATGCCCTAGGGCAGATAGCCAGCCGACTGTTACATCCTATACAGGAGGTAACACATGTAACTAAGGCTTCTGCAGCAGTGATCATTTGAACATTTGCTGTTATGGTAAGTTTACTTACTCAGCTGTACTTTCTTAAGTAATTATTATTTAAATTAGTTTGTGATTTCTTTGCTTGATAAAAGGCCATTTGGTAGGAAACAAAAATTATAGATTAGACCCTAGAATATAATTAGAATTAGATCTAAACAAAAAGAAGTTAGGTGTCTTTTTTTTTTCTTCAAATAATTTTTTTATTTTCCAAATAATATAATGTTTAACAATACAATCATCAATAAACAAGTATTATAAACCTTTATATACACTATGTACAATTGACCTGAACCAAGGAGGGAAAAAAATTACTAAAATATATGAAATTAGTAACAAAAATGTATAATATTAAATTAATAAAGTATAAAGTTACACATTAATTATTTAGGGTTCATTTTTAATGTCTCAATAAGAGTTACAAATTTTCCCAAGGATTGTTTGTCCATGTTTTAGGTGAAATTCTGAATTCCTTCACCTTGATTTCTAATGTTGCTGTTTCTTCCATCAATCTCAAGCATTCTTCAAGAAGTTAGGTGTCTTGATGATTGCAATGTGGAATATAAATTCTATCCAATATGAATGTGTTCTCTGCAAACTGGCTTCAGTGCATGCATTGTAGTCATACTAGGTAAAATTCTATAAAAAATCATAATGCATTTCACTCAGAAACATCATCCAGACACTATCACCATCTAACATTAAAGCAATATGGCTTCTGGCCCGGCTGTAGCACCTTACAAAACAGGGACAAAAACAACCTTAATGGGGTATTTTCATTGATTTCACTAAAGCCTTTGCCTTCATTAACTACAGCCTTCAATTTCACAAGTTACAAGAATGAGACATTAGCACAGAAACCTCTTAATGGTTTTCATATTTCCTTGATAACAGACTTGTGTGATTTTTCTCATAGCAGTTGATTTAAATTCTCTTTGAATTCTGTGGTAACTGATTTTGAGTATTCTTTTCTTTATTCATTTGAATCAGAATATGGATTCCTTAAATGAGTATGCCATTAATGACTTGCTAAAGCACAGTATCTTGTGCAGTATACTAAATGCTATGCATATTTAAAGAAAACACTTGATAACACTGGTGACCTGTATTCCTCGTGTTGAAAGTTGGATGCTTTGCTTACCATTGTTAGTAGCAAATCTAGACTTACTGATGACAATTTTATTTGTGCAACTGGTAAAGCATAGAGAACTGTTGTTACATATATTAATAACTAGACTGATAAGATAACCTTAGGCAAAGATAAAATAGAACACATTTAGGAAGTATCTATTGTCTGTAAAGATCACTTAATCCTTATTGAACAAGATAGTACCACTGACAAGTTTGGAATTCTAGGTACAAGTATTCAACAATATAAGATTCAGAGCATATAGAAGAAAATAAAAAAAGAAAGAAAGGAAGAAGTTCAGAATGAGCAACAAGGAAGTAAAAGAAACTGATAAATGTCTGTAAAGTAAAGAGAATACATACTAAAAGGGACACTGCTTTGTTATGTACACACAGGTTAAAGGGAATGATAACATATTTCTATCAGAAAACCATCAGTCCACAGAAAAAGGCATAATTTTTCCAAAAGAGAAGGTAGAAAAAAGAGGCAAGGGACAGGTGAAAAGGAAGAAATCAAAACTGGATGTGGAAGGATTGAAGATTACGGTAAGAAAAAAGAGGTGAAAGACAGATGTTGACAACATGACTCAAGTTGCAGATGTACAAAGCCAGCTAGATTAGAATTGTATCTTGCAAATATAGCAAGCGATGAAAACAATGAGATTCATAAGACTAATGGGGATGAAGATCATTCCTTTGTAACAACTGATAGAACAGATATTACTGAATTAGGAGTTCAGATCTGGTTTGAAGAGGTATTTTTGTAATAGGAGATTCAATTATTAGAGGAGCTGATACTTACATTTGCAGAGAAGGTAATGCCCATTGTCGAATAGTGTAACGTTTGCCAGGAACAAAAATAGATGATGTGAGACAGGCCTTAGAAGGCCTTAATGTAAGGAAGTACAGATCTGTTTTTATTCATGTGGGTGCAAATGAGCTCATCCACAAGGACTCTCTGACTGTTACTTGTGAACTTACAACCCTCTTAGATAACATGGCTTGTACAGGTGTTAGGATAGATTTTTCACAATTCACATATAGAAAGGAGAGTCAGGTCACTGTGACTGAAAATATTTTTTTTGGGTAAATACCGACATGAAAAAATGTCCTGCTTTAAAAAATGGAAAGTGTAGAGTATCCCAGCCTAATTTTGGGACTACATGTGTTCACACAGGATGGCATGCACTTCTCAAGACCAGGGAAGAAATTTTTTGCAGCAGATATTTTACAATGTTTGACAAACACTACGCATGATTTTTACCAGGTTGAAAATTTGAAAGTTCACAGATAGAAGCATTTAATGTATCTCTGATGGTTGTTAATGCTAGGAGCATTAATAATTTTTTACTGAAAATTTTGTTACATTCCCACACGATTGATTTTGGTATTGTTTATGAAATATGGTTAAAGAACAATGACTGGAAACCAGATCTGTCAGGATATAAATGTTTTTACTGTAACAGATATTATAACAAAAAATCAGGTGGAGGTATTATGACAGGGATTAAAGATAGTTATGAGACCTGTGATTATTACATGTTCAATGGTAACACCAATACTATAGACTGTGTAACTGTGACATGACAGTAAAGATAACCGTGGAAGATATAAGAATTATTGGGATGTATATAGCACCAAAGTCATGTGCTGATGACCTAGAGGAATTCATACATTTTTTGCATAAAACACACGAGGGAAGAATAATATTAGCTGGGACTTACATTTACCAGAAACAAACTAGAATAATATTGTTCCAACAACATTAGTAAGGAAATTATTTGCAATGTATGTTTAGGAACAACAATTGCTTCATATTATAAAAAAGCCCGCCAGAGAATGGAATGTACTAGACATGTGTTCTTAAATAAATTACTGTTACTTCATGTCAAGTTTTGCTACCATTGATTGTCAATGAGCATGGGGTTACAAAGGTTAATTTGTTGTTAGATAACTCTGCCTAGATGAAATCTAAACCAATGCAAGATTATTAACAAATTATATTGAAGCAAACCAGTCACTATATAAAACAAATTAGAGTGATGTGTTCATTGAAAAACTACCAAAGGAATGTTGAAAGGTTTGAAAGAGAAATTGCTTGAATCAAAAAAAAAAAAAAAAATGTTTAAAATCAGGATCTAGACACGCAACGTGAGGAGGACATATTTCCATAAGAACAATATACTTGATTAAGGTGAGAGACAAAAAGTATAAGAAATGGAAAAGAGTTTGAATTAAAAGTTCAAACACTGAAATGAATTAAAAGTTCAAACATTGAAATAAACAAGCCACCGACAAATTAAACATGGTGTGAGTGAAGATCAACAAAAATTTGAAGAAAATGTCTATAAAGATATTAAACATAATAGGATAATACATAAGATGTGGAAGGAGTAAAGACACAAATCGATAAATTGTGTGTAGATTCAAAAATTTATTCTCAGACACAACAGATTATAAATATATTTACAAAATCTTATACAAACCAATTTGGGTCCACAAAAGGGATGATAAATTGTCCTAGTAACATCCACGTAACCTCATATACTGAAATCAAGTTCAATTATATTGAAAAAAAAATGTGCAAACTAGATCCAAAACAAAGCAAATGGAGGAGATAGCATTAGTAATAATGACCTAAGAACACTTCAGCAAGAACTTACAATACCATATCTGTTATTTACTAGGTTGTATAACTATAGGGAGATTACTCAAGACTGGACACATCTAGGAAAATTTCTCCCTCTCTTGTTACTCTAGCTAGAACATATATAAGTAAAGGAGTCTTTCTGCTCATTTTGAGTACAGATTACCTATTACAGCCAGTCTTCTAACAAATACGCTTCTACTCTGCAGTCTATTTAATTCAAAATATGTCATTTAATCACATACTCCCGTACCCATGAACACCACTGCATCACACTCACAGAAGTCAAATGAGTCTCAATAAAGCTTAGAGCTGACCATGTATTAGGGTCTTTTGTCTTCAGACTCTTTCATCCTGACTCATTTATCCCACTTACTTCAAAATGCAGCTCAAAGCACCCTTACTACTCCCTCAAAAGTTTGGCCCAAAGAATACCCACCTTCTATACTCCACAAACCAAACTTTACTGCACCAAGCATTCTTTCTCAAGTTTTGCTTCAAAACTATGGGAATCCCTAGCATCATACCTAAAGGAACTGTTTCCCTACTTCAAATTCCGAGCACAGTTTAAAGCTTACCTTGGTAAAAAAAAATCTTGTGTAGGTTTATTCTCTGCTGCCTGAATAGGTTCATAGGTTCATAGGTTCATACTAGGCTATCTGCCCAAGGGCATTTACAAGCCTAGCCCATAGTTTTGTGGCTTACGCCACCCCTTTAGTATGGGGAAATATACCCATTATTTTGCTGTGCCTCTGTCGAGCAGTGACACTGAGGTAATCACTGGGGTATATCTGCGATCTCCCATCCATTGGTCAAGATTTCTCTTGAAGAAGGCCAGCGAGGTGCTCTGCCTCACATATACCGGGATTTTGTTCCACAGTATAGGGAGTCTCTGGGTGATGAATCTATCCCTCCAGCACGTCCTATTTATAGCCGTGTCGAGGTTTAAGTCTCCCGCCCTTGTGGCTCTGATGGATCTAGATTTTTTGAGGTGAAGCATATTCATCAAATCTGGGTTTGACATGGCCTTGTATGTCAGGCAAAGGTCACCTCTGAGTAAGCGGTAAGCGACTGAATAGAGCTGGAGTTCTTTCAGTCGGGCAGCATAGGACAGATTTTTGAGACCCTTTATCCTTTTGGTGAGGAACTTTTGTGGCCTCTCCAGCTGCTGCAAGTGTCGGGTCAGATACATTCCGAATGGGGCATTGTACTCAATCATTGGTCTGATGAGTGCTGAGTATAGGGAGACTATGACATCCCTTGATCTAGATGTGAATCCCTTCATGATAAGGTGGGCAATGTAGAAGGTTTTCCTAACTACTTTAGCTACATGGGTGTCGAATGACAGGTTACTGTCAACCTGGGTCCCCAGGTCCCTGATAACTTCTTCTGTGCTCAGTGGATTGCCACCTATATGGTAGCTAGGGGTAACCTTGTTTTTCCCGAAGGGTATGACTATGCATTTTTTGGCATTTAACTTTAGGCCATGGCTCTGGCACCAGTTATCCGTTTCTGTGAGACCATTCTGAAGGATATCTGTGTCAGATGTGTTTTCGACTACGGCGCCCAGTTTGCAGTCGTCTGCAAACTTTGTCAGCCATAACCCTCCTGTGTTTGCTTGTACTTCGGAAAAGTAGATGCCAAACAAGAGTGGGCGCAGGACTGAGCTCTGTGGGACACCACTTGTGACAGGCTTTGAGTCTGACATGGCGCTAGCAACTCTGAACCTATGGGTTCTGTCACTCAGCCAGTTTGCAACCCATCTTGTGATATATGAGTTAACATTTAAGCTGATGAGTTTTTCAATGATACCCGAGTGGGGTATTGTATCGAAGGCCTTCGCCAGATCTAGGTAGGCTGTATGGACTGCCTTTCCCTCATCAATGGCTTTGGTGACTGTTTCGAAAAAGTCAACCAAGTTTAAAAGGCATGATCTGCCTTTGACAAAGCCAAACTGGGTTGGATCCAAAGTCTGCAAATTCCCTATGTCTTTATTTATGAGATCCATTATGATCCTCTCCATGGCTTTGCAGATAAGGCTTGTCAAGCTAATGGGCCGGTAATTTCCAGGGTCGGTGGAGGCACCGCCTTTGTGAAGTGGGACCACAGTCGCAGTGCGCCACTCCTGGCAATGATCCAGAGATGAGACTATGATTAAACAGCTGTCCTAGCTGTGGGTTTAATTCCTCATTGAGTTCGTGGAGCACACAGCCGGGGACTCCATCAGGTCCCATGGATGCTGTGTTTTTTGCTTTGGAGAGAGCAGTTCTCACTTGGGCGTTAGAGATGTTTGGGTGGCTGCAATCGTTTGGTATAGATATCTCTCCTTTTGGGGAGGGGAGAAGTTTGCACTGAACCTGTCAGCCAGTATGTTGGCAATGTCTGTAGGATCAGTAATCTTCACATCATTTTGAACTAGTTCTGAGCATATCTGGGAGTTTCCTCCCAGGTTTCTAACATAGCTAAAGAAGGCCTTATGATTGTCTTTTGAGTCTTTAGCTATTTTTCTCTCAAAATTTGCTTTGGATGATTTTATGAGAGCTCTTAGTTTTTACTTATAGTGATCAAAGGTGTCTTACCTTTTAAGGATTTTGCTCTATCTTGTAGTAGCTTCCTCCTTTTGTTGTAGAGTTTGTTTATGGCTGGGGTCCACCAGACTGGACGCTTGCCTTTGGTACAAAGAGTCTTTGTTTTGCTTGGGATTGCCTTATCCATGCAGTCCTGCAGGTGCTGGTAGAAGGCATTTGTAAGTGATTCAGCGGCTTGAGTACTGTTCTCCGCGCTCGGGGCCTTAAAGGAGACCACACTGGTCTTTAGAAGTGTGAAGTCGGCTTTGAGAAGTTCTTTACTGTGGTCTTTTTTATTTCAGGTGGGGTGGGATGAGGACCTCCAGCGAGATTAGTTTGTGATCTGATCTCACCAGTGAGGGGTATACTTCCGGTGTTGAACATTGTGCTCCCATGTTCGTGATGATGAGATCAAGTATGTTTTCTCCTCTTGTGGGGATGGTGACTAGTTGTTCCATGGCATTTGAGTTTATGAATTCCAGGAACTTTTGGGCTAGGGTGTTTGGGCTTGAGTAGTGTTCCCAGTCTATATTAGGGTAATTGAAGTCACCTAGTATGATGGTGTTTGGAGATACATTTATCCCCTCCAGTGTTTTCAGGAAAGCCATGTGAGGTTCCTGAGTTTGTGAGGGTGGCCTGTAACATGCTACAATTTGCAGAGCAGTCTTGCCTATGGCTAATTGCACCTGGATGGTCTCCGATGCATCATGCGTTGCCACCAGTCTTGAGGTGTGGGTGTCCTTGATGAATATGGATACCCCCCCTCCTTTCTTGGTATTGTCCGGATTTTGGGGCCGGAACGCATGATATGAGGTAAAACCTGATAGTGCTGGGGTGCTCTCAGGAGCCTTGAACCAGGTTTCTGTCACAGCACAGACATCGATGTTCTCCATACTGAGAAGGGCCTCGAGTGCGTGCATTTTGAGATTTGGACTTCTGGCATTGAGCAGCATTACCCTTAGTTTTTTTCCTTTTTTGTGTTCTAGGGTGGTAGGTTTAGAATTTGAGCCTTGCCTAAAAAAGGCACTATGGGGGTGGCAAGAGCCTTTGCCAATATCTGGAATCCCAGGGGTGACAGGTGCAAGCTGTCCCTTGCGAAGCAGCGTGGCTTGTCCAGCATGTCATCCCAGGCAGACAGACATTGGATCCCCTTTGAATGACACCAGAGTTTAAGCCAATTGTTAAAGCTGATCATCTTATCTCTGTATTGTGGCATCATTCTTGGTGAAGGTAGGATACTGATCAAGGTCAGGGTCATACCTGCCTGGGCTACATAATCAGAGAGCTCCTCAATGTCTCTTTTCATGTAGTCCAAGGAGGTACATCTCAGGTCGTCTACACCAGCGTGGACAATGACTGAGTCATATTTGTACCTGCTGTTGAGAGACCTGAGTGCTTGCGTTATGTGGCGGATTCTAGCGCCCGACAGGCAGCTTACTGTAACTCTCTCCTTACTCAGTCTGGTGAGCGGGACGTCAGTGTGTCTGACTATGGAGTCACCAATGACTAGTGTGTCTGGCATTGTGTTTGGCCTTAAGGGCTGTGACTGTTTGACACTCTGACTGTGAGGTCTATGTGTTGCAGGTGTTGTGTTCTGAGGTGGTGGTTGTTTGGGTGTCTGCTTTGGTGGCCTCTGCTGTTTTGGTAGATTTTTGATCAGAGCCTCCGAGTATGTCTTTGTGTGTTTATGTGTATGATTCGAGGTTGTGATGGTACTATGTGAGACTGGGTCTATAGTGTGTGTGGTAACCTTCTCCTCCTGTCTGGTCTTGCCAGTCCTATGTTGAGAGAGCTCAGCCTCCAGTTTGGCCGTATAGTTGCATCTCTCGCATGTATTTGTGTTTTGTGGGAGGAGGAGAGGGTTGTCTGTGTACATGAGGCAATTGTAACATTGCCTCAATATTCCCAGGTTCACCAGCTGAGCAGGAGAGGACACTAGCAACTGATCCCTCGACATGCTAGAAGGAATAGACAAAAAAAACTTTAAATCTCCTCCTATTTCATTTCTTCAGATCATGCCCATACTTCTTGTTGTATACAATGCATTTCTTACATTATGTGATTTTATTTCCCTAGTTTGCTGCATTAATTTCAGCTACTTATTCCTCTGATAACGCATTATGATATTGTTTGCAATTTTCCATATCTATGTGATTGTATTCACCTGGACTGTGCTTACAATCGGTTATTTCTTACCAGTGCAGTACCCCAGAAAATAAACATAAATAAAAATAGTTAGGAAAATAGGACCGTTTCATTTGCTTAACTCTGAAATGAATGTGACATCTTGAAGTTTACCAGATTCATATTGTGCAAAAAAGGTTGTGACCATATGAATCTGACTGTCAAAGTCCAAGTCCCAAAATAGCCATCTGGCTGTATGACTGAAGAAATGCTGAATCTTTCCCTGAGGCCATGCATGAAAAATCATTGCAAAAGGTATTTTCTTCTCCTGATTGTCTATATGTAAGCATAATCTAGTCTTAGACATGAATTTTGGTGATATTGCTGGCTAGATGGGAGTTGTCCACTTAGTTAAAATATTTGCCCCACAGTCACACGGGAAGGTAGTCTAATACTTACCTATGAACCTATGAAGTTGTGTAGGTGAAAGTCACCAAGTGGTGAAGCAAAACAGAATGTGTTTGAATGCAGGCAGACTTACTGAGTTACTCACTAACCTAATTTATATTCAGATGTTCACTGCTAGATCAGTATAAACATTGTTTGTCTAGACTTACAACCCACTTTAAAATGCTTCATTCTACTTTTTATCACTTTGGCTTTTTTCAAGTGGTGTGATCAAGTGTATGTTTCTGTGGTAAATCTAGTAAATTAAATTGTGCTCTTTCTAGCAACATTAGCAACATGTGGCGTCAAATAAATTATTTCTTCTGTAAAATTAGCCTGCCAATTAAACTTGAATCCCTACCACAGCTCCTGATTGTTGATGCAGTTGTATCTTTTATGCACAACCAATTACTTGGTCAAAGACAAACATGTGCTTCCAGACATGGCAATATGAAATCTCATTATAAGAATTAAAATACTAATGCTTTTGAAATAGTATAAAAGTCATAGTATAAAATATATAAATATATAAAAGTTAAGTAAAATTTGTTTTATTATTTAATGTCAAAAGTATGTTTGATCTTGGAACTTTCACCAAAAAAGTAATCTGCAATCAACCAAATTGTAAGTATTTTTTAATAAAAATTTAAAAACTACCAAACAAGTTTATAAAAGGCGTAATTAACAGATTACACGAATTACATAGTCAGGTGGCCAGTCTCCAGAAAATTAAAAGTATATTGAGAAAAATATATCTAACAATACTAAACTTGCCAAAATTTGACATTGATTGTGGTTCTAGGGCCACAAAGGAAAATAAAGGAAACTGTTGTGTCTTTCGGCTTTTCCCGGTTAGGGGTCGCCACAGCGGAACTCCAGTCTGCTAATGATTGGCAGTAGATTTTTACGTGCCGAGTTGCTGGCCCTGACGCACAACCTTCAACAAAGGTACGCCCATTCACACATGTCTCCAAACAGAAGACGGTCTAGTTGAGAATCGAACAGGACAACGTCTTACTAATGGTGACAATGCTACCGCAGCACCACCACCGCAGTTCAAAGGAAAATAAAGGAAACTAAATTTTAAAAATATGCCTCAGTATTAAAACTAACAACAAAGGAAATACTTAAAAAACTGCTATTGCAAAAGGCTGACAAAGTTTAACATGCATACAAAACCATGTTGTACCTAGTGACAAGTATGAGAAACTAGCACTTCCAAAGAAAGAAAGAAAAAAAGTGCAGTTTTAAATATTTATTCTCAGAAGCACAGTGTAGGAAGAAGATAAAACTATACACACAACTTTCACATGATTAAGGACATTAGCAATTAACTACGAGTTTTCGGGCATAAACAGAGATAGCATTTCAAATAATTCAAAACTGGAATTCAGAAAAAATGTTAAGAAAGGCATTGTCAAATCTATCTATCTATCTATCTATCTGTCTATCTATCTATCTATCTATCTATCTATCTATCTATCTATCTATCTATATATGATTTACAAAAGCTGTTGGCTTTGCAAATTTACCAGAAATGGCTGTGATGCAGAAAAAGAAAACAGTAGAATACATGATAAAATGAGACTAGTGAAACATCTAAACACTATTAATAACATTTAAAATATTCAACTATAAATAGCTAAACATAGCCATGGAGAAATATTGAAAGTATTCAGTCTGAATGAAGTCAAATATATGTTTGTGGTGGTGTCATTCCTTTTATCAGTGTTAGTACAGCCTTGACATCTTGGAGTAAATGCATATAAATTGGTGGATACTGAGGCAGTACCCATCACTATGGGCATTATAAACCACTACTGAAAATGCTTCATATAGTGTTGCAGAGTAGATGTATTTGGTTTAGATAAGTAGCTTGTACTATTTTTATAATTTGTTAGCATTTTAGTGCTGGTATTAATAGCTGTATGTTGTAAAAGGGATAGGTTTGGTGGAAATAAGTAGCTGGTGGCCTTTTTAGATTTTGTTAGGTTCTTTAGTTTTGGTATTAATAGTTCACTGCATTTCTGGTGATTTCCTAGTTCAATGTTTTGCAGAGGTATTTTGAGTTAATTTGATTTTATTCAGTTAAAAGTTGTTCACAGTAACACATTGCAATGTAGTACTATGAATCCAGAGATAAAATGAACAAACACAATACAAAAATGAATAGGCTGCACCCAACACTGTAAAAAATGAATAAATGAAAGAAAGCAGATCAACTCCATGTGTTGGAAATGCAGCAAACAAAACAGTCTGTAGGTGCAGTGGAAGACAATCGGTGTGCCTGGGGACGTTCCCCCACCCCCTCTGTCCCACCAAAAGGAATATACTTAGGCAAGTAATAGACAGGTGAAAAGTGAAAAAGTGTTAAGAGGATTATGTAGCGTAATAACAAAATATGTAGTGCCAAAAGCACTGATCTGGAAAGAAACAGAAACAATCCTGAATTCAAACATCTCTGTGACACTCAAGGAATAGATTGTAGAAGAATTGTATCATTATGTCCACATGCAAATGGCATGGTGGAAAGATTCATGGTTGAGATAATGAAGGCCAAAGGGGAATCCAGAAATGAAATGGATATCACTGTGACAACAATTAAAGAGCGTGTTTAGATGGCAGAAAATATTTCCTGCAGCAATGATCCTTAAACAAACTTACATTAGCAACAACAGGGGTAAGACCAGTAAGGCTGAAAATTATATATGCCAACTTCCATTTCTTATTGAAAAAAAAGGACAATACAATTGATGCAAAAAAGAAAGACTGAGTAAAATATGTTATAAAGAGGCAAGCAGATTAAGACAGTAAACCAAATGTTGTTCAAAGAAGATAGTCTGTCTTAATAAAATATGCAAAGCAAACAAAAATCCAAATAATTAAACCCTGAAGCAGTAAGGTGAGGTGAGGTGGGAATGAATGACAGACACTGGTTTAACTATCCCATTGGGAGGAGGAGGTAACAAGGTCTGTAAGCACTTATGACACTGGAAACGGTCAACGGGAAAACAGCAGGAAGTATATGACCAGGGCACACACATGAGTCTTCCAAGCTGTGCTCTGTGCTGTGGACTTTTATTGCAATCCCCATTTTGGGATGCACATCAGGCCATTGGCTGCAAGAAACAATTTCAGCAATATGTAGAACATAACACTGCATTACGGGTTAACCCATTTTCCCTGTTGCCTAGTTTTAGGACTGATGTTTCTGCACTTGAGTAAATTCTCAAAAAGAGTAGCTTTGGTCTATGCAGTAAGCCAGGCATTCTAGCATGGTGGGTGAGTGGGTCCCCTTGAATGTGTTTGAAAATAGTTTTTCACAGCCTGAGTCCCAAAGTAGTAATCTGATGGTGTGGTAGCATGAATGACACTGTGTTGAAACATCCACCCTGGCCAAGCACCCAAAAGTGGATATGAAAGTTAAGGCTTTTCACTGTTTTCACTGAAGTTTGATTTTTCCCATAGGCATGAACAGCAATGATAAAACTGGCTAGTTATGTGGCACAACTTGCTGACTGGTCCTGTAAAACCAGTAAGTGTCTGAATAAATTATGCATTAACATAAGTGATGTGCAGTGCCTCCCTAATAGTTCTTCACAGAGTTCTGTGTCTAGAATTTAGAAAAAACAGTTGTGTAAGTAAGCTTACCCAAACAGCAGATGTTCAAATGATCACTGCTCCAGTCTTTGCCAGCCCCAAAAAATAAAATAAACACACATTCTCAAGAGAAAATGTTTTAAAAATTACTTTAAACAGCTTTTAAAGTGCCCAAACCTGTCATTTTGTTCAGTTCAGCTCAAGCTGATTGACAGTTTGGGCAAGTGGAATGTACCATGAAGCTTTGGAAGCTGGCTGGCTGTTATATCCCTGGCAGGATATAACCGATATAGCTAAGGTTACTGCAGCAGTGATAATTATGGTGAACATCCACATTTGAAATGGTTCATTGTAGTGGTTGGGAGTTTGGCTTTTGTCAGCCACGGAGTCAGCCATTAAGCTCTGTAGTCATTTTATTAAATTAAATTGTGCTTTTTCATGGAAGATATGACCTCAAATGTATTGTGAAAAAAGCCTGTCTATTAGAGTAGCACCTTTATTGCTTGTATTTGTTTCTGCTCATGTGTCCTTCATGCAGCACAGAATTGTGCCTGTTAGATTAGTGAAATGACTTGTGCTGACTGATTTATCATTCTTCTGGACATAGTCATTAGAAGAGGTGGATATCTTGTATTCCATTCATATCAAAGCTTCCTTGCTGGAGATATACTGAGACTCTTTAAATAATTAATAGAGAATATTAATGATGTTTATCTTTTTCACAGACAAAACCTTTTGTTAAGGATCAAAGTATGTATATTGCAACTTGATGGCATTTGCCATTTCTTCTTGGTTAACATCACTAAACAGAGTAGATTCAATGATTTGTAGTAGGAATTTCTAATGAAGCCTTCTAGCTTCCAGTGATTTGATCTTCAGTTAGTCTAGCAGAGAACAACTAAGGGAGAAATGATGACTATCATATGGAAATGGACTGCAACATTTTAGAGTTTCTAACATCTTAATCCATTTGTGAATGCTAATGATTATCAAATAATTCAGGTAAATTGGTTTGATTTATTTTATTTATATGTTAGTTGATTGGGCTAGTCCCAGTAGGGCTATGGTCTGTTTTCAGAAGAAACATGAGGTGGTATTAATGCTGAGTAGGGGAACGTTTTAGCAATGAGATCTGCAGGGCCTTTTCCTGTGAAAGGATGGAAGGAGATGAGCCAATGATGTTGGAGGATTGTGTGGTGGATATTGCAGCTGCTATAAAGCAGATACCATTGGCACACAATTCTACTGAGATATCAGATACTGTGGTAATACAGTTATTTGATTGAGGTCTGGATGATGGGATCTTAAAAAGAATAATAAATGAGGAGGAGGAGCGATGCGAGTAGAAGAATGTTTCCAGGCAACTGAGGAGGCTGGAGATTCTGTGGCACCGCAGGAGGAGGTAGTGGTGCTTTTGATTGACAGCACTGAAAATGGAGCCAAGCAGCATGCCATGACAGCAGGGATACAAGACTGCAACCAGGAAATGCCATGCAGGAGTAATGCAGCAATTGTTGCTGAGATGAAGAATAGGCTGGAGAAGTGTTTAGAAGTAAAAAGGCAACCTGGTTGTGTGAATAAAAAAGATTTTCTTATCAGAAGGAATGGTGCACTGGACAAAGTAGTGGAGCTGTTTGGTTTTAAAGCTGTGGCCATTCATTCCTTAGTTCATCTGGTGAACAAGCATTTTTGTGAGTTAACCTTTGAAACTCTTTCTTTGTTGCAAACATTTTTGGACTGTATTAACAAAAAGAAAATATGTCTCTTAGGAATGAATATGCATTTTCTGGCACAGCAATAATGGCAAAAACTGTTAAGTTAGAAGTGATGCAATTGCTGAAGAAGACATAAAGATTTATTTTAGTGAACTGTGTAGAACTGTGCATTCAGATAAAACAAACAAACAAAAAAAAAAACAGTTTGATGACAGAAAATTATTGACTGTGGCATGTGAGGTGTGGATAACCTTGAGAGTATGAAAAAACTGGCATGTTTCCCATGTATAATTAATATAAATAATTTAAGAGGTATTGTGAAATATGTTAGGCAGTCTAAAATGTGTTACTAATGGGGCTGTTACACATTTAATAAATGAGTGTGACAAAAGGCACTGTACCCAGTATGGAAAACGGCTACACTGCAGAGTGTGGAAAAAATGGTCACTTAATCAGAGCTGTAGCCACATGCTTCTATTTTGCACTCAAACTTCAAATTATTGCTTCCACCATTCACTTCACATTTAGAAAATGTACTCACCAGACTTAATGCTTCTCCCTGTGTATTTAATAAATACATATAATTTAATTTGTTTCTCTGCAATGACAAAAAGGCAGTTTTTGGAAAAGTGCTCTTGTCTCCAAGCATGTTGTATACAGATGTACATTAGTTTACAGAAAGCTATACAGTCAGTTCTTTATGGCGTATAAAGTTTCAGACATATGTTTATAAAAATATGTGAACTCAGTATGCTTGGGGATAACCTTTTGTTACGGTTTCATTGTGTTGCATGGAAATAAAATAATGCAAATAAGGATAAAATAAATGTTAATTATGATGGCATCATTTGACAATATGAATGAAGTATAATGCAGAGTGTACTGATTTGCGGGAAAAATAGCAAAAACAAGAGAATGAAAATAAAGGAGAGGAATGCAAGGTTCTAAGGGAAATGATTACAGTAAGAAGAAGGAGGGGGTATCTGTGGAAGGTGAGAACAGGCTTGCTTGCCTACAGACCGAATAAAATAATGAAGAGGATGCAGAATAGGTAAATATCTATTGGGGATAGGGTTAGGTATAGGAAAGAGAAATGAAAATAAAAGGAAAACAATACAAAGAAGGGGAAGGGTATCTTTCTTTAGTTTTGCTTAACATGAACAGTACTGAGAATGAAGCTAAGAGATTTGTTTTAATTCAGTGATATGGGAATCTTTCTTGTGATCTCACTTGTCTATTGGGTGCAAGACATGTGAGCGAGAGTCAAAAGGAGAAGTTTAGGAAACTGTGGGTAGAGAGATGGTATGGGACATGGATAGGGGTATATGTTTCTGGGGAGGTATTGTTAATTAATAATGGAGTAAACATTCTGGAAGTGATAGTGGGTGAACCAGGAAGGTTGCTTATTGCTGAATGTATAGTTACAGGATAGATAATTGGACTTATATATGGATATACTGCTGTTAAGGAGAGGGCACACTTATCTGAGGATGTTAAAATATGCAGTGATGAATATAAATATTATAATTGTGTCTGATTTCAAGTGTGATATTAGTGCAAAAATAAAAACGGTTCATAGGTTGGTACTAGGATATCTGCCCTAGGGCCTGTACAAGCCTAGCCATAACAATTCCCTGGCTATTTCTTCCCGCAATATTTATTTCCCTGGACCCCTGTCTAGCAGGGTGACTGAATGGTGGGGATATTAAAATATATAAGAAAAATATTAAATTTCTTTCACATGACTGTAGGAAAAATGAGGGACTATACTTGCAAAATGGTATTTTGTAAACTTGAATTAATTTAACTTTTGTTTCCTAATACCTTGAAAGAGGTGGGTAATGGGTATAAAATAGCAGGTTTCTCTGATCATGTAGCAGTTTATTTGCTTTTTGGAGATGAGATGAGGCAAATATTATTAGGTAGGGAAAAAAGTTAAGAAGTTAACTTGCATGTGTGCAGAAATAAAGATTTTAGATGATGAAAGACAATGTTTGTCCAGAGAGCATAGGGCAATGAGAATATGTTACAAAAGTTTGACTCAATGGTAGACGTAACCGTAATATAAAAAAAGTGTAAATGAATGATGAAAGGGAATGGTGTTTGCATGATAAAAAATGCATTTTGAGAAATGTAAAGGTTATGAACAGCTTTTGGAAAGGGGGGGGGCATGGATTGGTTAAGTAAAGAGAGGGATATTTATGAAGCTGCTAAAGTGAAAATTATGGCCTGACTAGATAGAAATATTTATCAAAAGGAAAAACAATGAAGAAATGTTCTATTTTTGGGGTAAGTGTGTTAAAAATAATAAAGGAATGATGTCAGACATGGAAGATGAGGTGGGAAAAATATTTAAAAAGCAATGTGAAATTATAGTTGCAGGGACATTGTGCAGCATGGGATACATGGATTTAAGGATAGGCATATAAAGGATATACTTGTTTTAGTAAAGGAAGTTAAAGAGGGAATCAGAGAGGGATAAATGGAGGGAAATTGTGGTATGTGATATTATGAAAGCTTGTGATAATTTAAGCCACTATCATTTAAGGAGTGAGTTCCAGACAATGCTATTTATTTCAACTGGGTTTATGAGAAAATATGGGGTAGAGTATTAGTAAATTGACAGAGAGAAGAAAGGATTAGGATTAGGAGGGGTGTTAGGGCTATCCTATGAATGTTTTATCTAACTTGGTGATAAATATAGTTTTAGAAAGCATGCGTCTATGAAGGATATGAGGATTTATTTTTATGGTAAGGCTTTCTTACCTATGATGCTAAGATACACAGATGATCTTGTGTTATTGGTAGAGAATATGGTGAAGCTAAGGGCAGTTATAACTGAATTGATTCAAAAGTTGAATAGTTAAGGTTATCATGCTTCCCAACATTTGACTGAGGCATGTTACTTTAATCGAAAGTTAATTGCATAGAAATCATTGACTATTTTCATGGTGACTCTCCAAAACAAGGAAAGGAATAAGTAAAAAAAACAACAGCAAAAACATCAGAAGTAAATAAGGCTGCACTGTACGGTGAGTGAGGCAATAAGGGTGAACAAGTTTACTGCAGACAAAATTAAGTAGCCATCCTTTAGTGTAGTGGAGCCCATTACTGCCTCAGAAATGCAATATTCTAGATTCAAGGCTGATTGCAGTTTAATTATTTCTTTATTTTATACTTGGGTTTTTAGATTTTTATATGTGTATTTTTTCATGTTTTAGATGTAATATATTTTTTTATTTATTTGAGAAGGCTTAGTAGAGTGTTTTGGATGAGACAGAGTATATGGCTGTAAGGTGCACCCTTATTTCCTCATGCTTTTATTCAAAATTATCCCTTTCATTGTTTTTGAAATCTGCTGATGTGAATTGTTGATGTTCTCTATGCTATTAAACGACAATTGAAGTAATGTGCTTTAATCAAAAGTTAGCTTATCAGGGTTGTATTGAGTTAAGAAAAGAATACTGGGTTTGGAGATATTATTAAGATAGGAGGTGTACATAGTAGTGTGAAGAAAATTAAAGTGTTAGAAACTGAATAAGAAAAAGTTAGCAGAAAAATAATGTCAGCAAATATTTTTAAGTTAACATTTAAAAATTAAGTATCTAATTAATTCAGTTATATTTGGATATATTGGATTATGTTGATGGTGGTTTTATGTTTACATCTAACTTGGAAATGGGGTAGTTGAATGTGTTGTGTGGGATTGACAGTCTAGATTAAATCTTATAAGGAGGGGGGTGAAGCATAATGTGAAGGAAAGAGGAGGAGGGATAGGATTGGTACACCTATTCAGTTTTTGGATTTGCTTCATTTGTTTTGGTTAATGAGGGTTATACATTACACTGGGAAGGTGACCTAATGGTTAAGGTGTTTGTCTTGCAAACACAAAGTACAGGGTTTGAGTCTCACAAGTGATAATTGGCTAGGCTCAAAAGGGCAGTTAGCCTAGTACTAATATATAAACCTATTATGATTGAGACATCTACCTGCTTAGGGTGTTAGATAAATGTTATGGGAATTTCTTCAAACTGGCAGGAAATAGAAAGAATTTTGTAAACAGTTGTGGGGATATCAATGAGTGAGTATTATAAGAAAATTATAGGATGAAAAACTAGGTTAGAGCAAGTATGTAATAAAAGGAAGGAGTGGCATTAGGAAGTAGTAGAAATGTTCTATTGAATATATTCTGAGGCAGGATTTGAGGATAGTAGAAAACAGGTAAATAAGGCAAGAGAAAATAGGCTTGTATGAAATGTCAAGACATTTCTGTTAAATAAATTATCTGTTAAGGTGATGATGAACTACAGCTAGCAAGAAGAAAGAAAATGTAATATTTCTGATGTAGAGGAAACAGTGATTATGTTTTTCTAAGAGATCAAGATTTTGGTATAGCAGTAAAAGGATATAGGAGAATGAAGGAATAGCATTTAAATATGAATAGCATTCTACAGTGGATATAAAAAGTTTGCACACCCCTGTTAAAATGCCAGGTTTTTGTGATATAAAAAAAAAGTTAAACTGAATCAGGGTGGCCTAATGGTTAAGGTGTTTGCCTTACAAACACAAGGTGCAGGGTTTGAGTCTCACAAGGGATAATTGATTAGGCTTAAAATGGCCCACAAGAACAGTTAGCCTAGTACTATTCTATGAGACCACAATAAACCATTTCCAAACTTTTCCCACCTTTAATTTGACCTATAAGCTGTACAATTCAATTGATAAACAGATCTGTAGGAGAAAAATATAAAAAATAAAAAAACGTACAATAAGCTGGTTGCATAAGTGTGCACACCCTTAAACTAATACTTTGTTGAAACAACCTTTTGATTTAATTACAGCATTTAGTCTTCTTGGATAGGAGTCTATCAGCATGTCACATCTTGACTTGGCAATATTTGCCCACTCTTCCTTGCAACAGCGCTCCATATCTGTCAGATTGCAATGGCATCTCCTGTGCACAGCCCTCAACAGGTCATCCCACAGATTTTCTATTGCATTTAGGTCTGGGCTCTGGCTGGGCCATTCCAAAACTTTAATTTGCTTCTGGTGAAGGCATTCTTTTGTTTATTTGATTGTATGCTTGGGGTCATTGTCATGTTGAAAGGTGAAATTCCTCTTCATCTTCAGCTTTCTAGCAGACGCCTGAAAGTTTTGGGCCAAACGTGACTGGTATTTGGAACTGTTCATAATTCCCTCCACCTTGACTAAAGGCCCAGTTCCAGATGAAGAAAAGTGACCCCAAAGCATGATACTGCCACCACCATGCTTCACCATGGGGATGCTCTTTTGGTGATGCAAAGTGCTGTTTTTGCACCAAATGTACCTTTTCGAATTGTGGCCAAAAAGTTCAACCTTGGTCTCATCAGACCATAACACATTTCCCCACATGCTTTTGGGAGACTTGATGTATTGTTTTGCAAATTTTAGCTGGTCCTGAATGTTTTTCTGTGTAAGAAAAGGCTTCCGGCTTGCAACCATACCCCATAGCCCAGACATATGGAGAATACGGGAGATTGTTGTCACATCTAGAACACAACCAGTACTTGCCAGAAATTCCTGCAGCTCCTTCAGTGTTGATGTAGGTCTCTTGGCAGCCTCCCTGACCAGTTTATGTCTTGTCTTTTCATCAGTTTTGGAGAGAACATCTAGTTCTTTGCAATGTCTCTGTTCTCCCATATTTTCTCCACATTTTGATGACTGTCTTCACTCTGTTCCATGGTATATCCAATGCTGTGGAAATTTTTTTGTACCCTTCTCTTGACTGATACCTTTCAACAATGAGATCCCCTTGATGCTTTGTAAGCTCTCTGCAAACCATGGCTTTTTCTGTAACAGGCAACTGAGTTCATGTCAGAAAAATCCTACTAGGACAGCTGAACTTTATTTGGGGTTAATCAGAGTTTCTTTAATTGATGGCAGGTGTGTACCCAAGAAGACTGAATGCTGTAATTAAATCAAAAGGTGCTTCAACAAAGTATTAGTTTAAAGGTGTGCATAATTATGCAACCAGCTTATTGTATGTTTTTTATTTTTTATATTTCTTCCCCTAACAGATTTGTTTGGTTATAGGTCACATTAAAGGTGGGAAAAGTTTTGAAATGATTTATTGTGGTCTAATATTTTTATATCACAAAATCCTGGCATTTTAACAGGGGTGTGTACATTTTTTATATCCACTGAATATGGGGAATATAGATTTGTGGTAGTAACAACTAAGGTTGAATATTTAAACATGAAAGTATTTGCATGCAATTTTTTTTTAAATTTAAGATGAACTGAAATATTGCATGGTAAAAGCTGGCTGTAACAACAACAAAAAAAATTATGTATATTAGATTTTGGTTGTGGGTGAAAGATTGGTGGTTAAAAGTAGGGAATAACATAAAGGAATGAGATGAGGTTAAAAGATAAATCTTGTAAACATGTAAATACATACTTTTTGTATAAACTGCAACGAGAGATGATACATTGTAAACATGTGAAGTTTAGTAAAGACCCCTACTCTTCCTGAAAAATTATGTTTATGTTCAAATGAACTACCACCAACATGGATAGATGGAAACTCAGTCTAACATTTCAATTGAAGGATTGTTCGCTCAGGAATGCTGCATTTCCCTTATGCTGTACTGCAGTGTCAGTATTGAAAAAATGTATCTGAACACCTTGTGTTGGAATAAAAGCCACAGTGTTTTGACTGACTATTGAGCCACTGACGTGATTTGCTCGGTAAAGTAAGCATTCTCAGCAGCATGAACCCTAACTTTCAAGTAAATGATTATACTCATGTGACTTTCATCTTTAGTTTTATTAATGAATGCCTTGCATGTAAGGGACATTAAGCAGGACATTGTCAGTTTCATAAATAGTATGTAAGTAAGCATACAACTAATTTGCTTCACAT
This sequence comes from Protopterus annectens, assembly GCF_019279795.1. Taxonomy (NCBI): domain Eukaryota; kingdom Metazoa; phylum Chordata; order Ceratodontiformes; family Protopteridae; genus Protopterus; species Protopterus annectens. The sequence goes on from NC_056729.1 coordinate 382,093,727, forward strand.
TTTCATTGCAGAGTTTAATTAAGGTACTAAATTCCTCGGTGCAATGATTGTTTAGATTTAGCATAGATTTTATTAGACATTGTACAATTAACAATATATTTTTGTAGTGCTCTCACTTCTTCCTTCGAAAAATAACCGTGAAATGATCACAGCTTTGTGGCAGATGTAAGGATATCTGATGCATGCCCCTTCTGTTTTTATGCAAATGCTATTGAACATTCTTACACAAATCCTAATTGTGCTGCCCTTTGTTTAGCTGATCTAGGGGATCCTGAGTTGTACTAAACCTATACTACACTACTTCTTTCTTCACCCTGATTATGCTTTGATCTCGCATACACTATGGTATAACTTAGTTATGCTGGGGTGTTAGTGCACTATAACACACCAACGATGTCTATCAAACCATGAAACCATGTCATTTTCAGCTCATTCTTCTTTCATCCAGTTACTAGGTACTCACTGATACTAATTAGATACTGCAGGCACTATATTTCTCTACACTTTTAGAGTTAGGAACAATATGAGTCCTGTAATCAAAACTTAAAAAGTTGAGAAGTCTCTGAGGTTAAATATATTTGGGGGATCTTTAATGTCTGAGCTCTGTGTATTTCAGATGAATCAAATAACTTTCCTCAATACTCCTGTCAAAAAGTGAGCAAGTTAGAAAACTGGAAGATGATAAAATGAATTATGAAAATACAGGCATAAAGGGTATGTGAACAGAGTCTTTGCACCTTCTCTGTTCTTTTATGGCCCTTTACTTTGGCACATTATCAAAGAACTGCATAGGTTCATAGGTAATGACTAGGCTAATGGTACAAGATCCTTTACAAGCCTAGCTAATAATGCCCAGGATATCACACTATTGTATCTCAATTCCCCAGATTATGGGATGGGGTAATATCAGAGTAGTGGGTCTTTGGATGATGGCACCCTGAGTCATTTTATAGACTGCCTTTGTTCATAAGGGATAGGGGTAGTACATTGGGAGTGAATTTACATTTCACCATCCATTAATCCAAATTCTTTTTAAACAGAGTGCAGGACAGGGCTTGTTTTATTAAGATGTGAAGTTTAATCTGTGGATGAGATAGCCTTTGGGATACAAATCTGTCTCTCCAGCAAATTCTGTTAGAGTAACAAATAAGGTTCAGGTTCATGGAATGCATAATCTTCCAAATATGTAACATTTACATCAGGGTTGGATCAGAGAATGTCTTGTAGGAAAGGCATAAGTCCCCTCTCAATAAATGATATGAGACAGAGTAAAGGGATAGAGCTTTAGTTGGTCTGCATAAGACATGTGTCTTATGCTTTGTATTTTTTTTTTCAGTGAGAAACCTCTCTAGGGCCATTCATTTAAAGAATATCCATCCTGTTATATATCATCATTGAACTGTACAGTTTTCTTAACTGATTGTCCTTATGTTTATTGTGGGTGTGTGTGTGTGTGTGTGTGTGTGTGTGTGTGTGTGTGTGTGTGTGTGTGTGTGTGTGTGTGTGTGTGTGTGTATGTGTGTCTATGCGTGTAGTATATATATATATATATATATATATATATATATATATATATATATATACACAAATGAAAAAAAAACACCTGAATGTTAAATAAATAAGTAAAAATTCCAAAATCCAAGCATCAGCAGAAAAGCAGGTATAATAATGAAGCTGTCCAGTTAAAAACAAACATTTATTGGAACGACAGATAGTAAGGTAAGCGCTTTCACAACCAAAATTGCTTCCTCAGACCTATATATATATATATATATATATATATATATATATATATATATATATATATATATACACACACATATGAGATTGTTAACATGTGTATTACTGAGCAAAACTGGAGCTGTATCAATTAAAGGTAACAGTTGCCAGATGTGATTTTCAACAAATATTTTCAGTTACTCTTCTTATTCTGCGTGCATCTTTATATGGATAAACTGACAAAATGTTGCAGAACAGATAAATATTTTGTCAGAAATGATAAGGTCTTCCTATGATTTCTATTTCACATGATAAAAACAAACTGTATTTGGGATTGCAGGTCAAGTGTTCTATAGAGCAAATAAGAGAAGCTGTAAGCTCAGTCGCTTCACTGCAAAATGTAGACTAGCCTAATATGTGCATTTTAGGATAGTAGCCGTGAAGAGATAACTACAAGGCTAACCGGTACGGGCAGTTTATCATGGGATTTTCATACTATAGAGATGGACAAAATGAATGAAAATCTGTCTGTCTGTGTCTGTAATGATTTATTTTTTACAGGATGACTTCCACTTAATAACATCATGTGTATGTAGTGTTATGCAACAGAAACATTAGGATGGATGAGAATTTAAGTGACTGGTTTAATAGAGGAGGCCATGGTAGCACTTCTGGTAGGTAGGTTTAATTTAAAGAAGCAACATAATATGCTTTTTCAATGCTTTATTAAAAATGAGGGGTTGATGTTTTTCTTGTATTCTGCTTCCGCCTTCAAGCTGCCCTAATTCATTTTACTCGTACAGTTATAACATATGTATAAGACTGTCTTTTAGACATCAGCTACTGAAAATATTCATCTGGCAAATGTACTTTGGTTGGCAGGATTCCTGTTTTTCATCCCGAAAAGATTGAGGGACAAGTCCAATGAGTTTTATATAAATATACCTTCATATGTTTTGTAAAATAAAGCACAGAATCATATTGATAGATGACATATTATACAATGCCTTGAATCTACATTATTCTTAGGCAAATTCAAAGGTTGTTTTTCTCTAGATACCAGTTGTATTAACATATGGTATAATATTTTCGATAATTCCAGCTACAGAGATATGTGATCCAACCTGCAGATTGTTTAAATTAAAAGTTATTTTAGGATTACAGTCTTATTCCTTACTTGTGGTTTATTCTGTTCCCCATTTTGAGTCTTGCTTTATTGTTTTTCCTGTTACATTATAAGTCCACATTTCAACAGAAGGCCCTTTATGAATCAAGAATGCTCTGGCATACAAACTTAAGAATGCATACGGTATGACTTCTGTCTGACTGTTCCATCTTATTGTTATTTTTATTTTGATTGGTACGAGACATGAAAATAAAGTGGAGAGTTGTACTTCACGTATATGTCCAGTTATTCTAGCTGGTTACTTACAGTCAGTTTAGGATTACATATACAGGTTGGCATAGGTGCGAGTACCTTGTATGCTTGGCTTTCACTTGTCTCTATACCCCAAGCTTCCTGTTTATTTGGCCTTTAGCCATAATTGTATGGGAGTGACCTTATCTTTTTGCATATAGCACAGATTTCCTCTTAAAGTGTTTGACCTGTTATTAGTATAGCTTCGTCTATATATGCTTTATTTTTTTGTATTTAATACTTCTGAGTTTTTTTTAATTATTTTTCACCTAGAAATTATATTCCAAGTTGCAAAGCAGAATATTATTTTCACCGGAAAATTATATTCTAACCCAACTTAAATTTAAGTAATTTATTAATGCAATATTAATGTTTGCATCTGAGGATTCAGTTTCATTTTATTTTATTTGAAGTAGTCAGTTGTCGCAACCTTTATAGGTAAGGTATCTTTTATTCATAACTGTCTTTAGCATTCAAGTGCCTGAGGTTTGTTTGCAGATTAAATTGATACAAGTCAGCCCTAGCAATCTGGTCTCTTAATATAAATGGCTTTAATAGCTATGTTAAGCAATGTTGTTTTAGTAGATTCATCTGTTTACCTCACATTATGACAAAATGCACATCCAGTAATAGTAAGCTCCAGGTTGACAGAAGCGCTGTGCTTTCCATGATACCAAAGTTATAAACAGCTAAAGTATAAAACACGTCCATCTTTTTTGTAGTGCATTTGATAGTAACTTGTCATTGAAATACTAATGAACAGTGCTGAAGAGAAAGAAAAAAAAACACAAGCTAAGGTGAAATTTATTGCAAGGAAACTACAGCTCATAACTGTTCCAATGATGGTGTGAGAAGATAATGCTTTAGAGGTGGCAGGTCGGGAACTTGGGTTATCATCCCTATCTCAAATCATGGCAATGATATTCAGGCTTGAGGAGAAAGTGGACCAGTCTCTTATGGCGGCTGAGGACTCCAGTGATGAAATACAAAAAGTCTTGCCAATTCTTTCAGGTGAGCTAACAGCTTCCCAGGGGGACATGTCTAAAGCAAAAAATACAGTAATGTAAATATAGGCAAAGGTGGAAAAGCTGCAACAGAAGCTTTATGAGACTGAGGACAGAATCAGAAGGAAAGTCCTTTGCAGAATGCAGAAAGAGGTAGACTGAGCTAGTTTCATAAAACATCATTTGGCAAATTGAATGGGACTGGCAGAAAATTGAGTGAGTGCAGTGTTCATTTGTAGGTACCCCAAAACCTGTAGGCAGATAATTGTGCAATTTGTTACCTTCATTACCAAGGAAAAAAATCTTAATGTTATTGTGGAAGCCAGGTCATACTCTAGAATTCAAAGACAAAAGGATTTATTATGACCAGGACTTTTCTTGATATATCTGAACAAGAAGGCCTGCTTTTGTTCTGGTCATGAGACAGTGCAGGACCCTGAAGCTGAAGTTTAAAATTCTGTACCTTTCTTTCTTTAAAGTTTTGTTTCCCAGAGGGCCAAAACCGTTTTATAATCTGAAGGAGCAAAAATGTCTATAGAACTATGGGCAAAACTGAATAATCCTAGCAGGCTGAAAGCTGAATCTAACTCTTGTAAAATGCAAGGAGATCTAATGAAAAGACTGACCACTGGAGCACATACCCTGTTTAAATGCAGGATGGATGACAATGCTGGGGGCTTGAACTACAGAACTCTCAAACTGATCTGCAGCAGTTGCAGCACAGGTGGGAAGGGGATGAAAACTCAAACCCTGATCATGTAGATGCTAGTAAGGGGTATGCATGCTACAGTAAATAATGTCTGTCCTTTTTTCCATTCTTCTTTTTGATATGCCCCCCACCCCCAACTTCAGCTGCGTCAAAGGACAGGTTATTTCATAACACGTGACTGGGATATGTTAACAGAGTTGCTATACAGGGAAAAGACAATACCTGCAAGGATACTAATGGAGGCTTGGGGCCTAACTGTGATGTCTAAATAGAATTCAGCAAAATAACAAGAGTGCTTGCAATTTAAATAAACAGTGTGCACGACAACGTCACTTATATGCATGGCTGCATATTCATATTAGGTGAACAAGGTAGAAGCACTTGAACTGCACATATATGTAGGGAAGTGAAAAGAAGGGTACCAGTTTGTGAGAATATCTACGGAAAAGTAGCCGAGGATTCATGCGACTAACACTGCAGACCTAAAATGATAATGGGGAGCCCTGTTTTAATGATAAACAAATGCAACTAAGAATTAGGAATGTTGTTGAAGCAGCAGAAATAAATTGCACATTAACCATATATATTTGAAATAATTGGAGATACTAATCCTGTGTATTTCATTAAATGGGTGTAAATGCATGTGTACTGATGTATAGTTGTATATGAGTAAAATTGAAACAGTAGCTTTGTGTAATCTAAATGATTAGCAATTCTAGTGGGTGGGTCAGGGATACTGTAATACCCATGAAAAGAGATTATACCAAATGATGAATATGAAAGAAATTAGAAAGAAATGTCTGTGTATTTAGGGAAGTGACAATGTAAAAGTTGAAACCTTAAAGTATAGAAGGCTAGAGTGTTATTATAGAAGTCTCCCTGGGGTTGTGTGTTGGAGTCATAGTGTATGAAGATGCGTTTCATCATTCAGACACTCATTTTGACCATTGATGTCTGTCTGGTGCATTGCAGCCTTCACAACCCATTAGTTTTTTTGGTGTTTTAGCTACTACTCTGGATAGTAATCAGTACTATAAACAGTTCTTACATTTGTATTATGAATGGAAATGGTACTGAATTTAGAGGTTATGTTAGTTTTTTTCTTTTTTTTTTTAATTTTAAAGGCACCATGGAAGCATCTGCTAACAATATAACAACTACATATGAACTGAAGGGTGAAGGGATGCATCTCCTGAGAAAGCGATAACATAACACACAGATACCTGTAACTGAATCTTGGTATAGTGGTGGGAAGTGGAGTTTGGAACAGTGTAGGATGAATGCATTGTTTTAGAATGTAAATGGTCTGATCAGCTTGGTGAAGAAAGTACAGACTGTAGCTTACTCAAAGAGGTTTGCTCCACATATGCTATGTTTTCAAGAAATGCAACTCTGAAGGCAGAAGCACATAAAATGAGAAAAGATAGGTTTCACCAAGGTGTTCTCTTCAGAATGTAGAGGGGCTGGAAGAAGAGGCGTAGTGATCTTAATAATGAAACTGGCTGAAGTACAGCTGTTGGAAAGCAGAAAAGACAACAAAGGTAAGTTTTCCGTGCTAAAAACAAGATGAGGAAACTTTGTATTGACATTGGTCAGCCTTTAGATACCCCTGGGGACTTGTATGTCTGAGATGAGGCATATCCTAGGAAACATTCTGGCCCTTCACAAAGGAATCTTATGTCAGAGATGAGACATATCCAAGGAAACATTCTGTCCTTTCAGGAAGGAATCTTAGTAATATGTATGGACTCAGATCTTATAAGCTTACCAAGTAAGGTGCAAGGAAGGGGTTAAAGTGGCTGAGATAGGGAAGTTATGCCAGTCTTGTTGCACAAATATGTGATTAATATATGTCATCATGAACAAAGGTTGCATGGGATGCAAGTACACTTATTTTTTCACATACCCATAGGAGATATTCTTGAATTGTCAAGGCAGTAATAGTGTGAGAGAATGTGCATTTGATAGACAGTTTATGCACATATCTAATGCATTGTCTGAGCATGCTCCACAGATCTTGAAACTTGTAAATAAGCCGGAGGAATTGTCAAAATTGTGGAGGCATAGTACCCCCTCAGCCAGAAATAAAGACTTTAGATAATGAGTAGAGGACCAGTGAAATCAAATAAACAGGAAGGGTGAAGCTGAGCTGAAAATCAGGATGCATGCCAAGGTATTCACCAGGTAAAATGCTACCCCAGCGGCTTTGAAAGCAAAGTAAGCACACCCTACACACATGGACCATGTGGCTACATAAACAGCAAGAGGGGCAGGAGGTAGCCTTAGAAGAATGGCAAGACTTAATTAGCAGAGGTACAATTAGAAATTAATGAAGTACTAGATGGGAAAGAAGAATTTAGAAAAGAAGGACAGCAAATGAAATATTTCGTGAGTGCCTCTGTCACAGAAGTCACTAGCATTAAAATCAAGACAAACAAAAAGCAGGTGTATGGTTTTAAAAGTGGTGGACATGAGAACATGTGCAAAGTCATTGAAACTGCAGAAATCTGAAAGACCTTTATCAGTTTCTATGTGGAATTATATGCACTGGATGAGAATGGGGGAGGCTGAGAGCTCAATACGAGCTGCCCAGGAGGCAGTAAGGTTTCTAAAGCTATCTCACATTCAGTTATGCTGCCTTATACTTTTGAGGAGGTAAAGGCAGTATTTGTGGCCCAAGCTCAGCCCGAATTCCCCGGCTTAGATGGCTTACTCCAGGGATGTTATGAACTAAATAAATTATATTCAGTATCAAAATTCCTAGGAATGTTTAACCAAATCAAGAGAGAAGAGCAAGTCACAGAAAGTTGGAAGGAAGCCATTATAATTGTTAATCATAAACAGGGGAAGGTTCCATGTTTGTCTGCCTTATAGGGGCTAATATGCATACCAAATGTTTATTACAAAACTATGGCAGTCCTGCCATCAAGAATCAAATTGTTTAAGCTGAAGCTCACTTCATCCTGATCAGTGTGACTTCATCTGAGGCAGTCAGACTGCTGGCAAAGATTGTAAGTTTCTGCTGTTGAGTTAGTATGCAGAAAACTACAATAACAGTCTAGTAGTTCTCCCATTTAATGTAGAAAAAGCATTTGATATGATTGGCTGGACTATTATTTAAGCTAGTGGTAAAGTTACGGCTCTCCAATTTACTTGTAGATTTGCTGTTAAATATTTGTGAAGGTTCATTGACAGAAATAAAAGCAAATGTATGTGGAGACATTATTCCAACTGATATGTGATTCTGATCTTTGGGATAGAAATGATATGGCATTGAAATAAAGTTTTCAATTTACGGACAACTTGGTATATATTACAATCTCAGACATTACTGGAAAAGTTTGAGAGGCTTTCAGGCTACAAAATATATGTAGTTCAGTGACAGGCATATTTATAAATTATGTTCCATCAAGAGAACTGAAGAGGTGATCAATCAAATATGTGGAAAACTGAGAAAGTAAAGCACTTAGGTTGGAACAAATAACAAAAAGGTTCACACAGGGAACTATTAACCAAGGTAAGGAAGCTAACTGGGGGATGGAGTAATTGTTATCTCTAACAATGTATTATCTTCAAACACTGATTACTTAACTCCCAGGAGATATTGCAGAGAAATTTAAAATTATTATCAAGGATATTATCAAGGAATTTGACCAGGAGGAAAATCCAGGGTGACAGGATAAGCTGATTTTGTCAAAATACTATGGGGATTAGCAGTCCCTTATATAGGATTCTATAAGAAGGTAATGCAGTTGTGAATGCTCTGAAAGTGTTATCACCTGGGTTATGAAGTGTTATAGAAAGCTATGATAGAAACCTGGTTTGCAGTTAGTAAGATACATTACTCATGGATGGTTTGGCAGGTGATTAGATATATGAACTACAAGCCATATGTCCTGAAGGAAATGAAAAAGATTTGTAAGGGTAAAGCATAAGTTATTAGAAGAATGACAGTTATGTTCTGTTAGAGAACCTTTAGCAGCCAGACACCAATGGCTTGTTAGATGGCTTGAACAAAGGCTGGATTTAATATATTGGAGCCATTACCTGAAGAGAACAAGTTTATACAATGGTAGAGATTTAGGGACATACATCAAACTGATGTATATATAGGGCCCTCAAGGTAATTTACAAGGATCTGTCAGGATAATTTGGGGACAACTAAGGTGATTCTAGCCTGGGTCATTTTCTTTGCATTATGCGACAGAGACATTTAGTAATAAAGGGTTTAACTAGTACTATTTACAGGACTGCTATAGAGTTCAGATTATACCAGTTAAGGAATTATGAAACTTGGGAGAAAGTATTGGGTGTGAATCTTCCTAGAGATATGTAGAAGTAAATATAGCTAGCTGCTCCTAAGTATTCATTTGAAGACATTTCAGAATGTCTGCATGGAAGTCTTTGTATAAATATTGCTATATATCAGTAAGACATGTCAAGGTGCACCCTATAGCCTTCATATATTGTTGCAGATGTGAACAAAACTGGATTGGGAGCATGTGGGAGGGTATCATTTGGAGTTCCAATTATAAAGAATTGTCTTGAGTGAAATTATTAGAAATATTTGGTAGGGAAAGGTAACATTCAACATCATGCTTTATTTTCTGTGGGCAGCTGTACCAGATGTTCTTAGAAATGAAGAAAGGAATTTGATAGAATTGTTGTTAACAGTTTTAAAGAAAACCAACATGAGAAAGTGAAAACAGTGGACCCCGCCTCATCTATCTGAGGTTCTTCATATGATGAAAGGAATATTGTCTACTGGGTGGAGGCATCTGGACAATTGAGCAAAGGTGACATACATGAAAAAATGGGGACCATAGTATAATGCATAGAAGGACAAAAGATGTGGATGTAAACAAATAGGTCTGGATAGTTGCCAAGTAGGACCATAATAAGGTTGTTGTGAAATTCTGATTGGGAGACAGCTCTCTTGTGCGGCTAGTTGCCAAGTGGAACCACCATGAGGTTGTTCTGGAAATGTACCAACCAGACAGCTTTGTCTCTCACAGGAATTTGTTCTTTAGTAAATAACTTGTTCCTGCATTAGTAATGAAAAGAAGTGAGACAAAATTACATTGTGACTTTATGTTTGGTAATTGTAATGATGCATACAACAACTGACTTTTGTGTCTATTGTTGTATCAAATGTTTATGGCTATTGTGTTGTATGTTTTTAATTATTTGAATTATTTCTGTATTTGAAATAATTTTTTTGCTAAGTAAAGAAAAAAGGACATGACAATCAGGAACTTCAAAAAGAATTGATAAAATTTTGGACTACAATGTGCCTGCAATACATTAACACCTTTGTATAAAATTTTGAAATTAATTTTGAAATTCGTCTTTACAGAACCTACAGCTTCTTGTTAAGGACATTAAGGTCAAAGTCAGAAACTAAATAACTTTATTATAAAAGAGCAAAATCACGTGACTTTAGAGATCATAAAGTTTTTTACAGATCACCTTTGAGCAGTTCTAATCCCTAAGTATAAATATATCTGCAAATCATTATGTTGACTGAATTAGTATAATTACTTCATTCTTGCCTATCCCATGTTAAAACAAGAGCCTTAAAAACATTTTTTTCTCAAATGAAGATACTGCAGGGTATGAAGATATTGAAATTAAATAAACTGTTGAGTCCTGATGGATTGCCAGATAAATACATTTTTCATCTGCATACTTTTTTGCCCCATGCCTGTTGACCAGCTAGCCCCACAATCAGACTTGAGCCCATTTGTTACCCAGTGGAGGGGATCATCCCTAGAGCCGCTAAAGCAACAGCTATTTGGGAGGCATCATTAAGTTAAGCAGGCCTGAGGATTGCTTCTGTCCTCACTTGCATCCTGGCAATTATGCCTTACACCTTCCACTACACATGGGATGCATCACTGTTGGGCCAACAATGCCTTCCCTTATGCAAGTAAAAACTTCAGTGCACTTTAATAATGAAGGCTACTACCAATTGTTGGCTTGATATCAATGCCACATGATCATCACCAAGCTGTGGGCCTGTCTCCTTCCTTCAAAAGACTACTAGAACCCACAACCAGCTCTGCTCCTCCCTTCCAGGATGGACATGTCTATTCTCCCTACTAGCTCTGTCAAGTGCCTGAGCTGTTAATCAAACTTGGGTCACCTGGGCCATAGTTAGAGCTTTATTCCTTTACTCCAGCAGAGGTAGCTTAAAAATCCAGAAATGATGATACTGTGAATATTTTACTTAGATTATGCAATTTCCATTTTCAAGAGAATGGAGAGTGAACTCCTCCCTCACTGTCATGCAGAATTAAATTATATTGATATTACCTAACCCTGGTGAGAAACCACATTTTATTGAAAAATATAGACCAATTTCAATATTCAGTTATAGATTACAAAACCTATGGGCAAATGTGGGTTATTAAGTGAGACCCTTTATTGCCATTATTAATCGATGCAGAACTGGTGCAGTTAATTTGGATCCCTTTCTTAAGTGTGGCATCCAGTAATGTGATTCCCAGCACTTCAAAAAAGTGTAATTTATATGGAAAAGCAGTCAATTCCAAATCTTGCTCTTACATGTTTCAAGTAGTTTTGCTGGGGCTTCATCCCTCTGCACCCTCTTTCAAATGTTTTTGCAGGGGCTTCACCCTTCTAGACCCTATTTCTACTTTTTAACACTGAGATCACTGTATATTAGAATAAGAGGAATATACTATAATCCTTCAATCTCATAGTTAATATGTATTCTTGCACATCCACTAATAGTTGTGCAGTTCTGTAAATTGCAATATGGCTGCTGAACATTCAGTTGGCATCCATTTCTTTCAGCAAGCAGCCATTTATCAGCAGTTGGCAGGTCAGAAACAATGCTTGTGGTGTGATTCATCTACAGTATATCTCTTAGGTAAGCAGCTCTGTATTCTTTCGCTGACTATCGGAGAAAATATCTAACAAAATAAATTGGACATTTCTGTTTCCATGCTTGCACATTTAATGTACATTAATTTTGTGTATCTGACTCAGTTAACTCAGTTAAAAAAGGGTACAGCCAATTTAATGGAATCCGGTTATTGTGGAAAAGGTAGATTTAACCATATTTACAACATATTGCTGGATGTATAGTGTATTTAAAAACATATGTTAGTTAATAAAATATTTTCTTTTTTTACAGTTATTTGGGGGGGGGGGTAGCTGCTAATGTATTGATTTTTCCAGATAGGAGGGCTTTCAGTATATTACTGAGACTATAAGGCTATCTAGTCTGCCATTTTAAGTCATTTAACATTCTGTCTTTTCACCATCTGTACCTTCCCTTTTCCCTTTTTCTTCCTATCCCATGACCTTTTGAATATCTCTGTGGATTTCCGCTCTACCATCCATACAGATAGTCCATTCCACACTTTCACAACCTCCTCTGTGGATAAATACTTCTGGCGCTTGATGGAGTGGTTAATCCCTACTATCCAGTGCCTGCTCCCCTCCAGTCCTTCCAGTTCAGAATGACTCTTTCATTTCTCCCTGACATAATCTTATGTGGCAGTATAATGCCATGCCTGTCCCTTCTGGTATCAAGTAAGAATAGCTCTAGATCTTCCAACTTCTGCTCATATTCCACCCCATCCATCCTAATAATCTTTTTTTAGTAGCTTTCCTCTCTTTATGTGGCCTCAAAAACCCTGTAGGGTGGAAACATGGACACTTCACTTCTGGAACCTACCCTTCCTTGTGGAGACACCCCAGCATTCTATTTGCTGCTGCTACTGTTGTCCCACTTTGTTCCCAGTGTCTAATATAGGTGTGATCAGCTTCCACAAATAGTTTGCTCACTCTGTTGCCATTAGTTCCATGATCCCTAACTGTTACTTAACATCAGGGTGGTTATGACTTAAGTGTAATACTTTGTATATATTTGCACACTTCCTCAATGTCCTCTCTTTGCCTACTTTTTCAGCCTTGCAATATACGTTGCTTGACTTTTCCCCAATATTTCACTGCTGTCCCTCTCTTTGCTACATCAGCAAACAGGTACAGCCTGTTCTCTTTTCCCCTCCGATATGACTGAGATAAATAGAGTGAAGATTAGTGGACCTAGAAGGACCTTGAACAGACCCCGTGATTCCCCACTAGTCATTTTTAAATTCCCGACATCCCCCATCTTATTGCCCCCCTCTGGGTCCCACATTTAACCATGTAACCATCCAGTTCCTCAGTCTTGATCCTACTCCAAACTCCTGCAGTATCCCTAACACCATTTTGTGGGGTCAGAGTTCAGCTAGACTATGTTTACTGTCATTCCCATGTTCATCCGTAACCCTGTTGTGAAGTTGGTACAGGTTAGACTGTCAGTTCCTTCTGGCCATGAACCCATTTTGTTTTTTGCCTTAGAGACTGTTGTTCTCTCGAAATGCTACCGACCTTCCTGCTCAATGACTTTTCTTGTTGCTACTTTTAAGAGAAAAGGCTTGTAGTTTAATTGTTCACTTTTTTCTTCCCAATGTATAAAAGCATTACATTTGCTGTGTTCCAGTCCTCTGGTATGTCTGCAATAGCCAGCTATCTGCTGAAAATCTCAGTGGACCTACCTGCATACTAGTTACATTTCTGTGAACAGGAAGAGGCAGACCATAAGGTCCTTGTGCTTTTTCCAAGATAACAGCTTGCTCTGAACCTCCTCCCTCCCTATCCTGCTATCTGCCCACTGTTTTCCTATTCTGCCCTGCATTCTTCTTATCATCACACCTTTCCCTTGCCTTTCTTTATGAACTGAAGCTGTTTATTTTTGCTTTTTCACAATGTCCAGTGATCTCCCTCCCATGTTTGCATAGCCCGGACAATTCTGTCACTCTCTTCCTTTTTTACAATGTAGCAAAAAGCTCGTTTCCTTTCTTGATCCATTTTCCTAACTTCCTTTCATCTTTAACATTTTTCACTTACTATCTCTATTTTCCTTTTTTTGCTACTCTCTTTGTACTGTGTTTGGTAAGGTATACTCTTCAAACAGTTTAGAAACTCATTAATCCAGCATCCTTGCATCTCTGGCAATTTGTTCTATAGCCTATTAGAGACATACAGATCCTTGGATTGATGATGTCCTTCAGTCTTGAGCCTTTCATGGGTTAGGTATTTGTGGATTTGAGGACAAATGTAGCACAATCACTCGTCTTTCTGCCTCACAGCACTTCATTCTCCAGCTTGGTTCTGATGTGGTTTCTGTCACCTGTGCATGTGTGTGTGTGTGTGTGTGTGTGTGTGTGTGTGTGTGTGTGTGTGTGTGTGTGTGTGTGTCCCCTAAAATGGGTCGACATCCCATTCATGAGTTTTTGTGCTCTGCACTCACTGAGTGCCAGGATCTGACTCCACCCACACTGACAGGTTTTTATATTATTTACACAAAATTTTATGATGAGGCTGTGAAAGAAGGAATTTAACTAACTAGATACTATTTTTGTAAACACTCTGTAAGTCTTTTATTGAATTTATTAACCTTTGAAGATGTTCTAATAATGGTAGTGCAATAAGGGATCCTTTACATTCCGTCTGTCCTATCAGACTTTTGGGTCTTTGATCTGCTTGTTGGATCCATACCAGCATAGTTAGTGCTCTAGCCCTCAGCTCATCAAACCTTTCCCTCCCACAATGCTCCTGCTCTCTCAGCCCATCTTCCTTCATATCTCGTTTGCTGCAATCATGATAGGACATGATCTCTGCTTTGCAGCTAAGTGCTCCTGCTTATGATAGGACAACATTACTAAAGCAGTTTCAATGTTAGTTCACTATATTTGTGTAGTTTATTCATGTCAGTAAGCTCTGGACCATCATGGACCTTTTCTTTAGCTCCTCTACCTTAATTTGCTCTGTGTAGCCATAGATTTATTCTTGGCTATTGCAAACTAAATATTAGGAGAAGAGTTCTTCTCAACCATGTTGCTGTAAATGTTGGTTAATTGTGTTGGTATGTGCATGGGATTACTAACTTTTCCCTCTGGCTCCATGGTTCCATTTTCCTTTCAACATGGATGATAACAGTGAAAAAAGCTTTAACAAATGCTCTAAATGTGGGCGCACAACTTCCCTTGAGGATGGTCATGAGATGTGTGTTTACTGTCTCAGGTGAAGCACTTGACATCGGACTGCCAGATATGCAAGTACTTTGGACAGAAGGCCCTCTCTAACAGCAAAAACAAGTGAGTTTTGAAAGGTCTTTTTCCTTCTGATTATGATGGAAACAAGACCAAGAGGGCAGGGGACAACAGCAAGTCCCGAGAGAAAAAAGAGAAAGAGAAAGATAGAGCAGACCCTAAGAAAAGAAATGCAGATGATGAGACTACATCACCAGTACCTAAGGCGTTAAAGATAGCTTCAGCTTCTAGATCAAATCCAGAAGCCCCACTGTCTTTGGCTCCAACCCTCTCAGTTCCTATTCTAATTATGGAAGAGACACCAGCCAGGTCAACCAAGTCACCTTCAGACTGGGGCACTCTCAAATACCTTCCCTAGCTCCTTTGGTATCCTGAATTAGGTCCCCTTAAGTCAACCAGGATTGCGTCTGATTTGGAACTAGATTGCATGATGAGGGCTTGTTGAGGATACAGAAAAATATGAGTGTCATTCCTTCACCTTTGGCACCATGGGTGGAGAGAACAGATCCAGTTTTACCAATTCTTGCTCCTTCTCAGGCCCATCTCTCATAGTTGGTATGTTGGAGCCAGTGGCCAACCTGGAGCCTGTGTCTCTTCCACTGACTGCTGGCCTTACCTTGGCACCAGAGTTATTGGATCTACTGTACTCTATACCAAGGTTTCTGAAACATATTGGGACTCAACCACATTGTTTTGATATTAAGGGCTCTGTCCCATCCTCTAAGTCACCCTTGGTGAATCTGTGTTTGGGGTTCTCAGCCTTTGAGGTATCAGGGCCAATTCCTTCCTTGAGGCTGTCCACATTGTTAGGGTTGGGGATCATCCCTTTGACTAGAGCTATTCCTTCTTCAGGGGGAGCGGTGTCCAGACCAGAGTAGGGTTTCTGAAATCTGGCAGAAATGATATCCACCTTTGAGATCTTGGGAAGGATAATTTTATCTGCTCTGAGATTTGATCAGCATGCTTCACAGATCACAGTTCCACCCTTAGACAGCCCAGTTATTGCTCCTCAGCCCACGCATGTAACCAGTGGACAGTCAAGCCTTAAGACTCATAAAAGTAGTCCAGACACCATCACACTCCTCTGCAGAGTCAGATACACCCATCTAATACACAGAGAAAAAGAACTTTGAAAATAAATCATCTGGACTCCCTCTCAGAGTCACTGAGCATGGACTAGGACAAAGTGGGCTCTCCTCAGAGTCTGCCTTTGGATATTACATTTGGTAAAGCTCTGGATTTCATGTACCTAAAAGGTAACTGGCTCACCCCCCCCCCCCCTGACAAGGAGGCCTTGTTTGAGGCTTCTGACTCAACCCCCTTTATATCCTGGATGGTTCCCCCAGCTGACTGCTTAATTGATCTGGCTGTGCAGAAGTCATGGCCATAACCTGACTCTTGTGTGTTAGTTTCAAGGAAACCCGACAAAATGTTGAGATCACTCAAGGACAGACAATATCGGATGAAAAGTCCCCTGGTGGATTTCATCATTGTGTCCTCTGTCATCAAAATGAAATTGATTGAAGATATGGCCATAATCCACCCACCTAACAGAGAATCCTGGGCAATGGACTGATTAGGGAAGTTGGCATATGCTTTGGGCAATTTTGCATTCAGGGCATTGAGCTATGCTATACATATGAACAGAATTCAGAGGGGACTTAGCCGGGGAGGGGCTAGATACTCTGAAGATGACCCCAACAATGGACTCAAGGAAACATCTGGAAGTGACCTAGAATACAATGTGTAACATTGCCAATATCTTCATGTGGCTCATGCACAATACAGCTGATAGAATGACATGGGCAGCTGGGCTAGGCATCTGCATGAGGCTCCTTGCCTGGCTCCACTTGTGTGATTTTGTGGACTATTTCAAAGCATCCTTCACCAATGTACCATATTTTTATTTTTTTAACATTTGTTTACCAGGAAATCTGACTTGGAACAAGCCAATTGCTCCAGATGCATGTCTTTGTAATGTGGGAGGAAACCCACATGAATGCAAGGAGGACATGCAGACTCTACACAGAAGGCACCCTAGGGAACATCTTGCTGTGAGGCGACAATGTTAACCGCTGCACCACTGCTCTGTCCTGATGGTTTATTGCAGTTTGGCCCCAATGTCAAAGAATGCATGCTGCAGTGAACATGATGAGAAGATGTTGTCTACCATGAGAGTGTGATTTGAGAACTCCCAGAGACAATACAATGGGAACCAAAAAGATCCCAAATATCTATACTTCAAGGAGTCCAAACGTTCTTCATGTGACCCATCTACTGGCAGAAGTGGTCATGGCAGAGGCAGTTACTTTCATGGACGTAGATCCAGAGTTGTAGAGGTCTGCAAAACTGGAGTTTTTGCAGTTTGTTTTCAGACTGACAGCAATCTTGTCCCTGAAGAGATGCCTGACTGCTTCCCTCAGGAGGCTGTTGTGGGGGTTTCATATATCCCTTTATATCCCCATGTGGATGGACATTACAAAAGATGTGTAGGTGAAAGGGATAATATCCAGAGTGTATTACATATTTTTCCTACCTCACCTCCCTAATCTCAATGGCTACTCTGAAAGGTATCACCACACCAATTAAAAAGTGTTTGAAAAGGAAGTTTGGTCCTTACTAGAAAAGACAGCCATCCAAAACGTCCCACCAGAACAGCTAGGGTCAGGTCACTACTCCAGATTCTTTTTGGCTCCAAAAAAAAACCTAGGGTCAGGTCACTACTTCAGATTCTTTTTGGCTCCAAAAAAGAACAAAGACCTCAGTTACATGAACACATTTGTGAAGAAGACCTCATTCAGAATGGCTGCAGTGAAATCAATTCTGCCATGTTAAGAAAGAAGGAATGGATGTGCTCTGTGGAACTTCAGGATGCTTACTTACATATAAAGATTTTCCAGCATCCATGAGGTTTCTTTACTTCCAAGTAGGAGATAATCACTGTCAGTTCAGGGCCCAGCCCTTCTTTTTCACCACAGCCCCCAGGTGTTCACCAAGTGCATGGCTGTAGTTGCAACCATCTCTGACTCCAAGGGACCAGAATGTTCCCATATTTGGGTGACTGGCTCCTGGATGCCACAGCAGCGGAATCCATCCAACAAGCCAAGGATTACCTTCTCCCATTTTGTTTATTCTTGGGCATCACAATCAGTATTGATAAATCCCATATGGAGCCAACCCAATGCTTGCAATTCATTGTTTGCCATCTAGGTATGGTTCAATAGATAGTATCCATAACCCCAGAAGGAATTCAGACTCTTTACAAAACAATGCAAGATCTCCCGCATACTGCAAACCTACAGCTTTTCTGGTTCTGAGAATCCTGGGTCAAACAGCTTCTTGTATTCTGATGATTAATTTTGCTTGGTATCACATGAAGGGGTTACCGTGGTTAGTGCTCAGTCAATGGTCAGAACTGGTGGACAGTCTCAGGCTTCCCATTACTCAAGTCAACACTTGCAGGAATCATTTGCTTTGATGGATTTTCTTTCCCACTTGTCCACATGGGAAGATCATTCATTCTCCCTCTTCCAGGTGCAGTTGTCACTATAGGTGCCTTTTCCTTGTGGTAGGGGGGCATTTTCGTGGGAAGATGGTCCTAGCTGTTTGGAATGTTCACAAGGCCAACCTTCATACTGACATATTAGATATGTGGATGGCTCTCCTTGCATTGCAGGAGCTTCAAGAATTCCTCTCTCAAGGTGTGTGTCCATTTAAATAGACAACATGATGATGGTGTGGTACATAAACAAGCAGGGAGGGACCAAGTCGACCCTTCTGTGTCTGGAAGCAATGATAGTGTAACAATTAGCAATAAACCTGCACCACTATCTGGTAGCAATGCACATTCATGGGAAAGCAACTGCATTGCAGACAGGCTCATCAGAACAATCCTTATGCCTCAATAGGTGTCTCTCAAACCAAACATCAGGGCTATCTATGCTGCAATCTTCTTGTATCCCCAGCCAACACCAATAGCAACACCTACTTTGCCTTGACTGCACCAGATGGGCAGTGCTTGAGAGATACTGTAGTCAACTCTGGCCTCCCAGGAATTTTGTTGCTTATGCTCTAATTCCATTGATTCTGGAATTCTTACAGAAATCCCTACACTGCTTGGGCCTTTCTGGCCAGGACAAATTTGGTTCTTCCTGCTCAGGCTTCATTTCAGGAAGCTAACTTGGCATTTAGAAATCATTCTGGGTCTTCTATCCCATCCATATAGAAAGCCTCATTCAGATCTCCAGAATCTGAAACTAACTTCTTGGTTTCTCCAATTCCAGTGATGGCAACCTTGCTTTGTGTCAGGACATTGATAGGATATTGTCTGCATCCCAGAAAGACTCCACTCAGAAGGTATATATTAGTAAATGGAAGCATTGTGCTCTCTGGGTGACATCTCATTAAATCATTCCTTTAGATGCCTCAGTTCCTAACGTTTAGCAGTTTATGGTATCCTTGATTGATGCAGGTATGGGTTTTTCAATGATTAAAGTGCAGTTGGTGTCGGTTTTCATCTTTCTCCTTCAGATAGATTCTTGTTCGCTGGCTTCAAATAAATTGCGCAAGACCTTCTTGAAGGGAGTGTTTCTTCTGAGGCCACTGCTGGTCAAGTGGCCTGCCTCATATTGCAATCTAAATTTAGTGCTGGAAACCCTACCTCAGCCTCTCTTTGGAGCATCTTCTTCTATGACATTGAAATTTTTTGCTGGAAAAAAAAACATTTCCTTGTGACCATTATTCGGCCAGGAGAATTTCTGAACTACACGCCCTGTTTTCACTCAGGCCATATCTTATCTTCCAGAGGGACAATGTCTCCCCTCAGAACTGCTCCATCCTTCATTCCTAAGGTGGCATCTGAATCTAACCTGAATCAACTGATGAACCTGCCTGCATTCCTCCCCAACTATTCTAACAGAGGGGAATACACATTTCAGACCCTGGATATTCACAGGCAACTGAGATTTTATTTACATTGAACTAAAGGAAATAGAAGGGACTGGTAGTTGCTTATTTCCTTTGCTCCAAAAAGACTGGGTAAGAAAGTTTCTAGAATAAACCTGTCCAGATGTCTGTCAGACTTTATCTCATTTGTGTATCAAATCCACACTGCGTAAACTTAGGGATCATTCCACATGTTCCATGGCCACATCTAAGTCATCCTTCAAGAATTCATCAATTGACAATATCTCTGCTTTGACAATGTAGTCAGTATCCCATACCTTTTTAAAGCACTACAAACTTGATTTGATCTCAAGGTCCAGGATTTCAATCTGAGCCTCCATTCTTAAAGGCTCTTGGCGTGATACCAACCGGGAGTTCTAGTAGCTGGGAATTCTGACCCAACAGTCAGATCAGACAGATAGAATGTAAAGGCTATGGATGTTATGTATTTACCGTAATGAGGTACCTTTTCATTCCTGTCCATTCTGTATGACCATTCCCAAACCTTCTGCTATTGAGGACATTGAAGGAGCCGTACACTGTACTAATGGTTTAGGCAGCAAACTCAGACTGTGGGAAGCTGGTATGAAAGGACAGGTGCACTGTGGGAGGAAAAGATTTGTGGAACTTTAGGCTGAAGCACTGACTATGCTAGTATGGACCTTAGAAACTGCTCAAAGACCCAATAGTCATATTGGGCAGACAAGAATGAAAGGAACCTCCATTATATTAAGTATATAACTATCATTTTTTTAACTGTTAGTAGTATAAATGAAATAGCCAACATTTTTCAATTTTAATATCCACAGATTATGCTTTTTTCTCCCCCTCTTCATCATAACCTTTCATTTTATGTCTCTTTTTGCCTAGATCCAAACTGTACATCCTTTCTATTTCATTGTCTTCTTCATTTAATATATAACAAATATCATATTTACTATGACAAATATTTAGTATAAAATATTTGGAGCAAGATTGTTTATTTTTATTCAGAGTTTCGTATATATATATATATATATATATATATATATATATATATACATACATGTTTTATATGTACATTTTATATGCATGCAGACATATGCATACACATACACACACACATGCATATATATTTTATATATATATATATATATATATATATATATATATATATATACACACACACACATATATATATATATATATATATATATGTGTATATATATCAGTTGTATATTATTTGTTTTTAATTTTCAATAAACATATTAATTTCAAAAACTATATGTATTTCAGTTTCACTATATGCTTTAGAGAATGAAGGCCAGGATTCAGAAAAAAAAATAACTTAAGTGACCATGTGACTGCCAAATAGTACAGTCAAGGCAGTGCAGTATGGCCCAGTACTGATTAGCTATGCAGTAGGAGTGATACTGTATGATGGAGTCTCAATAAGTAGGCAATTCACTGCTGAAAATACATCAGGATGTACAATGACCAAGCTAGGATTGCAGCAGGTCATGTGACTTCATGAGCCCAGTAGCATGCACATAGTGTGCTCCCAACGATGTGCATTCACATGCACAACAATGCACCGCTACAGTCATGGCTGAGAGTCCAGATGAGAGCTACAAAGCAAGTATCTCCTATTTTTGTAAAATAAATGGGAAGGAAATGAGTGGATGGGTCAGGCAGAAAGGGGGAAAGCAATCAGAAAAACACACAGAAAGACATGGGGAAAGGAAGAGCAATGTGGGGTGGAGAAGCAAGGGTAAACATTTTAGTATATATGTGCCCATTTTATTATATTTTCAAGAACGGTAGAGAATGAACGTAGCATAGGGAATTCATGTGTAGAAAAAGTGATATAGAGATGGCAGGAGAGGCAGGAAAACCAACACAAAACATAGACAAAGACCGACTGGGAAAGTACTGACACAAATGGGGAGGGAAACAAAGAAAAAAGTATACCATAGGTTCATAGGTTCATAGATTCATAGGTTCATAGATAGGTGCTAGAATATCAGCCCTAGGGCCTATGCAAGCCTAGCCAAAAAGGTACCCTGGCTTTTACCACCCAAGAAAATAATTTTCCTGTGGCCCTGTCAAGCAGAGCCACAGAGGTGATCTCTGGCGTGAATTATCTATTTCCCATCCAATCATCAAGATTTTTCATGAAGAGTGCTAATGAGTTGCTTTGTTTGATATAGACAGATAGTTTGTTCCAGAGTATGGGAAGTCTCTGGGACAGGAATCTATCCCTCCAGCATGTTCTGTTTATTGTGGTTGCAAGGTTTAGGTCCCTAGAGTGTGTAGCTTGGAGGGATTGGGATTTCTTTAAGTGGAGCATGTCCAACAGCTCTGGGTTTGACATAGCTTTGTATGTTAGGCAGAGATCACCTCTGAGTAGGCGATATGTGATGGAGTAAGACTGGAGTTTTTTGCGACAGTCTGCGTAGGGCATCTGAGGCTGGTAATCTTCTTTGTGAGGTATTTCTGCGGCCTTTCCAGTTGTTGTAGATGTCTTGTGAGGTACATACCAAAAGGGGCAGTGTACTCAATAATGGGTCTAATGAGTGATGAGTAGAGGGGAACAATGACCTCTTTTTTCCTAGTTGAGAAACCTTTTGTGATGAGGTGTGCCATGTAGAAGGATTTCCTGACTACTGTGGCAATGTGATTATCAAAGGAGAGACTACTGTCCACCTGTGTCCCAAGGTGTCTTATCACACTTTTGGTGTTAAGTAGACTACCACCTATGTGGTAGCTCATGGGTACAGAGTTTTTACCAAAGGGAATGACAATGCACTTTTTGGCATTGAGCTTGAGACCATGGCTTTGACACCAGGTATCTGTCTCAGTGAGGCCCTTTTGTAGGATGTCTACATCGTTAGGAGTTTTGATTATGGCTCCTAGTTTGCAGTCATCTGCAAACTTCATTAGCCAAAGACCTTCTGTGTTAGCCTGTACTTCAGAAAAGTAGATACCAAACAGGAGAGGACCCAGGACTGAACCCTGTGGTACTCCACTTGTCACTGGTCTGAAGTCGGATTTGGAGTCTGTTACTTTCACAGTGTGGGTTCTGTCAATTGTCCATTATTATATTATATTATAATCCATAATAGAGGATATAGTAGTTTTAGTGTTGAGTGCTATACTGCAGAGTGACTCACCCAACCTGAGGTTAGTCACCTCTGTCACCACCATCATGACTGAGCCCAACATTTATTGGTCTGTTGCTCGTGGCTAGGCAACTATGAGACTCTGCAAGCTGCATGTATTCTTCAGGATGTCAATGTGAGTGTCCAACTGCTTGTTCACCAAGACTGTCTTATGCCTTTCACTTCCTGTGGGGTGACATACTGGGACCCCAAGTGACACCAAGAGATTGGAAAACTACATACCCCCACTGGAGAATGATGACAACAAGATACAAGGGAGTCCTTCATCACCCTACAGAGGGTTGGTCTTGGAACCTGCTAGGAACTCAACAAGTAATGGCAAGGCAGCTGCACAGTATGATGGTCACAGCCAATTACATCCATTGCTGTGGGGGACACTGCATAAAATATGAACATAAACGGAGGAAAACAAAGCAGCTAAGGGGAAATAATAAAGATGAAATTAGTGCTAATGAGAAAGCAAAGGCAAGACAATTATTAGTAATGTATGCTACAGCAGATGGTAGTAGAGGCCCTGGAGGAGAAAATTATGTTAAGCATGAAGTGGTAAACCAAAAATAATAAACCAGCCTGCACTAAAAAAGAAGGACATACTCCACAAGGAGGCAAAATGACAGGACTCCTAACCAGTACCCAATAGATAGGACAAAGACAAAGTTCATGAGTGGCGAAAAGTGTCACCACAAGAGCCAGTGAAGCTGAGATGAAGCACTTCAAGCATGTAGTGTCCATCCTGGTGGAGCTTAGCAGCAGGTGACAGACACAGTCTACTACATGTTGCCCTGCATTCCTCCAGAGAGACCATGCTATATATTCCTCACCACAGAAATCCAAAATAAGTACACATGGGACATCACAACCTGGTGGTGATGCATACCATGATATATAACATATCATAGCTACCATGAAGCATTAACTGACAGCCTGTTAGATGCACATCTGTATTATGTTGGATGTAGGTGATACAGCCAGAGGTAATATAATGGAGTCTGCAAGAGTACAACATAGCAGGTTGTTAAAGACATTGTGTAGTAATGGCAGGGCAGATGAATGCAACTGTGGCACTGAATGCAATGCAGTCAACCAGTCAGATCCGAAGCAGATGTGACACCTGGGATGGTGGTGGCACACCCTGTGTCATTCCAATATGCATCACCAGGGCACCATTTGGAATCCCTGATGGTAGGATGCACAGTAGAACAGTTCAATCTGAAGTTGAAAAGTATGTGACAGTTAAGGCAGAGCAAAGCTGTAACCAGAGGTGTTGATAATTAGTAGCAGTGCAAACACTGTCAGTGAAGCAGGTGCCTAACAGACATGTAGCTATAAAATCAGTTACATTTACATACCCTGATACCTGAACAGACAAGTTTGATTCCTGTAGAATATTATCCATTTGTCTTTTATCTCACTAGGAGGCAAAAACTGAAAAAAAGGAAACATGTCCATGAATACACCAGTAACTGAATATAATTGAAAAATACTGACTACCTATGTACAATCAACCAAGTTACTACTACTCACTGTAGAAATTTAGCTCCCTGTCCCTCTCCTTTTCTTCCCATTGGTTAAGAACATAATGGTGGCACTTCTTCAGGTCACTGCAACAATGCTGGCACAGCATACCTGTGCAGATGATGCCCATGGCATCACTTAACCCCATAACAGAGCAGTGCCAGACATTCATCTTGTAGTGTGGGTCCTCAGAGGAGTTCCACAGCAGGTGCTTATGGTGGTGCCATTGCAGAAAGAAAGAGAGAGAGAGAGAGAGAGAGAGAGACAAATAATTCAGTCTTTCTTGAACCATATAAGAGCACAATGGATGCCACTTTTGATATGGAAGAAGTGATAATTGTACGGCACAGATTGCATGAAGACATACATGACGGCTTTACAAAACTAATTGGAATGTTTGGCAGACACAAGGGTACATTAACTGCCTCCTTCAGGCTGTCTACCTCTACATGCCAGGGCTGATGCTTTTCCTGAGGCTGTTGCTCATTCACCTCAACTGTGAGTATGCAGCAGAGGGCCAGTAGGTCAAGGTCATGTACTACTACTATCTCCTGTACAACACCCACCAGTGGTGAGCTTGGTGTGGCACACTGTGGTCACCCACACAGATGTAGCTGATATGGAGGTTAAGCACATGGCATGGTCAGGCATTTGCTGTCTTGTGGTTGACCTTCAATGGCAGTTCAGCCCATGCTAGTCCTCACAGGGTACAAATCCATGGGTGCGGGTGTTCACTCTCTACATTGTTCTGATATAGCAGGCATTTATCAATCCAAACACATGTGATAATATTGCAAGTTTACAACAGTGCAATGTTGTATTGCATCTCATCCATGCACTATGGGTTTTGTGTCAGTGTCATAAGCCATGGCTCCAAGGTATATTCACCTGTATAAGATTTTCCTGTGGGAAATTAACACACACAAATTGCTGGTAGACATCAGGTGTATGCCAGACTTGGAGATCATGGAAACTATCAAGATGGTATACAGATGCACTGTATATAACACATGGTGTGCTGCACACTGCTTAGTAGTTGATGGAGTGACAACCCTTCTATATGATGTACTGGTGCCAATGTGGACCATTTGGAGCCATGATAATGATATGGGTGCAAATAATGGTCCCTGGAATCTCAGAAAAATGGTACATTTCTTAGAATGCCCACATACTGGAATTTCTCTCGCCCGCAGTCTTTGGGAACCACATATACTCTTCCGTCTGCTCCAGTATGACATCAAGGAACTGGCATTATGAAGATGATTCCTGTGATATACTGTTTGTGTCCCCGATGGGTGCTGGAAGGTTTCTGCAGCAAGACTAGTCAATTCTATACATTCTTTAGTGTCCACAGGATTGGTATTCCGTGCACCCAATGGAATTTCATGTGAGGACAGCTCATGCCTACAAGCTCCTGTATGCTGTATCTGTCCACATGATTGCAATGCTTACAATGTCAGTGCCAGGATGGTGATGGTATATTACATGTGGCTGAATAATTCTGAGATGTGGAAAACAAAAACACATACTCACAGATATTGGCTTTGAGAATGGCCTCTAACATAAGCTTCAGCTAACATGGCTGTTAACCCTAGCTCTGTAGCATGGTATCCATCTCTTTTCATCATGAAATCATGGTGTACATATTCTCTGTCAGCCATGGCTTAAAGTGTAATTCCTATATATTTCTGAATCATTCATTTATGTTGTTTACCCTCATTTGCATTTACAGTTGAGCTCATTACTATAATGTTTCTCATTTCCATATCATTACATGGTCATTAGCCTATAATGCTGACCACACAATTTCTCCATTTTGTGCGACTGGTCTACCTGTGTCTCTGAATAGGCCCACCCTATACATCACCGTTCATCATGGAGTTTGCCTAATGCATTCCAGACCAAGTCTTATTGTTCTCTGAAACAGTCTGCAAATTAATTTAATCTGTTCATAAGTTCATAGGTACTTGCTATTTTATTGATCTGTGGGGATATAGATGCCTAGCCTTGCATTCCCATGGTAATTTTCAGCTCTTATATTTTGCACATGTTTAACCAAGAGATGGGCTGAACAAGAATATGTTGGGACATTTACATCATACCTCGCAGCTCTACAGATTTTTGCAGAATGTCCAGATTTCTGCCTCATATTTTTGGTCTGTTCCTCATAAAAACTGTGTTTTTTTGACAAAGCATTGAGGTGATCTAAAGATGAAAGTCACTAAATAATGACATGCATTTGAGTTTCAGACTTCATATCCCTCAGAAAAATGCATGTTAACACACATCCTTTTATTCTAGCAACTTTCTAAGTTTATAAAAGCAATATTTAAAATGTGTCTCCATTTTTGAGCCTTTGTCCTGTGATTATATTAGGCTTTGTCCAGATTTCTACCGCTAAGAGGGTAAGAGGTATGATTTACACATTTCCCCTATCTACAAGGGACAAGGATGCTAACCTGATGGCAAATTTGTGGTGACCCATGCATTCATTCAAACTACATTTGATTAGACTAAGAGAAGTACTTTCCTTTATGTGGCATGGAAGATAGTTCAGTAGAAGTGGTATTCTCTGTGATGCAAACCTATCTCTCCAACATGTTCTGTTTATTTTGCAAAAAGACATTGAGATCTCTTGAGAAGGTGTTTATGATGCAACTGTACTGGTGAATGTATAATAGGTCTGACAGAATAGGGTCTATTGAAGCTCTATATGCAAGGCAGAGGTCAGCTCTCTGTAGCTTGTAAGATACCAAGAAGATGGACAAGGCTTAGAGATGATCTATATAGTTTTTATGATTTAGACACATGATTTCTTTAGTGATTAAAGCTCCATGTTTTCTCTAATTGTGACAAGTGTTTGGATAGTTACATCCCTGTATCTGGATACAATACCTTTAGATAAAAGCTGTGCAATGAAAAAGGACTTTCTTAACAGCAGTGGATATGTGGTGGTCAAAGGACAGCTCATAGAGGACATACATTTACAGATTTCTAACTGCGAGATCAATTTTCAGGTGTATGCTGTCAATGTGATAGTTACAAGGGTAATCATGCTTACAAAAGATATGATTATATACTAATTGGCATTTAGTTTTAGTCTGTGGGTTTGACACCAGTTATTTTTGGGACAGCCTTCTTGGAGGATCTTCGCATCCTCTGGGGAGTTTATGATGGCAGCAAGTTTGCAGTTACCTACAAAATTGGTCAGCCACAAACCCTTAACATTAGTTATGACCTCCAAGAAGTAAGTGCCAAAGTAGAGTGGCCCAAGGACTGAACCCTGGGATAGTGACAGATTATTTGGTAGAGGTAGCACTGCCCACCCTGACTTCCTGGGTTCTATTTCTGAGCCAATTTTCCATCAATGAGCTACATGAGGACTGATATTTAGCTGGCAGAGTTTACCTATAATACCTGAATATGGGATAGTTTTGAACATCTTTGCAATGTCTAGATATGCACTGTGCTCTGTTTTTTTCCTTGTCCATTTCTTCAGTAACTTTTTGTAAGTAGTTAAGTAGGTTAGATAGGCATGACCTGCTCATAACAAATCCATACTGGCTTGTGTTTAGAGTCTGTAGGTTACTATATCCTTTTATATTAATTCCACAATAATCATTTCCATGGCTTACAGAAGAGACCGGTCAGGCTTATGGCTCTAATTCAGCTGATCACTATCTGTTTAGCTTTTAACTGATGCCCTGAAGATGTAAATATTACAGAAAGCTACTATGGATTTCAGAGACTGAGTACTCAGTTAGTTCTGTCACTAGATCTATAATGTAATTAATCTGTGTTGGTTTAGAATACAGTGTGAAATATCTTGCCAGCTTTCTATTTACAAGTTAATTTATGTTATACAGCTGTCATTTAAGTTTCGAAAGATCCATAATCATCTAGCAGAGATTTCTCGCATAGCCTTAGCAAACAAATCAAATGGAAGGGAGTCTAGGGGGGATCTAAGTCAAATTCATTTAAATACGACTATAATTCTTTTGGTTCAGTACCTCAGTTCCTTCTAATGGATCTTTTCCAGCTATTAAGCTGGTCATGCAGGAAGGCCTTAAAAACATGTCAGTAAGAAAGACGGAAAACAGGAAGTAACCATTTGAAATACCAAAGACTTGTTACTGTGAATCTCAAGATTGAATGACCACAAATACAGACTATATACTAAGTATGAGGTTACTGTTTCTCTGAATATTCCCTTCTGAGATATAATGATTTCAGACTTATATATACGTGCAGGTTGATGGGGGGTGATGCCTCCCACATCAGAGGAGTGCTGGGGGGCTTGTCCCATGCAAAAAACAACAGTAAATGAGAAAAGTAATGCTCAACATTCTCTGTTCTTCTCTGTTTTCTGTATTTTTTCCCCATATTTTTAGAGCTTGTTATTACTAGTCTCAACATTTCAATCGGGATTTGAAAGAGGACACATCTGTCTGTTTTGCACAAACTCCATCACCACAACCTCAGTTTTTTGTTAAATCCTGAGAACTTAGTTTCTCTTAGTTACTGTAGGGAGAGTCTCAAAAGAGAGGTTGGCAAAGATTCTGAAACTTTTGTAGTAAAGTAAAGTGCCTTGTAATCAGAAACAGGCATAAGTCCATATATGTTAGTTGGTTAGCTATATGCATTCCCACTACATTAAGCTGGGTAAAATTAGTTTTGGTACATATAGAATTCAGGTTTACAGTTCACATCTGAACCAATGCAGTCAGTTAGGCCCATCTATCTCTCTAGCTAGCTATCACTCTTGCTATTAATTAATTTATTTATACATTTATTTATTTATGTATGTATGTATCTGGTGTGGAATGCCACACCTCTAACACCCTATATACACCCTGTATTCCAGAGCATTTTTTGAAAAAAAAAAAAACTTAAAAAGCATAAGATTAACAAATGTAAATATTATGTGAACACTAAAGGCTATTAAAACTGTACAAATAGCAGTACTATCAGTAAGAAGCATTCTTTGCAGTGATACTAGTACATTCATAAACTTTTCATAATTGCCACAATATATTATAGCAATAACCCACGCCTGGGTGTGGGTAATGCTGGATTTACCCACGGTTGGCGTGGTTTGGTCCCGAGGGCGAAGCCCGAGGACCAAACAAAGCCAACCGTGGGTAAATACAGCATTACCCACACCCAGAAGTGGGTTATTGCTATTATACCATGACATTATTTAAGAAAAGAAACTATTACTTTTCTTAAATAATGGCATAGTATAATGCCTGTTTACTGCCCTTCCGCAGATGTCTGGCATCCGCGGTAGTTCTGATGTACTGCGCGCCTGCGCAGTACATCAGAGCTGTGGGCAAAAGCAACGGAGAAAGCAAGATCTCTGTTGCTTTTTTTTTTACTGTTTTCGCTATGGTAAATGGGTTTAACATAGCGAGACAGTTTTAAAATAAACAACGGAGATGTCCGTTGCTTATTTTAAAACTGTCTCGCGATGTTAAACCCATTTAACATAGCGAAACAGTAAAAAAAGCAACGGAGATCTTGCTTTCTCCGTTGCTTTTTTTTAAAAACCTGTCTCGCTATGTTAAATGGGTTTAGCATAGCGAGACAGCTTTAAAATAAGCAACAGAGATCTCCATTGCTTATTTTAAAGCTGTCTCGCTATGTTAAACTCATTTAACATAGCGAGACAGTGTTTTAAAAGTAGAGTTATACTAATGGAAAAAAGTCTGGGCGACCGGACCTTTTTCCATTAGTATAACTCGATTTACAATGTGCACGTTGGCCAATCAGCGTGCACGTTTTGGGGGGGGTCATGGTATAATATAAAGCACACAACCCCCAAATTATATTTTGGTTAAACTTTCACAAATAAATTATCATATCTTGAAAGCTATACTACCTAGACATATATTGTTAGGAACTTTTTATTAACCAGACATAAGATTTCACACAAGTAATTCTTCTTTGATTGCATGTTTATTGAAATATTTATAGAAACATAAAAACACAATAGTTAATTGTATAATTAGTGATATGCATAAAACTGTATATAACTAAATATGTGCAACTTACAGTGCAAATATCAGACAGTTTTCTTCAAGAATATGTAAGGTTTCACCTGATGTCATGCATCAGTTTGTAAGTCACTTGGTTTTTGAATTATTAAGTACATTTGAAATATTGTTTATTTTTATAATTACTAATAAATGACTGGCAGTACCTCAGGTATAGTGTGATAGAAATGGAAATTGACAATGAATTTTCATGTGTCCCTCCATGGCATTTCACACAATGCCTCTTACTAACAGGCAGAGCTCTCACTTATAAAAAATATGAACATAGATATGAAAATATGAATAATAAGTGACAAATTAATTGATTAATATCTCTACTATAGGATATCCTAGATTAACAATCTTACTGTCATTTTGTTAATAACTTTTTGCACTTTTAAATACTGTCTATTAGCTGATAAGTCACTTGGTTAAAGAAGTCCAAAAAAGGTCTGGACACCATAAGGCGGTATGGGTATGAACTAGAAATATACATAAATGGTCTTATAGGCTTGAGTGAGTTAACTGGGTTAACCTTATTGAGCATTGCCCAATTTCAGAGGGTACCTGGTGGAGAAAAAAATCCCTAGTTAAAATTATATGAGGCAAAATGCAGAATGAAGAAGTACAGATGTGCCTAGTAAAATACCACTTCAACTCACAAAATAATTGCACACAAACATTTTTATTTAAGGATGGATAAAATAACATGAAATCAACATATTACAAGAAATGATTTGTAGATTAAACATATCCAAGAATGATACATGGGCAGAAGTACCTAAATATAATAAATATGTATCATGGAATGGTTGTTAAAATGTCTATAATTTGTGTAAAATTGTCTGGATTAATCTATATGATTGTATACAATTAGATACAGAAGAAAAGAGGTCAATATTGTGGTTATTTATATTTGGTAAAACACAGCAGGTAGCTAGAAAGAACTTTTAGGCAGGAGGAGAAAGAGAGTAGAACAGAAGGAAAGAGTGCAGGAGTTAGTGGACTCAGTAGAAAATAATATAATTGAGTTAATGACTGGTAGGGTTGTTTGTGGGGAAATAGTTGGGCTGGGAAAGACTAGTAAAACTACTCTATACTAGTTCTCTTGGATCTCCCGGCAGCTTCAAATACCCTAGATCACAACATTTTAATTAAGCATCAATGATCCTACGTTGGTGTCCTCTCAATGGTTTTAGAGTGGTTTGTATTTTAACTCTTGGGCCATTCTCAAATATTTTTTTTTCCTGGAATTAGCTCCTATTCTTCTTAAGCTGGTGGATGTGGACTATCACAGGACTCAGTCTGAAGCCCACTGTTGTTTACTGTTTATATGCTTCATTTGGGAGATTTTATAAGTGAGAGTGGTTTAACATACCATAGTTATGCTGGTGGCACCCATATCTATCTCTTTTTCCCACAGGATGATATGGCATGTGCATATTCCCTGAATGACTTAGATACAGTACACTCTTGGCTTATTCGTAGCTGATTGAAACTTAACACATTTGAAGCTGAGATCATGACAGTTCATGCTACCTTGATAGATTTCTCTGCTCCTTTCTTCCTAATTTAATTTCATATGGTACAGAATTTAGGCTTTCATCTGTAATGTAGGCTGACATTTCAAGACCAAGTGTTAGCTGTTGTGAATTCATCATATTTCTATATGTAAAGCATTTCAAGGATCAAGCACCTTTTATCTTGGTGGTTGATCATGCCTTTGTCTCCTGTAGCCTGGAATACTGTAATGCCCTATACCTGGGAGTTTTTAACATCAAGTGTGATGACTTACAGATGGTACAGAACTCTTCTGCCAGGCTACTGACTGGCATGTCTTATTACCAGCATAATAATCCTGCTCTGCACAGCAAACACTGGCCTCCTGTTCATTATAAAATCATTTATAAGATCCTGGTCTTAGCTTTTTTATCCATTTATTACTTTGGCCCTGCCTACCTGAAGGAGCAAGTTGTGCCATATTACCACATCTGGGCTTTGTGCTCTTCCCCACCGTGGCTGCTGGTGATTCCACCAGTGCATCTTGGTACATCTGGTGCCCACCCATGCCCCACCATGGCTGCTGGAGATTCCACAGGTGCATCTTGGTACATCTGGTGCCCACTCATTTGCTTTCTCAGGCCGTTCACCTGGACAGCTTACTACCTTGGTGACTTTGGGAGTGTCCATCTATGGCTGGCTTCTGCAGAGCACTTAAAACCGATCTGTTTAAAATAGCCTTTAAAAGTGCGGGATGGCTTTCGTATCTTATCCAATTCTAGTGCCAATGTCTATTTTAGTTTACTAACCAACTGTTTTCATGCACTGACTTGCTGAAATTTAATCATTTAACCATGTATAAATAGTGCTGTGTGATAAACACACCTTAATCAATCTGAACTTTGAAGAAACTCTGCATTAGGAAAGGAGACTGGGGTAGAGGTATGTAAGGCTATGGGTGTAACATAGGATTTAGGACAGTGAGGCATTCGACTGCAATTTGTGTTATGAGAACTGATGTAATGTTCTTGATTCAAATGAAAGAGGTGGGTGCTGTAGTTAGGGAATGTTACATGAGGTGCATTTTGTAAATTTTGCAAAGTGTGTTAAAGGCTTGAGAGTGTAATTTATTCCATTTTACGGATAGATTTATTTATATGTAAACGGTTTTGGTCTGGTGGTCTAAAGTATCTGTTGGTGATATTCCAGTTTGGTACATATGTATGCAAGGCAGAGTGGAATGCTATAGATATGTATGTATATCATTATTTTCTTGTGTCACCTGGTTGGTACAATGGTGCTTGTTTTCTGGCCTGCTCTGAATGTTGCTATTTTGTTATGGGCATTTTAGGAAAGACAGACTTTTTCAGGGTTGCCACTAGCAGTAGTGCCACAGAGAAGCTTGGGCATGAGTCGTGTCTCTGCTATTCTTTTCTCTGAATGTGATGAATGATATGTAATTATTCTATGCAGTGCTCCTAGTTATCTATGTATATCCTTAATGCTGCTACCGATGTTGGCTCTGTGTAAATGCCCACAAGGTACTTCTAAATTTGTAGTGGCTTGATTGGACCAGCAGATTTGTGGAGCTATAAAAGTGGAAATGTGAGGTTTGTTCCTTGTTCTAGTTTATTGAACATCGGACATTTCATTTTCTGTTCACTCATAATTAGGCTTTATTCAATCCAGTTAGCGGCTGCATTAAAGCTTTTATGTAGGTCTGATATGAAAGGTTGCAGGTTGCTAACTATATGGAATAATTTAAAATTGTCCACATACTGTATTGTTTGTATTCATGTTATATGGCTGTGCATTTCATTTGCTTGTAAACTGAAATGTAAAGGTGGGAAAATAGATCCACGTGGGACCAGTTTGTTGGTTATATAAAATTGAGATACTGAGTTCTGCATTATACAAAAAGAGTGCTGTATTGCAGGTAGCTGATGAGTCATAACAGTACACTACCAAAGCGTCTTAGGATTTATTGCCTTATTATGAGTAGGTGATGGTTGACCACACTGAAAGTCTGCAAGAAATCTGAAAATAATGCAACTGTAGGAAGATGTTTGTCCTTATGAGTTGTTCTGCAAGACACCAGCTTAAGGTGGGTAGTTTGGGCAATCATTGAAGTAGATTATAACTTGTGTGTATACCATGCTTTCCAATATTTTGGTTACACACTTGGTATAGTAATTAATCTGTAATTGTCTTGGTCTCATCTTTAGTGAAATGGGAAAACTATGACCTTTTTAATAAAGGCGTGAATAATTTTCCTCTTAGACGTTCACTAGCTAATGTTGTGATGGGTAAATGAATGAAAGGTGCTACTTTTTAAGATGGTAGTTTGCCCACTGATGTTGTGCCAGGTTCTGTAAGTTTGCTGATAAAGTTTTCTTATAAATGCTATAGAGGTAGGTTAGAAATGAAACTGCTGAGAATTGTTTGCCGGAGTGTTGTTGTTTAAAATGTTATATTATTATTATTATTATTATTATTATTATTATTATTATTAAGGCAAAAGAAAACTTTAACTCTCTGTTTATATATTTGGCTACTCTTAGCAAGATGCCTAAGTATATGTATATGTATATAGAGTTAATAGTGGTTAACTGAGAGTCTGTATCTTTCACTGCAGCTACTATACCATCTCTATATCTCTATCTCAATCAATGTTTACAACATGCAGGGCTAAATTATTATTGTCAGATAAAACAGACGTTTTCATTGTCTTGTTGTTTTTGGAACTTGATGACCCAGTCTTTTAAAAACTTGTGAGTGATCATATTGAAAGCTCCACCCGATTTAGATGAATCTCTTGGAGAAAACATATTTCTTCCACTAATCCAGTACCCCTAGGCAAGAATGGTAGAGCCTTTCACAGGTACGATAAGAGGGTATACACATCTTCTATCCTAACCTTCAGGACAGACTGTTGCCAGACTCACATGTCTAAATATCTTTTGGCAACCTTTGTTGACATGAATATGGCAGTTGCAGAGTTACCTGCTTCTGATATTAAGTCTTCATTACTTTCTTTGATTTACTTAGTCACACAAGTCTCTAAGCATTCCTTGAGGTGCTTTTATGATGCTGTGAGTGTAATATCTAGAACTGCAGCAACAGGATTAGTGATGAACAGGTATGCTTTGTTAAGATCCCGCAATCTTCACAAGCAGGTCAAATGTCAAATTCTTAATGATTTCCTTGATAAGGAGGTTTTATTTGGTGCCTCATCTGCTGAAGGGGGTTAATTGATACAAGGGCTTAAGCAAAGGTTTCAATTCCCTATACCCAGTATAGCAGAACTTACCCTTCCAGTGCTAGACCATTTTATAGGAAACCATTGAAACAATCCCAAAAAAGTCAAGAAAGTAACATCTCAAAAGCAGTGTCAGGTCAGCTGCAAGGAGAAATGAGCAGCACTACAGGCCCATTCTCAGTCCAAGAAAATGAATGATTATGCCCCCCTGCAAATATTGGAAGTCTTCCTCATCCTCAAAATCCAATCCACTTCTTTCTTCCCATCACTTCTCTTGAAATGTCACAAGGCATAATCAAATTTGTTAGAGGATTAAAAAGGAAAATGATTCTATTTAAAAATATTGCAGTGTCCAAAACAGAGGAAACCTGGTAACCTGTTCTGGACTTGTACTTACATTTTCACAACAGGGTTCCAAAGTTCAAAATGCTCACTTTGCATGCCCCCCCCCCCCCGAGTCCTCCTCTAAGGTTATTGGTAGCTCCAGACCTAAAAAAATGCATACTATCATATTCCCATTCATAGAGGTTTCAGATGCTTTCCAGGATTTTCTGTTTGTGGTTCACATTTTCAGGCCTTTTCTTTATCCTTTTGTCTCTCCACTGTGCCAAGGGTATTCACAAACTAACACCAATGTTAGTTTTTTGCAGGTTACAAGACATCCACTTCTTTTCCTACTTGGATAATGTCCTTATTTTTGAAGACTACTTAAAGCTGTCACAAATCTCTCCTCTTTTTGTCAAAAATGTGTTTCATAACCACGTTTTTCACTTCAACCTGAAGAAGCCATCACTGATTTCTTCCCACTGAGTAACTTTTCTAGGATGCCTGCTAAGCACTTCCCAAACAATGGCATACCAGCCTCAGGAAAAAGCAACCTTTTATCAAAAACAGTTTCTTCAGTTTTCTCAACAGCATCTCCTCAGGATTTTGGGATACATAGCATTCACTATTCCTATAATCCCTCTAGCCAGGTTATACATAAGAAAAAATGTGTTACTTCTCAACCCTTTCTGGACCCAACATCATTGCACTCTGTTTTTTTTTTCAAATCCCTATGCTGAATTGTACTGGTGAATAGACCAATTGCTTCTGAATTCCGGTCTTCCAGTTCCTCCTTCAGCCCCTAATTAGTCCATGATTATGGATGCCTCAATCTTTGCCTGGGGGGATGTATCCAATTAACTCAGGGTACAAGGTCTTTAGTGCCATCAGTTTCAAAAGGAAGCACTTGAAGATCATAGAAATAATGGCACTAGTAAACACATTGAAGACCCTGAATCATTTAAGGCCAGGACTTCATTTGGTAATCACAAACAACACCACAGTAATGTGATACACAAATAAGCAAGGATAGATCAGGTTTTACCCTTTCTGCAGACTAGACATAATAGCTTGGGAAACTGCAATTCAGCACAATCTTACCCTTCAGGCTACTTACATTCCATCAGAGCAGAATACTATGGCAGACAGTCTGAGAAGATCCAGGGCAGACCCTCCATGAATGGAAGTTATACACAGAGGTCTTCCAGGAGATTTCCACCTGTGGGAACTCCCCAAGTAGATGTGTTTGCCTACATCCACACACAAAAAAAAACTGCTTGAATAAATTCAGAATGACTAGCATGAGTATTGGGCACCTCAATATAGAATGTTTTTGCCTGGTGCACTTTTTCCTGACATCCTAAAGTCATACTGTATGTATAATCCTCCAAATTTCCTGTAGCTGTGTACATGATGTGGGAGTATGTGTGTGTGTGTGTGTGTGTGTGTGTGTGTGTGTGTGTGTGTGTGTGTGTGTGTGTGTGTGTGTGTGTGTGTAAGTTGTGATAAACTAACATCCTGTCCAGATTAGTTTCAATACCTCATATTCACTGAGTTCAGAAATAGACTGTGACTTCTGGGTGACACTGAGCTGGATAAAAGTGGGTATTAGAAAATGAATGAATGAATGAATGAAAGGAAAAAGATAAGCAGAAGCCAATTACTCAGGATTAACAGTATTACCAGAAAAGCTTATAAAACAGAAGGGAAAACATATAGTAATAATAATAATTGTTAGAAAAATATGTATTAATGTGTGTATTAGCAATATGCTTAGTGCATATAGAGCTAGAAAAGGGTTAACACATTTATTTTATTTCATACTTTATAAATCTGTACAAACTGCAGTTGCTTCCTGACCTTGTACTGTTAGCTAAAATCTTGCTTGTGCTTTGGAAATTTACTGGGAAGCAGATGATTTCTGCTTGCGTTAGGAAAATAATGAATAGAACAATACTGCTTATATGAAACTCAGACAAGAAGTTCCGCTGTGCTATGAGAACATACACAGCTGTAGAAGTAACAGATAATTAGGACAAAGCCTGCTTGAAAATATGAACTGCAATCAGCATTTGATTGTATCTGTATTAGAAGAGTACCTTGAAATGTAACACTGTACAATAGAGGCTTGTAAGCGAAGTACTGGACATCAAGGCCAGGTTGTTTTTCTGAAAAGTTTCTCACAAATCTAGTCATGTCAGCAGAAAACCTGAAGTAACACCTGCTGTAGTACAATGCTTAAAGTTGTGTTTGATTACGCCAGCTTAGAAGGCCATGTCTTGTAAAATAGTATAAGAATGAACATACTTCCTGTTAGTAGTTAGACAAATCCTTGTATTTGCATGTTTTTGTCTCCTTGCTGCAAGTAAATTAAAGTGCCTTAACTGAACCTTACGTGTATTGGTCTTTGAAGTTTTTTCCTTTGACAGATTGGTCCTTCGGACCGGAAACCTTCACTGAGCCTCGGATCAGACAGGCCAGGTGGCTTGAAACTGTACGGGGAAGAAACCACATTGGTTCTTCTTACTTGAAAAGTCCTCCGACTGAATTGTCGTACAAAAGAGGCCAGCCACTTTCTGATCTACGACTGAAGGATGGGTTTACTCGAACCAGGTGATCAATATGAAGGCTCAGGTAAGGTGAATCCACCTTCTTTTCTTCTGTTTTAGATCAGGGACTAGATTTGTATTTGTTCTGTTAGAGGGATAGAAAGATTACTGTCTTGTCATAGATCAGGGAAACAGCGCAGGTAGGCAGTCATTCTGAAGAGACTATAAAAATATCCGTGGTACCACGTTAAAAATAAGGAGTTACATAACAATTAAAAGGGTAGAATAAAATGGGTAATAATTGTACAAAAAAGTCCCAAAATCCGCCGTTAACCGAAGACGCGAAGTACATGCAGTCACAGCATGCTGATAATATTAAATACTACTCAAAATGGGTTAATAAGTATGAATTTGATTGTAAATTAGAAAAATCCTCGCTTGTCAAACTTGTCAGACAGCTTAAAACTGATTATAAAGGTTGGGTAAAAAAGCAACGTCAATTAGGAATTCCTCAGGCACACAGGTGGATTGAAGAAGTAAACCGAAGGGAACAAAAGAGTAATAATTCAAAAGCAATGTTTTTAGATAAGGAGGACAATAACTTAGTAATAGCATCAGCCCCACTGCCTCCCTTACCAGAATATGAGGCAAGTGAACAAGTTAGTCCACCCCTGCGATATCCTGCTATCACTGTAAGTAGAGACACTACAAAAGCAACACCGTTTATTAGAGATCCTGTCGAGACCAGGTCTCGAACACGGGCAGGAAACTCAAAAGGGGACATTGAGTTATATAAAATGGGTAGAAATTCACGATATATGAGTGAAGAAGAAATATGCCCACTTATAGAAGTGCCTAATCCTCAGGCAGGGCAAGAAGGTCAGGACCCAACTATTCTAGTGTATAGACCTTGGACTCTGGAAGACATCCGGAAAGCCACTGAGGGAATTCCCCATCCAAAAGTTAATTTTAGAAAGTTCTTAGAAGATTTGCAGGGAATGAGGCTGAGTTATAATTTAAACGGAGAAGAGGTAGAAAAAGTAGTCAGACAAATTGTGGAACCAGATTGGCACATGATTAGTGGTGACTGGAATCCCCGTGATATTGCGCTGAGGCCCCTCCCACATAGTAGCGCAGAATTAGACAACAGAGTGAACGTCTTACAGACCGAATCTCTGAGAAATGGAAGCCAAGGGCAGACTGGACTTGCATTAATCAATGCATCCAACAGGAAGGTGAAGCTATTGACCGGTATTATGCCAGACTATTAGAATGTTTTAATAATCGTTGTGGAATGCAGGTTCCTGAAGATCAGACACATGATTCCCCATATGAGCAGGAGTTAAAGAATGCATTTTTGAAAGGCAGTATTGCACCCATCAGCAGCTTTATTACAAAGCACATGGTAGATCATCGTACAAGCAGGTTACAGTCATTACTTGAATTTTCTAGGCATGCCGAAAGGCATTTTAATAGCAAAAAGAAAAAAAAAGCCCAAGTATTTTCTGTAGAAGATGGAGCAGAAGTATATGTAGTACAGTCCGGGAAAAAGGGCAAGAGAAATGCCTAGGGAAACAAACAATCTGATCAACCATCAGAGGACTTTGAAGGGCGAGAGAAAAGGGGTGAATGTTTTAAATGCGGTAAGAAAGGACACTTGGCAAGGGATTGCAAGAAAAACAAGAAGGCAACCACGGAAGATAAGGAGGGTGAGGACCGACTATATGATAGTCAGGAATCACTAGAAGGGGATAGCAGAGAAAGGACAAATGAGTATGTGATAGAGGGAGTAGAGAATGTGACAGAGGAAATAGAGGAAGTGTAAGAAGTCACGGATAGTGAAGAAAATGAAATGTTGGATCTGGCTTTATTGAGCTTAGAGCTCTATTTAGCAGACACGAAACCAAAAGTTACACTCCTGGTAGAAGGGAGGGAAGTCAGATTCTTGTGTGATTCAGGGGCATCACGGACCCTGGTACATCCCTCCAAACTGCCAGAGAATTCAGAGTCACCTGATTACATATTAGTGAAAGCAGCTAATGGACAGCTGTATCGGGAACCCCTCTCCCATAATATTGTGATAACTGATCCTGTTTCAGGATTGACCCAGAAGAGTAAAATTGTTGTTTCTGCAAAATGCCCAGTAAACCTCTTGGGCAGAAACCTTATGCAGCTATTTGGTATAGCAGTAGTTCCGACTATGCAGGGTATGGAAGCCCAGTGACAAATTGATACCTTTGCAGTGCAATCAGAGGGTAAAACATATTATTGGTACAGCCAGGACTTGGTTACGACTGGTCCAGGGGCAGTGACCGAAGAGTTGATGAACTTAGCTGTCTGCAAGTTCCCCTACCTTGACATTGATAAACAGCATTTGTTGCACTGTACTCTGTATTATTGTAATACACCAGGACCTGATAAGGAATATGAGCAAGAATTGTTTAGAAATCATGCAAACAGATTGATATTACGTAATCTGTACTGGGACACAGAAGGGAACAGTGTAGTCAGCTGTTCATTGCCCCAGGAGTTCTTTACACTCTATAAATCTAATCGATTACCACGTTAGCTTAACTAAGGAGAAGAATGTAAAATGGGTATAGACTTAGGAGAAAAAGTCACGAGATGGGAAAAACAGACAGAGTTAGAACTGTCAGAACAAGGAATACAAATCCAGAAGTTGAATTGGATAACTCAGACCCACCCAGCTGTACACTTGCAGTCTAGCAAGGACAGCTGATTAGCTCTCCTATTGAAGGAGGAAAAGAATGCCTTACAGAATATACCAGAAAATCTCTGGTCAACAGGAAAATCAGATGTAGGACTTATTCCTGCAGCGGGACCAGTTGCTATTATGCCAAAGTCAGCATTTAGACCACAAAAGAGACAGTATCCCTTAAGAAAAGATGCAGAGGTAGGAATCAAACCTATTATAGCAGCTTTACTTAAGGAATGGGTGCTGGTGGAATCTCTTGATTCACCATGTAACACACCCTTATTTCCTGTTAAGAAAGCAAATGGAGAGTGGCGTATGGTCCAAGATTTACAAGCTGTAAATGACGCAGTAATACCAAGGGCACCTACGGTGCCAGACCCACACACCCTGTTGAATGATTTAAAACCTCAACAGAAATATTTTTCTGTGGTAGATATCAGCAATGCGTTCTTTTCGATACCGATACACCTTGACAGTCAGCATTGGTTTGCATTCACATTTCAGGGGAAAAGGTATACATATACACGACTACCACAGGGGTATTGTGAAAGTCCAACAATATTCTCACAAGAAATGGCAAGCAACTTGGCGGGGTTTACCCCACCAAGAGGTAGTCAAATGTTGCTTTATGTTGATGATATCCTGCTGGCGTCCCCCACCCAGCAAGATTGTAAAGAAGACACTATAGTGCTATTACAATTTTTAGCCACTGAAGGACATAAAGTAAACAAAAATATCTGCAGCTTTGGAAAAAAACAAGTTAAATACCTAGGATATGTGATATCCAAGGAAGGTAGGACATTAGATGAGGACAGAAAAATAGCGATGTTGCAAGCACCAAAACCCACTACCAAGAAGGAAATTATGTCCTTCCTGGGTACGACTAATTTTTGTCGGAGTTGGATTCCAAACTGTGCTTTGGAATCTGCACCATTGACTAACCTGATTTATAAAAAGCTTATGGCAGCACAGGATTTGTTACAATGGACACCAGAAGCAGAATCTGTTTTCTGCAAACTGAAACAGTTAATAGCATCCTCATTAGTTTTGGGATTACCAAACTATGATAAACGTTTTTTTCCAAACTGTAGATTGTAAGCAAGGTTATATGACATCAGTGTTAACTCAGCAGCATGGGGACAAGCAACGCCCTATTGCTTATTATTCATCACAACTGGACCCAGTGGCACAGTCTTTACCTCACTGTGTACAAGCAGTAGTTGCAGCTGCAATGGCAGTACAGGCTTCGGCCTGAGTAGTGTTGTTCCACTCTCTCACATTGAGAGTGCCTCATGCAGTCACAATTATTTTACTGCAAGAGAAGGTAGCATATCTTTCCCCTGCTAG
Source organism: Protopterus annectens (assembly GCF_019279795.1). Taxonomy (NCBI): domain Eukaryota; kingdom Metazoa; phylum Chordata; order Ceratodontiformes; family Protopteridae; genus Protopterus; species Protopterus annectens. Next base: position 382,136,056 of record NC_056729.1, read on the forward strand.
GCATCTTTCCTGTATGACTATACTGTTGAGCCAACCTCATATGACAATTGAACAATGTACGACTTTAAACCCTTCAACCTTGCTCCCAACCCCTGCAGATGGCACACCACACAACTGCCTGCAGGTGGTTGAGCAAAAGACACTGCCTAGAAAAGATCTTACGGCTGTTCCCTTGGATGATGCCGAGGTGACATACTACGTGGACAGCTCGTGCAAAAGGGGTCGTGCAGGACAGAACCTAGTAGGATATGCAGTAGTTTCTGATACTGACATTATAGAAGCGAAATCTTTACCACATAATTTATCTGCACAGGCAGCAGAATTGATTGCCTTGACACGGGCATGTACCTTAGCAAAGGGTAAATGTGTAAACATTTTTACTGACAGCCAGTATGCTTTTTCTACTGTACATGTTTTTGCGCAACAGTGGAAAAATCGAGGAATGATAACATCTACTGGCAAACCAATCAATCATGCACAGTTTATTTTAGATCTTTTAGAATCTATTCAGTTACCTCAGAAAGTAGCTATTTGTAAATGCACAGCTCATACCAAACAACAGGATAGGATTTCAAAAGGTAATGCAAGAGCTGATACAGCTGCAAAGCAGGCAGCTTCAGAAGTATTTCTTTTGAATGAGGAATTACAGCTCTCTGAGATTTTAGACTTAGAAATGTTAAAAACAATGCAGACACTTACTATGCAAGCTGAAAAACAAAGATGGGTAAAACGAGGAGCAATTCTCAAAAAGGGGCTGTACATATCTAAAGAAAGAAAACCGATATTGCCGTCTAATTTATTTAGATATGCAGCTTTGTTGAGCCATGGGCAGTGCCATGTCTCAACAGGGGGGATGGTACAGCTGGTGAACCAAGTGTTCACGACATATGGCTTCTCAAATTACTCTAAAACTTTTTGTTCGTTATGCCACATCTGTAATAAACATCATGCACAAGGGGCGTTAAAGTCCAAGCAAGGGAGTTTCCCCACACCACCGTATCGGATTTCATAGAGTTGAATAAATGTGAAAATAAGAAGTATTGTCTTGTCATTGTAGATATGTTTTCCAGATGGGTGGAAGCCTTTCCAACTAAAAATCCAGACGCTACGACTGTAGCCAAAGTTCTTGTTAAAGAAATCATCCCTAGATTCGGCATTCCAGAAAGGATCTACAGTGACAATGGCACACACTTCGTGAATCAGACCATACAGCAGTTAAGTAAACATTTTTGCATTTCTTTAAAGAATCATTGTGCGTATCACCCTCAATCAGCAGGGCTAGTAGAGAGACAGGATGAGATTTTAAAGAGTAAGCTAAGAAAATTAATGATAGAAACACAGAGAAACTGGGTGTACTGTCTGCCCCTGGCACTGTTGAGCATGAGAACTGTTCCAAATGCAAAAGGATTGACTCATTTTGAAAAGCTCTTTGGAAGGGCTTACTATATACCTCAGTGGAAATCTGTCATGCCCGCAGACCAGGAAGCTGACAGTACATTAGCAGAGTATATGCGTAAGTTATTAAATTCTAAACATTTGTTGCAGTTAAATTCTGTTTCAGATAAAGAACAAACCAGACCGTCAGAAGTGGCAGTGCCCCCTGGAGCATGGATCTGGCTGAAGGTAAAGAGAAAGAACTGGGCATCTCCAAAGTGGGAAGGTCCATATCAAGGGCTTTTGTCAACACCCACTGCAGTCAAAATCACAGAGCGAGCCTCTTGGATCCACCTGATGCACTGTAAATTAGTTAAAAACTTTGAACTGGACAAAAATCTTGTTACATGCCAAGAGCAAAAATGATAGAGCCCAGAAGAAACAGGAATGCAGGACAACCCTTTCCTCAGAAGTATTGCATAATATCCTGTTAACTGTATTAATGACAATAATCTTTTTGTTGTGGCCTTTTCTTTTTCCAGCCACACAGACTGAACTGAATAAATGTGAAGAGTTACACATAAACTGACATCCGAACTTTAACACTTACCAGGCAATTAAATATGTGTATGCTGAGACTTTCAGTGTTTCGAATTGCTGGATTTGTACAGCTTTGCCGACAGCATACGGGGGGGGGGGTTATTAATGACTACAGTCCCCCTAGGGGTCAATGAGACCTGGGAGAACTTGATTTATGATACCTCAACAATTACAGCACAAGATAAAATAGCATTGCACTTGTCTGTTCCACAAAAGGGAACTGTGTGTTTTTATGAAAATGATACTGTTCAAGTGGGTTGGAGCAATTGCAATGTGACTGTTCCTTATAAATGTTATACTAAAGGAAACAAAGTAGATCTTTATTGTAATACAAACTATGATTCATTTCTTGGATTGATGCATAAAACACTTGAAGTAAAACATAATTCTGTTCTTTATAAACAGCTGTCTATAATTGATAGAAAAATGTTTCATGCAGGGCGAGTATATATTCATAGCAAGGTTACTACTAAAGTAGAGGACTGTTATTTTGTGTGTGGTAGAAAGGCATACAAATGGTTACCTGAGAATTGGTCCGACAGTTGTTTTTTGAGTTACCTGTTTCTGGCCATATGACACACTGCAGTTTTGCCTCATGGGAAAATTCAAAATGTCTGAGAAGTCATCAAGAAACCTGTAAATCCAGTGGGACAAATCGATGCGCATTGGAAAGACCATTATTCTCTAGGTAAAGGACTGACACACATGGACTTAAGTGATAGCGTTATATCGTGGGCAGGCATATTACCAGCATATGGAGCAGTGAAATCGATCTGGCAGCTGAGAAAACTGTCAAAACTTCTTGAAGTAATGAGCAATGCAACTTTTTCTGCTCTCGAATTGGTGACTGATGAACTGAATGCTATGAGAACTGTAGTGCTCCAAAACCGCTTGGCTCTCGACTTCATCCTAGCGGCAAGAGGTGGTACGTGCACTTTAATCCAAGAAGAATGCTGTTCATATATTCCTAACCATAAACATGAGATAGACAATCATCTTGAGGCAATTCAGCAAGTGTTGGCCATGACCAAACCAGGCCCAAACCCACTGACGGACTTTTTCCAGAAATGGTTTGGGGGGTGGGGTACCATCCTAATGAACATCTTGATTGCCATTTGCGTACTGGGAGTATGTGTTTGTTGTGGTATCCCCTGCATGAAAAGACTGGTTAAAGACCTAATAGACATTTCAGTTTCTGAAACCTTATATCAAAGTACTGAGTTTGAAGAACTGTTAAAAGACTAAAACTGCTTTCATAAGTTTAAACTGAATGACTCTCCTAACTGCGAATCCTAAGTGGAAGAGGTTAGGAGAAGAAAACAAACTGTTTATGCTTATTTTGAAAGTAGAACAAAAGTATTAATGGGGGGAAATGTTAGAAAAATATGTATTAATGTGTGTATTAGCAATATGCTTAGTGCATATAGAGCTAGAAAAGGGTTAACACATTCTATTTCATACTGTATAAATCTGTACCAACTGCAGTTGCTTTCTGACCTTGTACTGTTAGCTAAAATCTTGCTTGTGCTTTGGAAATTTACTGAGAAGCAGATGATTTCTGTTTGTGTTAGGAGAATAATGAATAGAACAATACTGCTTATATGAAACTCAGACAAGAAGTTCCGCTGTGCTATGAGAACATACACAGCTGTAGAAATAACAGATAATTAGGACAAAGCCTGCTTGAAAATATGAACTGCAATCAGCATTTTTGTATCTGTATTAGAAGAGTACCTTGAAATGTAACACTGTACAATAGAGGCTTGTAAGCGAAGTACTGGTCATCAAGGCCAAGTTGTTTTTCTGAAAAGTTTCTCACAAATCTAATCATATCAGCAGAAAATCTGAAGTAACACCTGCTGTAGTACAATGCTTAAAGTTGTGTTTGATTACGTCAGCTTAGAAGGCCATGTCTTGTAAAATAGTATAAGAATGAACATACTTCCTGTTAGTAGTTAGACAAATCCTTGTATTTGCATGTTTTTGTCTCCTTGCTGCAAGTAAATTAAAGTGCCTTAACTGAACCTTACGTGTATTGGTCTTTGAAGTTTTTTCCTTTGACAATAATTTTTTATCCTTAGCCACCAGGCATAATATACAGTAGAGTGTTACAAATCCATAGGACTAGAGGTCTCATACTAAGGTCAGTGTGTGTTCTGAAGACTGATGCACCAGAATAAGGTATGTTCAGGGGACAATGAAAATAATCAGGCAATACTACACAGATCTTTGTAGATGGTATGACCACTGAGCTCAGCAGAAAGCAGAAAGAGTAGAAAGATGATGGGACTGCGAAGAAATGACTTTCCAGGATTTTAGAGCAAAGCAAAGGATGGCCTGATTACCCAGACAAGAGTATATATTGAGAATAACAAAGAAATTGGAATTAGAAATGGTAGCATAAAGATCTTGGGTGAACAGTACAATGAGAAGGTGGTTTTAAGAGAGAGAGAGACTGTAACCCAGGAGCAAGAGTTTGAATATCAGTGTGGAGAACAGAAAAATGATCTATGGTGGTTATAGACACGAGAGATATTTAGCTTTGGGTAGTGTTAGGCAATGATGTTCACTTCATGGGGAGTGGACAATGAAATAGAAATGTTTAAAGAAAACCCAGAGTCTGGACATACTGGTATCAAACTCAGAAAGACAAAGAAGTCCGTATGAAATATAGTGGCTCAATATTGTATAGTTTTGTGAGTACACTCACCATAACAGCTTATATTTGACCTGGATCATTTGCAGTATAATTCAATATATATGTATGTATATATATATATATATATATATATATATATATATATATATATATATATATGGGGATTAGCCACAGGTTAAGTGTCTGCCTATCTGCCTAGTTAGGACATTTCCTAGAGTTCTCTGGATGTGTCAGCATTTTCTGGCTACACCACAATGCAAGGTCGCAGGCATGCACCCCAGATAAAAGGTGAAGTTGACCTTTGCCACCTGTAGTTCTTTTTTGCTAGCGAAGCCAGGAAGAGATGCTCAGTGAATGGAATAGCGCCATTCTTTAGCCCTTTCTCTGGGAGAATCCAGGAAGAAAAAAAATCAAAGATATAAGGCCTGTAGATTCCAATTGGTGTTTGCAGGAAATGGGGTTCTCTCCATGCTACTCATGCCTCTGAAGTAAAGGCAGAGGTTGTAACAGAAGTAATGAAACTGGAAGTAAAGGAGAGGGATTCCCTGGCCTCCACCTCATCCTTGAGGAAGAAAAAAGAGAAAACAGTGAAAAGGTGGCTGGGATCCAGTGCTGCAATGGTGATCCTTCTTAAACCTATAATGGTATGGTGAATGCACTCACATAACTAAGTTATGTTCTTCACATGGATTATTTTTACAGTACAATTCTATACACATGGAATGGTCACTGAAGTATGGTATGAAGAGGGAAGAGTAAATTTAGATTACCAGAGGTACTACTGTTAGCCTTGCAGGATGGCAGTACAAAAGTCTGTCCTGCTCCTGGATGGTATGTTCAGTTTCTAATGCTTAGTTAATGCACAGATAGTGAACCAAGCAGCTGCCTTACAAATCATTTTTGAAAAAACATTGCTGATTTGTGTCTGTGAAAGTATTTACCATGCCTTTCATAACAATTGCTTTCTTTGTCACTGACCTGCTTTGTTTCCCTGGAACAACATATACAAATACGTTTGCCAGAATTCCCTAGTCCTGTCTGTGATGATGTGGGGTATTGCCAGCTATGCCAGGAGAAGTAGGGCAGTGGATGTGTGGCATGTGCCAGCACAGATAGCTGGAATTTCATAATGAATTATATGTTAGTTAAGTACTGTTTTTCTGTATCTGTGTGAATCTATGTCCTGTGCTTATTTATTTGTTTTTTTTACTGACATTTGTTGACTGGGAAAGTCCACTGGGTCAGAAACCCATTTTCAGTGGAGGCCTGGGGAGAAAAGCTCCACAGTTAATCAAATATTATACAGAATAAATACAAAGTGAAAGAGATATGTATGGATACTTAATAACATACTTTCAATCACAGAACAATAATCATAGACTTTATTATAGTATAACATACAGTGTTATTTTAATAATTCCTGTGATTGAATCTCTGGTGTTTACTGTAAATAGATATTTAGCATTTTCATGTTCTTTTCTTATTTATTTATTTATCTTATTTATTATTAAATATATTTAAACTTTTCATTGTGGCTGGTGTTTTAGCGAATATTTTAATCTCTGTGAGTACATCTGGTGACAGGTCTGGCTGCTCCTGAAATCCTTGCGGATGGTCAAACTACCATTTGTATTAATATTCTTTTCTTTTCTCCCTGGTCCTCTGCTGAAAAAGGGCTTTGTTCCAGTCAGACTATCCCGGTCAACAAATGTCAAATAAATAAATAAATAAATATTATTAATTATATTCTGGGCAGAAGGGAGCATATCTAGTAAATCTGTTCCAGCCTTTCCCAGGTGTGTGTGTGTGTGTGTGTGTGTGTGTGTGTGTGTGTGTGTGTGTGTGTGTGAAAATCAAATCTCAAAGAGTGTGTGTGTGTCAGCTGTTTGTAGCAGGGACATAAAGCACTGGTTTCACAGAGGGTACTGAAGAACTTGGCTTGGAGACTCAGCTGAGGTCTCAGCTCTATCGCTGTGCCAATGAGGAGTCTTACTGGGGACCTGGCAGGAGACAGATTGAGAAATCCAGACCCCGGGCTGAGTGTGTTCCCTGTGTACTCTTAAGGGAAATTGTGCTTGATGCAGAGAGCTGCATCTGGAAATACCGTGTGCATCTATTTTTGTTCCAAGTGAACATCCAACTCTAGTGTCAGTGGTGACAATTAAGGCTCCTTGATTACTGGCCCAGAGTAGGGATGTCACACTGCACATACAGTATCTGTGTTGCCTGTATAAGTCCAACAGCTACAAAATTCTTTAAACTTTGTTTTCGGACATCAAACACATGTAGTTATAGTTTGATGAAGAGGGTTCTCTGAAACTACTTTTGGCATAAACAAAGACCATCCCTATCCTTGTGGAAGATAATAAAAGGGTTTCTTGCTCATGAGGTCTTGTAATTCTGAAACCTTCTGACTGAAGTTATGGCTACTAGAAAAACCATTTGCAAGTTAGGCATTTGAAATGAGCAGAAACCAGTGATTCAGAGAGAGATGTGGTGTGAGGTTGTAAATCACAAAATTCAGGTCCCAAGGAGGGTAGATAGCCATCTTTGTGAACAAAAGTGTAGACCTCCCACTTTAGAATTAACTGCTTAAGTGAATAGTTGCTTGCGAGAAGGAAAAATCATAGGAAGACAGTCTGAGGCTGCAGATACATAGAGTTTAATAGAGAAAAAAAAGAGACCTACTGAAAAGAGATCTGACAGATAATACAATCCCAGTGGTACTCAAACACACCTGGGTTCCTGGAAAATGTTGTACATTAAACAGAGAATCTCTCTTCCACTTAGCCAAATAAGCTTCCTGAGTACTTAGTTTCATGGCTTTTTTGTGATCTTCAGCACACCCTGTGTGAAAAGTTGAGAGGAATAAGGTGTCACAACATACATACACTGAGCGTACGTCTTTGGAGGTTTGGGTGTACCAGAGAACCTGCTTACTGATTTAGCAGGTTAATGGTTTGAGACAGGGTGTAGGGAAATTCCTTACTTCATTACATCAACAGGGAAAGCTGATGGTGCTTTGGCCAAAGAGGGGCCAGCAGGATCACTTTTGGCCTTTTCTTCCTTACTTTCTGTAAACTATGGGCAACAAAGAGAGGGGAACATAGACACAGTGGAATAGACTTATCTAATGGAAGAAAGAAATCTACTGACACCTTCCTGCATGGAAGCCTTGTACAAAACTTTGGAAGATGTTGGCTTTCTGGAGAAGTTAGCTCACCTATCTATGGTATACCATTATAGTCCTTCTTTTGATTATTATCTGGCAGATGAACTTCTCCGGTTGCCATTTACACCTGTTAGCTGAAGACCTTCTGAGAGAGGTCACTATCTGGTTCATATAAAAATAGTTGTAGGATATTTTGAAGGACATTTGAGAATGGTAGGCTAAGTACCAGGCATGAATGCTTAGCCTGCAGGACAACATGACTGAGTTTCTGCCCATTCATTTTTATACCACATAGCTATGCTATTGCTTGTGGTATTGTCTGTTGTGAGTTGCAGGACTCCTGGCTTCCAGGTTAGTTGGAAAACATTGAGAGCTATACTCACAGCTACAATCTCCATTATACTGAATTGCTTCCTCCGTTGTCTGTGATCCCTCAGAACCTGTTTTCTAGTGTGTTCTCCATAAGCTCTGTTTGATGAATCTGTAGTTAATTCTTCATCATATGGAGGGGTGTAGGCATTCCCAAGTTAATATTAACATGTAATGTTCATCAGGCAAACTCTTTTTTTTTGTTTTGTGAGAAAGATCTTTATTGGCATTCACAAACAGCAAGACTGATGACTAATGGGAAGAGACAGACTGAGAATCCAGAGTTGATTTTGAAATGGCAGGTAGCATGCATTCTAGAAATGACAAAGTGTACATCTCAGCAACAGGGATGGATGCCACCGCACAATATTCCAGAAGCCATAGATGTAGCTGTCACTAAGACTTCACGTGGTACTTAATACAACAGATAAAATGTCACAAGATTTGATGAGGTGAGTAATACAATGTGCAAAATATTACAAGGAGTGCTAAGGACAAGTAACATGACTGCCACCGCACAGTACTCAAGGCTTTAGGGGCAGACCCAGATGCCACAGTAGTAAGTACAGTGCAGAAAAGAAGTATTGTAGACATGAGTGTGATATTATCACTGCAAGGATACAGTATAGCACAACAGCAAACAATCAACCAAAGGTGAGAAATATAGAATAGGGAAAGTAAATTAGCAATGCAAAATACATCAGAATAGTACAGATGGTGCCACAAACTACTGTAATGTGAACCAGGCACAACCAGGTACAGCCAAGCACCAGGATGTACTATTCAACAATTCTCAGATGTTAACTTGTGGGACTGTTTTCTAAGTCAAATTAAGCACAATAGAGGTACAGTCATCACAAATACAATAGCACACAACAGATTTTGAAAGAACATAGGCCAGTTAAAATTAACACTGCTAAGTAATCTGTAGTAATTTAGGCCAGAAACAACAGTAATAACATTAGGGTTCAAAATAAGTTGGTTATGTTGCAGCCTTGCAATATATTTGCTTTGGAAAATGTACTTGCTGTAACGCATATAACAATATGTCTCAATTTCTTATGTTACCATCTTAGAACTTCACTAATTACATTTTATACCAGACAGGAGCAACTAGACCAGTTTCAGATGCAAATTTACCACAGCAGAAAATGGGACTTTCCAGTTATCACTAGCCTACTCTAGTGTACGAAAATAAATAAAACGTAAAGGATCACTTTCCATATGTTGTGAGACGATTTTTTTCAAGTCATATCTGGTGGCATAGTTAAAGGCAAGTTGTTTATTTTGCAGGCCAGCACAATATAGCAGCTATATTTGCAAAAGCAAGTTTAAGCAGGCCACAGGAGCACAGAAGCCAGTTAATGTTATCAGTGTTAAATACTCAACAGTAATTTAGGCTAAAAACAAAAGAAGTATCTTCTTTGTCATCAAGGTGGAACCACCTAGAACAGTTTCAGATGCAAAGAGCAAAACAGGACTTTTAAATCTGTACTAGGATAATGTATACAATGAAGTAAAAAGTAAAAGATCACTTCCCACTTGGAGTGGGACATTTTTTCTAGTTAAGCCTAGTATCAGGGTTCAAAATAAGTTGGTTATGTTGCAGACTTGCTGCAATATATTTGCTTTGGAAAATGTACTTGCTGTAGCACATATAACAATATGCCTCAGTTTCTTATGTTACTGTCTTAGAACTTCACTAATTACATTTTTATTATTTATCGTTCCCAGCCAATCTACTGCTGACCCTAATCTCTACAGGTTCTCTCGTTTCTCCCTAACTACCTCTATACATCCTTTATTAGCTGTCTGGGTAACCACCTTCCATCATGACATACATTTCTTTTATTTCAAACAGCTTTATTTAATGTCACACTAGCAACCAAAACCAAACATTACAACTTTAGTACATAGTTCTGTTGACAGTCTTTAAATCTTCAGAGTTTCTTCTTTTTTCTTTTATGGAAGTTACTGTCTTATAACAGTAGGCAATTTCCTTTCTCAACATCTTCATTTAACTTTACAGCCTTTGATAGTTTGATTTAATGCATCACTTTCTTGTTTACGCTTGGCACACAGTATCTCACTCAGCATTCCAGTGGCCATTTATTCAAGTGAAGTTTATTTTCCTTAGTTTTCTCTAACTGTCTTAGTCTAGCCATTATAGTCATTATAGCAAAATTTCTGGGCATACCTCTCATCCGCTATGATTTAGGCATAGTGCTGTGATTTCAGCCATCAGAAGTACCCTTGTTCCTCCTAGATTTACTAATGTTCCTCTTAATGTTACACATCTTTATGGGTACATACCTTATTAAATAAAAACAGGCCTACAGAAACATTTTCTGTCATTAACTATATAGCATCTAGTATGTAACACTGTCATGCAACAGGTAGTATACTCACCTTTAGTGCAGAAGGCTGTGGGTTCAATTCCCACACGAGATAGATCAAATTCTGACACTGCAGTGCAGCATAAGGGTGCTACACTTCTGTGTGTGCCATCCTTTGAATGAGACATTAAACCGAGGCCTCATCTGCCTGAGACTGCGGTAATTAAGGTGAATGTAAAAGATCCCATGGCACCTATCAAAAAGAGTAGGGAAGTTCTCTGACACCCTGGTCAAGTTTCCCCTACTAGTATAAATACCACCTTGAGTCTCCCCTGAAAAGAGGCTTCTGCCCTAATGGGACTAACCTGGTTAACAAAAGGATAAATAAATAATGAAAAATAAGCAATTGCCTATCTTTCTGATGCTCTGCTATGTGTTTTCAGTACCAATACTATGATTTTCAGTGGTCCAAGGCTGAGAGTTTTGATAATATATAAAATGAACAAAGTGACAATAGCCACAATTAACTAGATTTTTGATATGTATATACCTGTGTTATTTATATCACACAGAAATGAACCAAGAAACAGGACACCGTGTGGAAGTATGATTCACTGTGTGGGGCACAGTTCAAGTGATAAAGAACAGGTACTGAGTCCACGTGTTTCACAAGTTCACTACTAATAGATGCTGTAGCAAAGCAAGACTGAATAACAGTATGAATGGAACAGCCAGCAAGTTTAAACTGAAATTCACAGCATGCAAGAAACACTAAGCCAATCCCATCTGCCATTTGTTCCATCCTTCTCACTGTTATTACCAGTCAAGTGATTGCTGAACATATTTGTTAACATGGCAAGCAGAAAAAAATAAATAAATAAAAGTTACTTAGGAACATTTATGGAGTGATAAAATGTAAATTAATACAAACACTGAAAAATAGCAACTCAGTTACAATAGAGTCAAAGCAAGCACTTTGTCAAGACTGAAAGATAAATCTTTCAGTACATTATACTTAAATAGCAAACACCCTGTGTTAAGTGAGTATTTGTGTTTATACTTGTGTTTGTGTGTGTGTGAGTGCATGCATGTGCATGTATGTATATGTATGCATGTATGTGTATATATATATATATATATATATATATATATATATATATATATATATATATATATATATATATATATATATGTATATGGATCTACTTCAGTAGATCAAAATGGCACATAACCAAAATTCAGATTCATGAGACTAGAGATCATAATTTCATAAAAACAAAATTTTACCATGTCGAAACTTGTAAGAATAAAGCACCTACTGCACATGTTCAACAACACTCAGAGTTTCTGAATGCAGATCACGGAGCACATAGAAAAACAGCTGTTTCATTTAAATATTTGATTTAAAGTAAAAATGCACCATTTTCAATGTTTTTGCAGGGGGCAACCTCTTCTGCACCCCCATACCCCCTGAAAATTATATATACCAACTCTGAGATTGCACTACAGTGGAGAAAAGAGTAAATTTCCCGATCCTCTCTGCACCGTGATCTCCATTCGGGAATGTTAAAAATTTAATTTTTACTTTAAATCAAGTGTTTAAATGGAGCAGCTGTTTTTATCTGGGCTCCATTATCTCCATTCAGAAACTCCAACTGTTGTGGTACATCTGCATTAAGTGCACTAATCAATATATCTCTCTTTTTTAAGGGGGATCCCTGCACCCACCCAAGTAGAGGAGTTTGCCCACTATATCCCTTTACTTAAATATACTCATTCCATAGTTGCACAGTCATGTAGAAAATAGAAACATCCTAAGTGGGTGAAAACAATAGCTGCACAAACTGCAGTATCACAGTAAAATGAACTAAATAATACAAACTATGGTCAGATTTTGGCAAGTTTGTTGAAATGGCCTTGGGGAGATTATAGCTGATCAGTTAGCTGTTTGACCACATGCTGAATAACCTTCTGCAGATCCCCTATGAAAAGTTGAGGAAAAAAATGCTGACAGCGTGCTAGTTATGTTATACTCATTTAATAACACGCCCAATGAAACTGCATGTGACATACTAGTTAAGTTATACTCGTTTAATAACGCACCCAGTGAAACTGCATGTAACATACTAGTTAAGTTATACTCGTTTAATAATGCACCCAGTGAAACTGCATGTGGCAAACTAGTTAAGTTCTTCTTCTTCTTCTTTTGGCTTTTCCCGATTAGGGGTCGCCACAGTGGACCACCTGTCCGCTCATGATTGGCAGTGGAGTTTTATGGTGTCGAGTTGCCAGCCCGGCGCCCAACCTTCCATAGAAGGCACACACATGCACACACTCAAACCTAGGGCCAATTTAGAGTGTCCAATCCACCTACAGCATGTCTTTGGGATGTGGGAAGAAACCGGAGCAGCCGGAGGAAACCCACGCGACCACAGGGAGGACATGCAGACTCCGCACAGAAGGCACCCCAGCCGAGAATCAAACCAATGCACCCAATGAAATTGAATGTGACTCACAGATAAAAATGCTTTTTTTTTCCAAAAGGCACAGCCCCTCAGTTGTATACACTAAGTCCATGGTCACACAACCACAGTGAAAATGAAACATCCTTAAATGATGAAAAACATGGATTGCACAACTGTGGTCCTGTAGTATAGCACAATAATGTTAAACTATCAAGGGAGTTGAGTATTTGGTGGTTTGCATTCAAGGAGTTACCAATTGCCCAAATGTAGATCCCCCTTCCTTTTGCATTCTATTAATCAGCTTAGAAAAAAATATTCCCCAGGATCTTTTCCTCACTTGCCTTGTCTTGCACTATCACTCCTAGCATGAAAGCTTTATGTGAATTATCCCAACCTGTGCTTACAGTATTAAACTTCTTCATATTAACTACTGTCTACCACTTTGCTATAGTATGTCTTTCAGGAGACTTAATCCTCTGTCTAAGACTAGTGTACACCACATGGTGATATTAGGAGACAAGACAATATTATTCTTAGATCTTCATGCAACATTTGACACAAATGTACTAAACAGATCTTGATATAATACTAAATGCTGGTATGCCTTATTTCTTACTGATTTGTCATGTCATTTCAAAAATTAACACCAGTGACATTCCATGAGCTCTATGTTGGATACTGCAGAATATATAGATTGCAAATGGGGACTCGTGCCTTATATTCAGTCTAAATTAGCCTCAGCCTTGTCTTAAAGCCTGTAATTACTGTGCAGAGCTGGTAAGGAGAACATGTGAATGAACACTTATGGTGATTAGTATTAGTTATGAAAAATAAAGAAGTCGGTACATTATCTGACATCTACCCAGGTCTATGTCATAATCTTTGTATGGTGCTAAATGATCTGTTTGTTTTATTTATTAACCAGGCAAGCCCAGTGTGCACGTGTCCATTTTCAAGGGCATCCCAAGATCACTGTCTGATTAGGTAACTTGCTTTGAGTTCACTAAAAGAATACAGGGCATAAGTAATATGTCCTGTGCAGACCACCTTAAGGTCCTATTCCTGTATTCTGTCTCCTACAGGCTTTTGAGAGAAGATCTATGCCTGGCATACAGGACATTGTCAGACCCCACTCTGATGGACTGCCTGCATATCCAAAGCAAACAGTAGCAGAATTATCCATTCTAAAGATTTAAACCTTGACTGGGATATAAATAGGACCTGCTGGATAGATAGGTATGATTCCCAGAGACTGCCCTGTTTATGGAACAGGTTCTCCATCCATGTGAAGCAGAGTTCCTCCCTACCCAATTCAAGTGCAACTTGGACAATTGGATGGGAAACTAGAAATTAATTTCTGGTTTGGCACCTGTGTCTCTAATGGACAGAGGTAACCTGTAAATGGTTCATCTCCCAGGCCCATGCTTATACTTATCAAGGGTAAAAGAACATGTCAGAGATTTGTGATGCCTAGCTAGGCTTAAAATGACCCTTGTGCTCGTTAGCCTAGTAAACACCTATGAACCTATGAGTCACAAAGTAGAAAAACTGAGGATATGGAAATCAAGATCTGGACTAAAATCTGGACTAGACGAAGCAGCTCATTAACAACTCATAACCTTAATCCTCTGCACTAACTTCCTGGCAGTCCACAATTGTGAAGCCATCACAATCCCTGTTTTCAGAAATACTTCTGATGATTAAGAGGTGGATAGAAAATGTCTGCTACAGGAAAATGGCAAGCAAGCTGCCAGACGGCCATCAGGTCACAATTTTTATATCTCTGCCCATGAACTCATTAATAGTACAACACATAATTAACTGTGTCATTATTAGCATGACATTGCTGTACAGTATCTCCAACCTGCAGGTTCTTTTTGCATTCAGTCACACAGTGTTCATATGAGTATTTCCCAGAAGGATGGCAAATGGATGCCACAAACCTGCTGGAGTTTTCCACTAATACAGTTTGTCTATGTGTTGGTGAGTTATCCTCAGGACTGGGTTATATGCTGTGGAGCTGGCATACAGAAGTAGGTGTTCATCTGGCGACTTAATTTGCAGAAGTCAGAAGCCTACCACCCTCATGTCTTCACTGAACAATAAGCAAATAAGGGCAATAGCTGAATACGCAATACATTTTGTTATTATCATGAACAGATGCATATCCGTCCTCTGTAAGTCTGGTAACACATAAGCAGTATTCCATGAATAAGCATAAATGATTGCTCGATTACTGTGCCTAATGAAAGTGTGACACAGAAAGGATGAGCAAAGTAAGCAGAGGGGCAGTATGAAGGGCAAGAATTATGGGATATCGAATATCATGACAGGGTATAATTAAATGAATCTATCCATTTATACTACTGTTCAACTGAATGCCTCATTTGCCAGTCCCTAAAGTTTTGATTGCTGTAGAAGAATGTTTCTTAAAGTCCTTCAGTCAAGCTGTACATACCATAATATTTCTTAGTAGAAGAAGTATAGTTTCTTTTAGCAGAATGCCAAGAGATTATTGCAATGTTTCTTTCACTTTTACAAGTTCAGACACATTACTTGGTTTTCATGGGTCCATAAAATTGCCGGTATTTAAATCATTGAATTTAGTGAGCTATTTGGGCTACAAAAAGAAAATAAGTAACTGCCATCAAATTTTAAAATGTCACAGTATTCCATGTATTAGCCTGCTGAGTTTTTCTTTTAACAAAGCACTGTTAAGTGAGTGTTAACATTGCCCCAGTATATGGATTTGGAAAAGAGCCAGAAGTGGAACGGATCTGTAAAATGCCAGACAAAATGTGACAAGTAAAGGTTGAGCAAGTTAAGTGCAGGGGCTGTGTGCGAGACCCAGAGATGTTTTATGCTATAAACTGACATAAATCATGTAAATATAGTTTTCCAGTCTAAAAGAATAGATTGCAGTACTCATGCACTTAACAGCTTGAACAGTTGTTATTGTAGAGCGGGTGACAAGAGTTCATGAAATGTTGACATACTGCAACCGTAGTAGGACCTCATGCACAAAACATTGCCTCAGAATTGAAAAAATCCATATAAGACATTGTTTTAAACACAGTTTGTATCATGTTGTACTGTAACATGTATATCAAAATGCAGTTTCCTGTTTATACATCACGTCTTCCATTTTCATCCACAAAACTTCAAATGCTATAAAAAAGAAAAACAAAAGACTGCACACAAACAGGGGATAAAACATTTTTAAATATGCAATGGAGCAAAGAAAGGAAATCTGCTTGGGCTATGTTTTATACTATTATTTTTTGACCGTGAGAAGAAAGTTGTGTCCAGTGTGGGGAAGTGCTTTTCATCATGGAAACTACATATTACAGAATAGCTCACCTGTGTACCCTACCCAGAGATACTAAAGTTGAAAAAAGGCATAAGCAAAAGGAACGTAACTATTTCCCTCGACTTTTTCTCCTCCCTTACCTCTGGAAAGCCACAACTTATCATAAACTAAGGTGGAAGAATGGAAGGATCCCATATTACAACTGTGATTCTACTTGAATATTTACTGTTAAAGTAAACTTTGCAAACAACTATACTATGTTCTTCATATGGGTATTTATTGCAGTAGAATTACTGTGATAAGGGAAGACTCCCACAGCCACATCAGGAATCAGTTGGTGAAATAAAGAAAAAAGCAGTGGTCTTCTTACTGAATCCCCCTTAAGTGAGCTCTTGCAGAAAGTTCCACTACCTCTTCTATGCCTGTGCAGAAGATGAAAACAACATGAACAGGTATAATTAAATGAATGTTTTGTGCTGAGGCATTCTTGAAAATCACATATGGGGTATCAGCTGCCCTTGCCTAATTTGTCATTGAAGGGTGGTCTCAGGCTTCTCATAGCAAACAACACAACTAGCTATTAGCTAACCAAATGGAAGGGGTTTGCTTAGACATTGATCATCCCTTCTTTCCTTGGGCAAAGACCACAAATAACTGATCAGCCCACCATAAGAGCATAGCTGTGAGCTGCGTCTAGGCAATATCTAAGTTGTTGATGTCTGTCAGGTGAAAAAAAATCATCTTCTTTATTCTGGGGTTGAAGGTAAAATATGAGTAAATGGATGTTCTGATTAAGGGAGATTTCATACACTTTCAATATAAAGGCAGGGCTCATTCTGAGACTGACCCTGCCTTTATGATACACCATAAGTAGCTCCTTGCACATCAGGGCTTGTAGTTCTGATTCATAGGTTCATAGGTTGGTACTAGGCTATCAGCCCTAGGTCCTATACAAGCCTAGCCATAAAAATTCCCTGGTTATTTCTTCCCACACTATTTACTTCCCTGGGCCCCTGTCTAGCAGATCCCCGGGGTGAATTTCCTTTCTCCCATCCAATCATCAAGGTTCCTTTTGAAGAGGGCCAAAGAGGTACTCTGCTGGACATGTATGGGCAATCTATTCCAGAGTCTGGGGAGTCCCTGGGTCAGGAACCTATCCCTCCAGCATGTTTTGTTTATTGTGATGACAAGGTTTAGTTCCCTGGAGAGTGTGGCTCTGAGGGATTGGGATTTCTTTACGTGTAGCATGTCCAACAGCTCTGGGTTTGACATGGCCTTGTATGTTAAGCAGAGATTGCCTCTGAGTAGACGATATGCGACAGAGTATAGCTGGAGTTTTTTAAGATGGTCAGCGTAGGGCATCTGCTTTAGGTCTGTGATTCTTTTAGTGAGGTATTTCTGCGGCCTTTCCAGTTGTTGCAGATGTCTTGAGAGGTACATACCAAATGGGGCATTGTATTCTATAATGGGTCTAATGAGGGATGAGTGCAGTGGGACAATGACCTCCTTTTTTCTGGATGAAAAGCCCTTAGTGATGAGGTGTGCCACATAGAAGGATTTCCTGACTGTTGTGGCGATGTGGTTATCGAAGGTGAGACCACTGTCCACCTGTGTCCCTAAGTCTCTTATCACACTTTCGGTGTTTAGTGTACTGCCACCTATATGGTAATTCACGGATACATGTTTTTTGCCAAAGGGGATAACTATACATTTCTTGTCATTGAGCTTGAGCCCATGACTCTGGCACCAAGCATCTGTTTCTGTAAGGCCCTTTGTAGAGTATCCACATCATTTGGGGATTCAATAATGGCTCCCAGTTTGCAGTCATCTGCAAACTTTGTTAGCCAGAGTCCCTTAGTGTTGGCCTGTACTTCAGAGAAGTAGATGCCAAGCAAGAGCGGTTGAACCCTGAGGTACTCCACTTGTCACTTGTCTGGAGCTGGATTTGGAGTCGGCTACGTTTACAGTGTGGGTTCTATCAGTAAGCCATTTAGCAACCCACTGAGTGATGTAGGGATTAACGCCCAGCTTAGTAAGTTTATCTATGATTCCAGAGTGGGGGATGGTGTCAAAGGCCTTGGCAAGGTCTAGACAGGCTGTGTGGACCACCTTACCATTGTCCATGGCTCTGGAGGCTGATTCAAAGAAGTCAATCAGGTTCAAGAGACAAGATTCTCCTAGATGATTTTACAGCCATCAAAAAAGATCAGAGACACAGTTGGCATAATGGTTAAAATGTTCACCTCCCATGCCCAAGGTAGAAGGTTCATGCTTGGCCTCTGGCCATTGCCTTTGTACAGTTTGCACATTCTCCCTGTGTCTCTGTGGGGTTCTTCCCACTTCCCCAAAAAATGTTGTGTGTCTCCGCCTCAAACTCATCCAAACTGAACTGTGGGCAGCAACACAGACTCTAGATGGTACCTGTCAGGGCAAGAGTTGTATAGACCAAACACTGTAGGCATGTAGGCATCAGTTGTTTTGCACAGAAGGATAACACAGATCCCAGCCTGCATACCATGGAAAAACTGCCAATTTGGCAGTGTAAAAATTGTCTCTTGTTGATTTGGTCACATAGAGTAATATTGCTAAAAATGGGCATGGCTATTTGCCAGTGATAAATGGGTTGAGAACCTGACCTATGACAAGGACCCGTGTTAATGGTGGGATGGTCTGTTTGCCTCTATTGACCAGTGTGTGCCAGCCATAATGCCCAGCAATCCTGGGTCAATAAACTACTGTCTGGTCTGTTTACTTATTATTGTTTTATTTTTTTACTGGATGTAAACCTTGTTTATATGTTTCTCATTTTGTTTCTGTTGGTTTGAACAATAAAGACATTATTGATGCTAAACAAATTTCAAGACTAACAGGTTCCAGTTAACCCATGGAATACACAAAACATAATGAACATGGTGAAATTGCATTTTTGCTAGGGCAAGACTCCCTGCATGCTCATATCCACACTAATTAAATATACTAAATTCAGTATTGCACAACAGTGGGGAAAATAACAAATCCCTTTATCTCACTGTCAGCAGATTTGGGAAAAACATACACCCTGCTATAAATTATCAGTGTAAGTGAATGGGTATGTTATGTTCACTTAGAATGCTAAACTTCAGCGAGCCACCCTTCACTGATCAGTAGCAGCAACCAAAGAAATCAAGTTCACTGTAATGTTGGATTAGTGAAATTTGGTGAAAGCTGAGTCAGTGAAATTCATGGCAGCTACAGATAAATAAAAAGACAGACAGGCAGACAGTAATAAATACAAACAAACTAATAAACGAAAAGCCAGCAGCTCTAAAACACAATCCAGGTTTATTGAAAATCCAGGTAAGTGCTTTCAGCTGTAACACCAGCCTTAATCAGACAAGACAAAGTGAACCACTCCTTTTTATACAAAACCCAGTGTATAATTAATTAACAATTAATCAGTTAGAATTTGCATATAAAATATAAACATATAAAATCATGTAAAAAATGTATATATATATATATATATATATATATATATATATATATATATATATATATACACACAAACACCTATGCATTCCTATCTATTATAAGCCCTCATTTTTAAAATACTTGAAATAGAAATTGTGTTCATAGGTTCATAGGTAGGTACTGGGCTATCAGTCCAAGGGCCTACGTAAGCCTAGCCAACAAGGTTCCCTGGCTTACGCCACCAAGAAAGTTATTTTCCTGTGCCACTGTCGAGCAGAGACACAGAAGTGATCCCCAGGGTGTATTTCCTATTTCCCATCCACTCATCAAGATTTTGCTTGAAGAGTGCAAATGAAGAACTTTGCTTGACATAGATGGGTCGCCTGTTCCAGAGTATGGGAAGTCTCTGGGACAGGAATCTATCCCTCTAGCATGTCCTGTTTATTGTGGTGACAAGGTTTAGGTCCCTAGAGTGTGTAGCTCGGATGTATTGGGATTTCTTTAGGTGTAGCATGTCCAACAGCTCTGGGTTTGACATAGCTTTATATGTTAGGCAGAGATCACCTCGGATTAGGTGATATGCTATGGAGTAAAGCTGGAGTTTTTTGAGGCGGTCAGTGTAGGGCATTTGTTTGAGGCCAGTAATCCTCTTTGTGAGGTACTTCTGTGGCCTTTCTAGCTGCTGCAAATGTCTTGTGTTTCCAAAAGGGGCTTTGTACTCTATAATGGGTCTAATGAGTGTCGAGTAGAGGGGAACAATGCCCTCTTTTTTCCTGGATGAGAACCCTTTTATGATGGTGTACCATGTAGAAAGACTTCCTGACTACTGTGGCGATGTGACTATCAAAGGAGAGACTACTGTCCACCTGGGTCCCAAGGTCTCTTATTACACATTCGGTGTTAAGTAGATTGCTGCCTATGTGTTAGTTCATGGGTAGAGAGTTTTTACCAAAGGGGATGACACTGCACTTTTTGGCATTGAGCTTGAGGCCATGGCTCTGACACCAGGCATCTGTCTCAGTGAGGCCCTTCTGTAGGATGTCCACATCATTTGGGAACTTGACTATGGCTCCTAGTTTGCAGTCATCTGCTAACTTCATTAGCCAGAGGCCTTCTGTGTTAGCCTGTACTTCAGAGAAGTAGATACCAAACAGGAGAGGTCCCAGGATGGAACCTGTGGTACTCCACTTGCTTTGAGGTCAAATTTGGAGTCTGCAACTTTAACAGTGTGGGTTCTGTCAGTGAGCCATTTGGCAACCCATCTTGTGATGTAGGGATTTATACCTAGTTTAGTGAGTTTAGCTATAATTCCAGAATGGGGGATGGTGTTGAAAGCCTTGGCGAGGTCAAGACAGGCTGTGTGCACCACCTTACCCTCATCTATGGCTTTGGTGACTGCCTCAAAGAAGTCGATCAGGTTGAGGAGGCATGATCTGCCTTTCACAAACCCGAACTGGGTGGGATCCAGAGTTTGGAGGCTACCAATGTCTTTGTTTATGAGTTCCATGATGATACGTTCCATGGCCTTGCAGACCAGGCTCATCACGCTAATAGGTCGATAGTTCCCTGGATCACTGGTGGCTCCCCCTTTGTGGAGTGGGATAACTGTTGCTGTGCACCATTCAGTGGGCACAAAGCCTGATGCGAGGCTATTATTGAACATGGTGCTTAAGTGGGGAGCCAGTTCGTTCTGAAGTTCGTGTAAAACGCAGCCTGGGATGTTGTCCATTCCCATGGATGCTGTGTTTTTGGCTTTAGAGAGTGCAGCTTTTACCTGCGTAGTTGTGATTACAGGGACTCTGCATTCTTCCTGTATAGATATGGGCCCTTTAGGGGGTGAGGGGGAGGTAAAGTTAGCACTGAACCTATCTGCCAGGATGTTGGCAATATCAGTTGGTTCTGTAATTTTCATGCCATTGGGCTGTAACTCAGAGCAGATCTGGGTGTTGCCATCGGCATTCTTGACGTAGCTATCGAATGCTTTGTGGTTTTCCTTAGAATTAGTGGTGATTTTGTTTTCGTAGCTAGCTTTGGAGGATCTTATATGGGATCTCAGCTTCTTACTGAGGCTGACCAGGGAGCTCCTCCACTCATGAGATTTTACTCTCTTTTGCAACAGTTTCTTCCTTCTGTTGTACAGTTTGTTTATGGCAGGGGGCCACCAGATTGGCTTCCTTTTTTGGGAGGACAGCATCTTGATTCTGTTTGGGATAGCATGATCCATGCACTCGTGTAAGTGCTTATAGAGTGCATTTGTGTAGGATTCAGCAGTTGTAACTGTATTGTCCATCTGCATGGGTGTCATGAAGTTCACCACTTTTGTCTTAAGAAGCATGAAGTTGGCTTTGGAGAATTTTTTTACCATGGTTTCCTTAATGGAGGGTGGGGGCAGGATGTGGATATCAAGGGTGATTAACTTATGGTTGGATCGGACCAACAAGGAGTTGACTTCAGGTGTGGAACGCCACTCACTCATGTTGGTAATGACTAGGTCTAGGATATTATTGCCCCTGGTGGGGGTGTGGATAAGTTGATCCAGGGCATTGGAGTTTATGAATTCCAGAAAGCGTTGAGCTAAGGAGTTGGTACACGAGTAGTTTTCCCAGTTAATGGTGGGGTAGTTGAAGTCACCCATTATTAGGGTATTTGGTTGAACCCTAATATTTTCCAGTACATCAGGAAAAGAGGAGTGGGAATCCTGGGGCATGGTGGGGGATCTGTAGCAAGCAACAATTTGGATTGCAGTTTTGCCCAGAGTTAGTTGCACTTGGATAACCTCAGATCCATTATGCTGAGCAACTAGTCTGGAGGTATGGATATCCTTAACGAATATGGACACACCTCCTCCTTTGGTGTTTCGGTCCAGGTTACATGGGCGAAAAGTGTGGTATGTGTTATAGCCTGGTAGTGCAGAGGTGCTCTCTAGAGCCCTGAACCAGGTCTCAGTCACTGCACAGATATCGATGTTCTCCATTTTAAGGAGTGCCTCGAGTGAGTGGATTTTGAGATTCAGACTTCTAGCATTGAGTAGTATTACCCTCAGTTTTTGCTTGCCTGTTCCTGTTATGGTGGTGAATTTGTTATTTGAACCTTGCCTAAAAAAGGTACTATAGGGACAGCAAGAGCCTTAGCCAGTATCCGGAATCCCAGGGGTGACAGGTGCAGGCCATCTGTGGTAAAGCATCGTGATCTGTTGACCATGTCACCCCAAGCAGATAGATACTGGATCCCCTTAGAATGACACCAGAAGCTTAGTCAATTGTTGGAGTCAATCATTTTGTCCTTGTACTGTGGTATCATTCTGGGTGATTGTAGAATGCTACTCAGGGCTAGAGTCATACCTGCCTGGGTTATAGGATCGGAGAGCTCTTCCATGTCTCTTTTCATGTAGTCCAGGGAGGTACATCTCAGGTCATTCACACCAACATGGACAATGACTGAGTCATATTTTTACTTGTTGTGTAGTGACCTGAGTGCGTGGGTTATGTGGCAGATCCTGGCACCCGACAGGCAGCTGACAGTAACCTTCTCCTTGTTTAGCCTGGTGAGTGGGACATCAGTGTGCCTGACTATAGAGTCACCTATGACTAGTGTGTTGGGTATGTTGTTTTGCCTTATTGGCATTGGTTGAGTGGCACACTGAGTCTGTGGGCTATGTGTCATTTTGGTTGTGATGGGGGATGGAGGTTGCTTGCTTTTCTGCTTTGGAGGTCTCTGTTGCTTGAGCAAATTATTACTGAGAGCCTCCGTGAATATTTTTGTGTTTCTGTGTGTGGATTTTGGTGGTGTAGATTTAGTGAGACTATGTGATGAGTGTGGTGTGGTGCAAATGTTTACCTTCTCCTCATGACTGTCAAGTTCAGTCTTGGTTGGAGAGAGCTTTTCCTCCAGTTTGGCTAGATAAGTGCATCTCTCACAGGTTGTAGTGTTGGGTGGTAGGAGGAGAGGGTTGTCTGTGTACATGAGGCAATTTCTACATTGCCTCAAGATGCCCAGATTCATCAGATAGACAGGAGAGAACACTGGGAGCTGACCCTTGGATATACCTGAATAAAAAACTGTTTTCCTCTAGATAAGTGAGGAAAGTGAGTACAAGAGCTGTTTTTCTCCAAGCAATTGAGAAAAGTAAGTACAAAAACTGTTTTCTGTAGGTAATGAGGAAGGCTGAGCACTATAGTAATTAGTAGCTTATTTAGTGCATACAAGTTCTGAACAAGTGCTGAGCATGAATAAGCAAATTTAAGTGCTAAAACTAAGAATCTGTATCTGGACTAAACTAGTTACAGGAAAGGGGGGAAACAAGTGCAAATGCGGGCTTTTAAATCAGAAAGTTGAGAGAGATGGAAGAGATTGCCCAAACGGCCAGTAACTACAATGTCTGGGCCAGAACCACTCCTTATGTGGTAGACAGGTTACCTAGTGCTTACCACTCCCACTGATAAGCTAGAAGGCTTCCCTCCAACACAGAAAGGCTTGGGGGGCTCAGAAGCTTACATACAGTCCTGGATACAGCAAATCTGTATCTGGAACACTAGTTACAGGAAAGGTAGGAAACAGGCTTACAGTTTTTTTTTTTACAGAAAAGTAGCAAAAACAGTAGCAAAAACAATTCACATGCAGTGCAAGCTAACACACTTGCATATGTAGCAATATTCGACCAAACACAGTTTAAAAAATGCAATTAAATTAAAAATGACTAAAGCAAGTGCAGAAAGAGTTTATTAGGTAGAATGTGGTAAAGAGATGGGACTGGGGGAGTGTCCCAGATCAAATCTACAGTGGGGCGGGCAACTGCAAAAGCCACCAAATTTAAACTACAAGCCAAAAATAGGGAGGATGGGTAGGACATAACAGTTTCAACAGAGATCTAAGTAACAACTAACAATACAAACTCTAAAACCAAAAAAATATACTCAGCTCTGTATATTTGCAGATAGATTGGAAAGCAGTCTCTCAGAACAGGGAGACAACAGTTTCAACAGAGATTTAAGCAACAATTAACAAACTCTAAAACCAAAAAATATACTCAGCTCTGTATATTTGCAGACAGTCTGGAAGGCAGTCTCTCAGAACTGTCATTTAAACCTGGGAGTCGTGCAGCATTTAAATAAATTTGCCACCAATACTCCCTAGTTTCTAAAATGGTTTTCCAGGGACCTCCCCTGGGACTCACTTGAATCTGTTCTAATACTACAAAACCAAATTTATGAATGGGATTATTTTCTAAATGTCTATAAAGTGCATTAGTGTTCTTACATTTACTAATGTCATAAGTATGTTCATATATACCTGCTTGATTTTCCGTTCTGTTTTGCCTATATAGTAAGCAGAACATTTTAAACAACTAGCTGCATATATGACCCCCTTTGTATTACAACTAAAATAACCAGGGATGGTGATGCCCTTCCCTGCTAAGAATAACTCTTCACATTCTAAAATATAAGTACACTGTGTGCACATATTGCACTTTCTCATCCTACCTTGGGGCTTAATAGTTGAAGTGGAACAGGTATTGCACCAATCCTTCAAGTTACGATCCCTCTTGTATACCACATTAGGCTGTGCTTCTAGAATCTGACTTAAGTCCGTCACCTGCTATGAGTGTCCAGTTTTTACACATAAGATGAAAAATATTGTGACTATCATTAGTATATGTTGTGACAAAACTTATATTTCCATATGTATGGCCATTAGTTGTATTTAGTAAGTTAGAGGTAGATGAAACTGGATCTGAAACATAAGTTTCCAATTGTATGGTATTATTAGTTGCATCAATTTCTGATGCTAACAAAGGCTTGTAAAATCCTTTTTGTCTTTTGTCCACCACTTCACAAATTACACTATCTACAAATGTTTTGGGATAGTCCCTGTTCAAAAACATATTGCCCATAAAATGGCATTCTTGTATGAATTCATCCACATCAGTTACCATCTTGGCTGCACGCACCATTTGGCCTTTGATGATTGCTTTTTTTACATGATGTGGATGATTACTAGTAAAGTGCAAAAATTTATTGGAATAGGTATTCTTCCTAAATATACCAGCTTTTAAACATCCTCGCACATAATCTTTGCACAATAATACATCTAAATATGAAATCCTGTCAGTTCCAATTTCATGCGAAAATTGCAAAAACTCAGTACTGTTATTGATAAATTGCATAAAATCAGCTATAATAAGCATTGGCCTGTCCCAAATAAAAAATAAATCATCCAAAAATCAACAATATAGCTTGACATAAATCATATATTGAGATGGAAACAAGCATTTTTCCTCCCAGATGGCCATAACTACATTGGCATATAAAGTGCCCACTGGAGAGCCCATTGCTACTCCCTTGACTTGTTTGAAATATTGGCCGTCATAGAATATGTAGTTGTTAGTAAGTACAAGTTCTAATAGATGTGACAAGGTATGTACATTATGTTGACCTATAAACATTTTCTCTGTGAAAAACTCAGTAAACCAATCTAAACCTGCATCTTGGGGAATACATGTAAATAGATCTTTTACATCTACAGTGATGAATATTATGTTGTGTATGTTAGATATTTTTACCATATTGACCTTGGACAAAAAATCCCAAGAATCATGACAAATGTGTTGTAAATCAAACATTTTTTTCTTTTATTTGTGTATCTATGTATTTTGCTATAAAACATGTTTTGGAATATCCAGCATCCACTACAGGACGTAAAGGTGGTTTATTTAAATCTTTATGTATTTTTGGAGTTCCAAAAATTGTTGGTATCTTAGGATTATCAACCTGCATATATGTATAGGCATCCCTAGTAATCTGCCCCTGCATTAACATATCCTCTAAAAAATAATCTATTCTAGAAGCAGAAATGTTTATTTCATTAATTGAGGCTTCAACATATGCATCTTCATATAACAATTGCAACATCAACTGGTTATAGTCCATAACATTCATCACAACTAAACCTCCGCCTTTGTCAGGCTGCATAAAATGGAGGTCGCCCCTGTTTTTTAATTCATTCAATAACTTTCTTTGTTGTGAATCCATATTAACATCATATAATGATGCCCTTTGCTGTAATAAATGTCTGAAATCTAAGTCACATATTTTCTCAAACAATTTTAGCGTTGGATGTAAACAGGGATTAAAAGTGCTAGGAACATGATAAGGGTTGTTACTGAATGTAGAAGTGTCTTGAAAGACCAATGCTAAGTTCATTTTCCTGGTATAAAGCTTTAGTTCTGTAAGCAATTCAGTTATTTTTGCTCGCCTATTAGGTATAAAAGTCAATCCCTTACTAAAAATATCGACGTGCTCAGGTTCCAAGTCAATTGCACTAAAATTATAAATTTTAAAATCACCAGTTCTGTTAGTGACTAACTGACAGGCATTATGTTGAATGTTTTCACCTACCAAATCTAATTGTAATTCCTCCGTGGATAAGACACTGTTCTCTGTTTCTTCCAATTGAACAAAGCATTCCCCCATTTGGAAAAGTTCTTCCTCTTGTTGTGCAGCCGTTCTGACCTCCGAAGACTGACGTCTTCTAAAAGGATGGGACTGTTGGTTCCCCATTTGTACCTCACCAACGTTAGCCCTACCATCATTGTCAGTGAAAATGCCATCACTAACTTCCCCATTTCTTTGCATTTGTCCACGTGGTGGCTTAGGATAAGCCCTTCCATTGGAATAGTCCAACTGATCTCTCTGCAATTTTCGGGTCTTTCTGTCAGACACAATTTTGCTATGATTATCTGTTTGTGTGACTATCTCATGATATTGATTTTGACAAGCAGTATATGCCTTGTCTTGTTTTATTTGATTATCCAAAGCTGTAATTTTGTGATTTAACTCATCCATTTTGAAGGTGTTGTGTTTAATGAAAACCTCCTAAAGCTTGCATCCCTGCCGATCGAACAGTTGCAGGAGCTCTTTGTGAAGTGTACTGTTCTCAATTAAACCTGTTGGGTACTTCCAGTACCTTAAGCCCTTCACACTTGTTTCCACTTAACACATTCTTTAAAATAAACATTTTCATGCACTGTTTTTCTGTACTGCCATAAAATATCATGAAAATCATCCAGTAAAGTAGCAAAAGTGGGCGATTTCCTACCCGTATCTGCAGAGGTACCATCTATTTGATTCAGCCATTGTTGTAAATGCAAATCTGAATTTATTATGCCTGCATCTGAAGTAGTAGCCAAAGGAGCCGATGGCTGATCATGCTGTCGCTACCCTGGTGGAATACTGTCCAAACTTTCATCACTATCAGTTCTTTGTCGTGTGCAATGGTGTGAAGCCGTTTCACCAGTAGCCAAGGTATTACCAGACAAATGTTGTATGAGCTGTGTCAAATTTGCAACCGACCGTTGCAACAATTCAAATTCAGTTCTAGTAACCCCTGAAACCACATTTTGTGAACTGCCAGAAGCCATACCAGTAATAAATATGAACAAACTAATAAACAAAAAGCCAGCAGCTCTAAAACACAATCCAGGTTTATTGGAAATCCAGGTAAGTGCTTTCGGCTATAACACCAGCCTTCATCAGACAACAAGACAAAACAAAATCCAGTGTATAATTAATTAACAAATAATCAATTAGAATTTTCATATAAAATATATAAAATATAAACATATAAAACCATGTAAAATGTATATATATATATATATATATATATATATATATATATATATATATATATATATATATACACCTGTGCATTCCTATCTATTATAAGCCCTCAATTTTAAAATACTTGAAATAGAAATTGTGTCATTTAAACCTGGGAGTTGTGCAGCATTTAAATAAATTTGCCACCAATACTCCCTAGTTTCTAAAATGGTTTTCCAGGGACCTCCCTTGGGACCACTTGAATCTGTTATAATACTACAAAACCAAATTTATGAGTGGGATTATTTTCTAAATGTCTATAAAGTGCATTAGTGTTCTTACATTTACTAATGTCATAAGTATGTTCATATATATGCTGCTTGATTTTACATTCTGTTTTTCCTATATAGTAAGCAGAACATTCTAAACAACTAGCTGCATATATGACCCCCTTTGTAGTACAATTAAAATAACCAGGGATGGTGATGCCCTTCCCTGCTAAGAATAAATCTTCACATTATATAATATAAGTACACTGTGTACACATATTGCACTTTCTCATCCTACCTTGGGGCTTAATAGTTGAAGCGGAACAGGTACTGCACCAATCCTTCAAGTTACGATCCCTCTTGTATACCACATTAGGCTGTGCTCCTAGAATCTGACTTAAGTCCCTGTCACCTGCTATGTGTCCAGTTTTTACACGTAAGATGAAAAATATCGTGACTATCATTAGTATATGTTGTGACAAAACTTATATTTCCATATGTATTGCCATTAGTTGTATTTAGTAAGTTAGAGGTAGATGAAACTGGATCTGAAACATGAGTTTCCAATTGTATGGTATTAGTTGCATCAATTTCTGATGCTAACAAAGGCTTGTAAAATCCTTTTTGTCTTTTGTCCACCACTTCACAAATTACACTATCTACAAATGTTTTGGGATAATCTCTGTTCAAAACCATATTGCCTATAAAATGACATTCTTATATGAATTCATCCACATCAGTTACCATCCTGGCTGCACGCACCATTTGGCCTTTGATAACTGATTTTTTTACATGATGTGGATGATTACTAGTAAAGTGCAAAAATTTATTGGAACAGGTATTCTTCCTAAATATACCAGCTTTTAAACATCCTCGCACATAATCTTTGCACAATAATACATCTAAATATGAAGTCCTGTCAGTTCCAATTTCATGTGAATATTGCAAAAACTCAGTACTGTTATTGATAAATTGCATAAAATCAGCTATAATATGCATTGGTCCATCCCAAATAAAAAATAAATCATCCAAAAATCGACAATATAGTTTGACATAAATCATATATTGAGATGGAAACAAGCATTTTTCCTCCCAGACGGCCATAACTACATTGGCATATAAAGTGCCCACTGGAGAGCCCATTGCTACTCCCTTGACTTGTTTGAAATATTGGCCGTCATGGAATATGTAGTTGTTAGTAAGTACAATTTCTAATAGATGTGACAAGGTATTTACATTATGTTGACCTATAAATAGCAACAACCAAAGAAATCAAGTTCACTGTAATGTTGGATTAGTGAAATTTGGTGAAAGCTGAGTCAGTGAAATCCATGGCAGCTACAGATAAATAAAAAGACAGACAGACAGCTAGATAGATAGACAGAGATATGTAAACAAAATTTGCTACTCATATCCCACAATAGAAAATGCTTCATCATCCATGCACACCCTCAAATATTCAATGTATCCATTTATTTATCTGTTGTTAGTCTGAATTACTGTTTCACATTCATTTCAGTATGATATAATAACTGCATAACTTGTATATTGAGTAAGGATTTACATAGATTGTCTACCTTTTTAAGGAAGATCTGCTTCATGGGTGGCTTTCTACTTATAGCTCCAATAGTGTCAGGTCATTTTGTGGTTTTGTTTCAGTAGTATATTAATTGTTATTTCTGAGATGCAATATACCAGACGTTTGTGGGTTCTATTCCCACTCCAGGGGATTAGAATGCTGACAATGCAGTGCAGAATTAGGAGGCCGCTGTACTCCTGAGTGTGCCATCCTTCAGATGAACTGCTAAACTGAGATCCCATCTGCTGGGGTTGGTGGTAGCTTAAGTGAATGTAAAAGATCCCATGGCACCTGTTGAAAGTAGTACGTGTCTTTTATGTCACACAACATAAAAAAATTGTTTACATATTTACAAAATACACATATTCAAAGGTATATATATATATATATATATATATATATATATATATATATATATATGCATATTTCTATTTTTACTATTTATCATTTTTAATAACATCCTCATTGATATTATTACAAAACTGACCCTCACTCTTTCTTCCACAATCATAATCTAATTTTCCGCAAAATATCTGCCAAAATCCATTTCCCATTGAGCAAAATTTCATTCAGTCTTTCATTCTAAATAACTCATATTACATAAACTAAATTTTTATCTACCATTCTTACATATTCTTTCTTTTTGTTCTTATAATTAGATAATCATATTCATATCTATACTGTTCATGCCATTAATATTCTCAAATCATTTTTCTTCCAGAGATTTCCCACTATTTTACACTTAAAAACAAACAAACAAAAACAATATGTACTCTGTTGTCTCTTCCTCTACAAAAAATAAGCACTCTCTTTCAACTTTCCTTTTATATGGCATATTTCCCTTTATTGGTAACTTACCACTTCTTCTGGTAATTTTTCGCATGGATTTGCAAAATAATATTGTTTCATCCCATTATTATACCACATCCTTCTGTGTTTCTCTATATTATCATTTTTTTTTATTTTCCATGTTAGTATTTCGTCTTGATAATTTTTAATTTCTTCATTTATGTTTTATTTTTCTCTTTTTCTTATTTCATCATCTCCCAGAACTTTTTGTGCTTATATTTAAACATTTCACTATTAATTTCTTATTATTTTCCTTTACCCATTGTATACTCTATACAAGTTTAAAGAGGCAGGAGAAACAACTGGATTTAGTAACCCCAATCCCCCTTCATCTTCTCATATACAACAAACCTGTTTTCACTGGGTTTAATCTTGAACTTATATGAAAGTAAGCACCAATTACATGGTTTCATTTTCATATTTTTCTGGGATCATATATGTTATTTTACCCATTAATACAGATTTACCAGAAAACATTTCCTGAATGCTAGGCTACATGTCTTCCACAGAAAACATATTTCTTTTGGATTTTTAGCAAACTCTCTCATTGCATCATAAGTGTATAATTTTTCCTAAATTTTACCCCCAGCAAAGATATTTCATTCACTGAAAAATATACCTTGCCCACAAGTTTCATCACATCAACCAAACTCTTACTTTTATCTTTATTGAAGGTCATTCCCATTTTCTTTAAACATGCATTCAGACAAACCAACATTTCCTTTATCAATATTTTGCTCTTAGCATCTACAACAATATTGTCTGTGAATGTCAAAATTACTGGAATCACCTCCTCCTTTTGCATCACATATCTATCACCTTTCATTTTATAAGCTACTTCACTCACTATCACATTCATTACGATGTAAACACTATTTCTGTCATGTCTTATATCACACTTCATGCATATTTCATTACTTAGCCATTCAATAACACTCTCACTCTATTACTTTGATATGCAGGCATACACACATTCCTAATTCTAATACATATCCCATACTTCTCATTAACTTCCCACAAAGCATAATGTCCTACTTTATCAAATGCCTTGTTAATATCGCCTACCATAAGTTTTACATCCTCTCTTTTGCTTATAATATCATTCAGAATTTCTGTCACAACCAACAACAATTCTTGACATCCCTTCCCCTTTATACCATATATACTTTATTCCATGATATCCCTCATCCTTCCATCCATTCATCTCTGTGTTATTCTTATACAAATGTTATGATCTGTGTTATTTAGTGTGATGGGTCTCTGTTTTTTCTATTTCATTCTTTTTATCTTTCTTCTATATAAAATCTAATATCCTGCTACATAGGTCTTCATAAATAAACCCTTTCTTTAACCATTCATTCAGTACATTTACAAGATACTCTCTTTACCAGCCTATTAATTTCGTATTCATTCCATACCCTGTACCATCTGGGCCTAATACTGAATCAACATTTACTTTTCTAGGTACTTCATCCAATTCACTAATAGTAATTTCTTTTTCAAAATTTTCCTTAACTCAATCTGGATTTTTTTTTACTTTCCATTTTTTCTTACTTCATTCTTTTTTTATACATATTTTCTACATGCTGTACTACAATACTCATATTTAGCTCTTATGCTCTTTTTACCTCTCCTCTTACATTTTTAATTTCCCTAATTATATTAATATCTTCCTTTACTATTTTACCCACATATGTAGACACCACTCCCCTCTCCCTTGTACATTACATCTCTGCCTAAATAGTAATGTGTTAATTCTTTCTCAGTTTCTTTTATATATGTATTTTCCCATCTCACAATTCTCTCTTGCATTACTTTCTACATTCTCTAATACACTTTTCTACATTTCTCCATACTTCACTTTCTCTTCCTTTCTTACATCAACTTGCCATTGAAAAAAAAAAAACTTTTTTAATTCAATTCAGTATTCAGACCAGTTTTTATAGGAGTCGTTCATGGTTTTTCAATCCTTCCATAACTGCAATACTTCCAACTCTCCAATTTTATCCCATAATTTCTCATTTATTTGTTTTATACCCTTTTCTATTTTAATATACACCCTTTTCTATAACCTCCCTTGATGTTGCTAAATGGTCTTAAAAACCCATCACAACTGTATCACCATCTACTATCCCCAAGCGATCTGATAATACAAAATAATCTATTTCATATCCAAGTGTCCCTCTTCTATGTCCATTGACTTTTGTTTCACACAGCTAATTTACCACATTTTATC
The DNA here is from genome assembly GCF_019279795.1 of Protopterus annectens. Classification (NCBI taxonomy): domain Eukaryota; kingdom Metazoa; phylum Chordata; order Ceratodontiformes; family Protopteridae; genus Protopterus; species Protopterus annectens. Next base: position 382,169,318 of record NC_056729.1, read on the forward strand.
ATGTTCTGCATTTTTTACATCTTCCCCTTTTTTTCTACATTTTCCCCTTAAATCACAATTAAAGTCCCCCACAATTATAATTCTGATATTAACCACCACATAGTCTATTTGATAAACCAGATTATCTGTCTTTCCTTGCTAATTATATATGCATATGATGCCATAATTCTGTAAACATGTTCTCTCCCTCTGACATTAACAACAGTTAGCCTTCCCAAACTTCCCAATGTTGTATCTAGTATTTTCACTTTTTTATTTTTACACAACCTAGGCACTCCAGAACAATATTCACTTCCTACTTTCCATATTATATTTCCACCCTACAATTTTTATGTTGGCAGTCTTTCAGGAATATTAAATTCTCTAACATAATAACATCCTCATCACATTTAACACACCATTCCGGTATCCCCATCCTTCTTTCAGTGTTATTAATACTGTTTACATGTACTGAATATACTCTAAACCTGTCGCTTTTCCTTCTTTTTAAGTTTAGGGAAAATATTTTAAAATTGCTGCTCTCTTATTTTTACTCTTTCCACAATTGCATATTTATTCCTAGGTTTATGTACATATAATCCTTGATGAACATAATCAGATTTTTCACTGGCAAGAAGTTAAAAAAATGATTAGTATGAATCCCTTCTCCTGATTTCTCTTCCTGCATGCACTCTCTTTCTTCATTTTCAATTTTCCCCTCCATATTTTTTCCTCTTCTACAGTTTCTTCTCCAAATAGCTCACCCGCTCCTCCAGCCTCTTGTTGTCCTTCCTCATGTATGTTTCTTCCCTTCCCCTTTTTTTTCATTTACTGTTTGCTCTTGGCAATCCTTCGAAAAGTGTCCTTTTTTTACACAACCTGCATTCAGGCAAAGGCCTTTTTGCTATATGTCCTTTCTTTCCACATTGGTTACATTGTACCTCACCACAATTATTAATTAAATGAGAAAAGTCCCCACAAAGGAAACACGATTTAGACTGGCCAGCATATGATAATATCCCTCTAGAACCAGCTATAAAAAGGGTTCCTGTTATAACAACGAAAAGGCAATCTGTCGAATGTCTAAAAAGTTGAATGTTCCGGACCTCTAAGTCAGATTTGTGGGAAGCTGCGGCCCCCTCCACCCCCCTTGCTAATTATATATACCAACTCCGAGATTGCACTACAGTGAGGAAAGGGCAAATTTTCGATCTTCACTGTGCCGCTATCTCACAAAACCGATCTCGAGGTCCGGAATATTCAACATTTCAGCCGTCTGACAGATTGCCTTTTCGTTTATCTAATAGAGACCCATATAAAAATAACACTTTGCAGGTGTTTCAGCATGTCTTTTTCACATTTTCAGAAAAAGCTTAAACATCTGTCCATCATTCCATAAGTTTCTCTCATTTGTAACTATCACAATATTATCAACAGTTTCACACAGACCCTGCATGCATTTTTAATATTGTCTTCTTTCAGTTCATCATTTCTAAACTGCAAAGTAATATTTTTTAAGTTTCTACCAGAAAACATAATTATTTTACAAATAAATATCCTTCTTTTTGTTACATAGTTCCAGAAATGTCATCATCAGTCCATTGGTTTCAAATGTTAAGTCAAAAAAGACTCTGTCCCAATATATATATGTCTGAATTTCTTGAGCTTTAAAACCCAAAACAGTTACAGAATTGTCCTATACATATCTATTTATTACAGTGTCTTTTTTTATGTTTTTATTCTCAGATTTGGTCTTTTCTTTTTAAAAATGGTTTTACTTACAGTTTGTTGCTGCTCTCTTTTTTACCTAATACTGCTTCATATGTTTTATTTACTGCATTATCTGATGCCTCAAAATCAGACACATTTTCAGTTTATTGATGCTTTCCTCTTACTTTTTGCCACTGCTGCATTCCCTGATGCTGCATCACCTGGTCCCTTTTCCACATTACTATCATCAGCACTTCCAAAAGAGTTGTTTGCTACATCACAGCATGAAACAACAGAACTGCAACCTGGATCATCTTACTTGATTATTTTTCAAAGGACATCATCTACAAGCCCACCTGATGCCAGTTCTGTTATCTGCACCACTTCAACAGACCCACTTACTTCCTTCTCCATGGAGACAGATAAATGCTGCTCATTTGTAACATCCATCACACTGTAATCTTTGTTTACATTCTGAAGCTCCATATCAAACAAAATTTTCACCAAATCTCACTTGCCTCCTCAAACTCTCCCAGGCTGAATTTCTTTTAGTAGTATAAATAGAACCTTGGGTCTCTCCAAATAGAGTCCACTTAGTGGGCCTAACCTCATTAGTAAATGATAAAAAATATAATGTTAGTTTTCCAGTTGAGTTCTGTTTTTTAGTTAGTTGAATCATAAGTAACATAGGTTTTTAGCTTCTTGTCTACTTTGCTAGTAATACCATTTTTAAATAGGCTGATTGCAGTTGTGACTTTTTCATTTTTTCATATATTAAACTCTTTCATTCCAGTTTCATTAGATTTTGCTTCAGGGGCTTTGATGTGTATAGTGCTGTAATCTGAGGGATGAGTTTATATTTTTGTGTGTGTCTTGTGACAATTTTTTTTCTTTTTTTTTTTTGTCTGAATGGGGCTAAGTTACAATGAGCAGTTATATATTAGAATGCTGACAAATAATTGAAAACATACAGAGAGGAATAATAATTTAGCATACATTGGTGCTAAACGTGCAATACGTACTCAATAACAAATTTATCACAGCTATTTATCAGCATATGTTCTTACAATAAACATTTTTATCACACCTTTTTATCAGTGCATATTATCAGGATAGATACTTTATTACACCTCTTTATCACAGCATATTGTTAGGACATACACACACACACACACACACACACACACACACACACACACACACACACACACACACACACACACATATATATATTTTTTTTATTTTATTTATTTTATATTTGTTGACCTGGCTAGTCTAGCTGGATATATATCCATTTTCAGTAGAGGCCCGGGGAGAAAAGCTCCAAGCACAGGTAAATTACAACATACAATACTTAAAAAAATGACTAGCTTCAATTACATAGCAAGATATGATTAGAAAAAAATAAAAGATATTTTTGTGAACAATGTACAGAGACTTAGCATAGGTTTGAGAAACAATCAAGTCCTAACTCTTTAGTAGATTTCAGGTACAATCAAGCAACAGTTTATATTGTAATTTGAACATTAACAGTCATTTGAAAATTAGCAATCACTAAGTCAAAGAAGGAGCAAGAGAATAGGCAGGAAAATACAAGTAGTAGAAAGGGTTAGCTAATAATTATTCAAGAAATGTAGGTGGGCACTAGCCCAGGAGGCGGGGAAAAGGGGGAGGAGAAATAAGATGATGAGTAAGATTCAGTCAGGCTTCGAGCAGGGACAAAGCCAATGTATTGTTAGGTGATCTTTGAGCTGTTTCTTAAAGAGTGGTGTAGATGAGAGAGAAGTGAGTGTTCTAGGAAGCTTGTTCCAGGATCTACCCACAACATTGGAAAAGAGTGAGTCTCCAGCTTTGTTATTAGATTTGTTATTGGCAATTAGAAGCTTATTAGCTGAGCATAATGTAGTAAGATTTTTATATGGGGAGATCAGATTAGAGAGACTAGGAGTATTAGTAGGGTGGTGCAGGATTTTTTGTGTAATCACAAGTTGATTGATTGATTGAAGTTGGTTTTGTAGTTCTAACCATCTGAGTTGTCGAAGGTTGAGCCAGTGGTGGGTTCTATAAGGGGAGCCAGTGGCAAATCTGGCTATATTATTATAGCTAGTTTCAAGTTTGGCAAGATTATGCTTTGATAGATTGGTATATATGGCAGACGCATAGAATAGGGTAGAAGTAAAATGAGTCTGGGCAATGGAGTTTCTCGCTAGTGGTGTAAGGAAGGGTTTGATTTTATACAGGGAACCTAGTTTTTTATTGACAGTTTTTATAGTATTGTTGATATGGTCATCAAAGCTGAAGTTATGATCAATGGTTATGCCAAGGAGATGAGCAGAGGTAATAGTGAAGTGGATCTGTGGAGATTTTTGGGTGGGAGCAAAGAGTAATAGTTTAGTTATTTTGGGGTTAAGGAGGAGGCAACGATGGGTGAACCACTTTTCAACAGAGTTAAATACAGTTTGAGTAAGGGTCTGGAGAGAGGTTGATGACTTAGCAGTACAGATTAGAGTAGAGTCATCAGCGTATTGTACACAAGTGGTTTGTGGAAAAGCAGTATGGAGATCATTAATAAAAATGGAAAAAAGAAGAGGGCCTAGGATAGAGCCTTGAGGGACACCAGTGTTCACAGGGAGGGGTGTGGACAGATTATTGTCCCAGAGTACTGTTTGCTGTCTATTTTCTAGATAGGATTTAAACCAAAGAATTGCTTGTGGGTCAAGAGATTGGGCTTTTAGCATATTGATAAGTAAGTTATGATTGACCATATCAAAGGCTTTTGATAGGTCAATAAATAGAGCAGATGAGAGAGAGTTATTGTTTTGATTCCTGTTTATACAGTCAATAAAAGTTAGCAGGGCAGTAGTAGTGCTATGAAAGGGCCTGAAGCCATGTTGGCAGTTAGCAAGTAAGTTATTGTGGAGAAGGTGCTGAAGTAGTTGATGGTGAATACATTTTTCCATTATTTTGGCTAATGGAGAGAGTAGAGCAATTGGTCGGTAGTTGGAGATATCAGTGGATTTACCTCTTTTGTGCAAGGGGGTTATATGGGAGACTTTCCATATGGAAGGTATGTAACCTTCTGTGATTGTTCTGTTTATAAGCATGGATATGGGGCAAGCTATGGCTTTAGCAGCTATTTGAAGGTATTCTGCTGGCAGGCAGTCAGCAGAGGGGGTGCAAGGTTTGAGTTTTTGAAGGAGTTTGCAGATAAAGGATGTTGGCACAGGTTGTATCTGTAAGGAGGGAAGTGAACTGTTTGTATATTGTGGGGAATAGAGCAGGGGGATGGAGTTGTAGTCTGCCCTGGTTTGAGAAGTTTATTAATGCCTGACCAAAACTTTTGAGGGTTTTTAGAGTGTGATTGTTGAAGGTGGGAATAGTAGTTTTTTTTTGTCTAAGATTATGTCCTTTTTGCTTTGAAGTGTTTTTTCGAACGGTAGGTAAAATAATTGTTATTATTAGGGCTGTATTTCTTTTGTTTTATTATGTAGGTTAGAAAGTAATCACTAATGTCATCTGTACTAATGTCATATATATATATATGAATCTACTTTAATATGTCAAATTACATCATCGAGATAAAAATAGTGAAATACCACATAGTCGAATATTCAGAAAGCCGAAACCTGGAACATTGAACTACGCATGCTGAATGGAAATCACGCTACACTTAAAAGAATACAGCATACAGGACAAAATTACAACTTCCTCAACAGTTTTCCATGGAGATTGTGGTACAGTGAGGACTGGGAAATCTACCCTTTTCCCCACTGTAGTGTGATCTTGGAGTTGGTATAATTTGAGGGGGTATGGGGGTGCAGGGGGCCTTACCCCCTCCAAAAATATTGAGAATGTATGCTTTTGTTGTGTATGCTGTCTTTTAACAGACAGCTATTCTTGTATGTGTAGCATGATCTCCATTCAGGGTACGTAGTTCGATGTTCTGGGTTTCGGCTTTCTGAATATTCGACTATGTGGTATTTTGCTATTTTCACCTCACTGAAGTAAGTTTTGCTGTTATGGGATTTCAACGTATTAAAGTAGATCCATATATCTATCTATCTATATATATATATATATATATATATATATATATATATATTATATTATATTTATCCTGGCAATGTACACTGATAAAGGAATGTGATAAATATGTTTATTAAGTACACAGTTTATAGTATACTTATTTGCCATCACTCTTACTGCATTAGCAAGTACTTATTACTATTCTTTGCACATTACCCTCTTCTAAAAAGTGAAAGCAATCATAGCTACTCAGACTGATTTACACTTGAAAAATGAAAAAAGAACGCCCAGTACACACTAAAATTATACAAATTCACGACATATTTTTATTTGTTTAACATTTGTTGACCAGAAAAGTCTGACTTGGAACGAACCCAATTTTCAGCAGATGCCTGGGGAGTAACACTCCAGATGTTCTTTTTAACATGGGAGGAAACCCACATGAATGCAGTGAGGACATGCAGACTCTGCACAGAAGGTACCCCAGCCAAATATTGAACTGGAGAAGCTCTTGCTGGGAGGTGACAACACTACCACTGCACCACTTTGCCATCCAATTAATTTAAAGTCATGAAGTAGGTTTTGCAACAAGGGTGATAAATGAGTGGAATAACTTTCTTTGACAGGTAGCTGAATAAAAAAATAATGAAATAATTAAAAATACATGGAACACGCATAAAGCAAGCCATATAAAATGTGGGGGAAATAAGTTATGTGCTAAGCAAAAGCTGAAATGATATTTCATATATGGGTTATTTAGGTAAAACTATCCCAGTGAACTTAAAATTACCATTTCACTTTAGCAAGCATTCCTTTGATGAACAGCAAAAACTAGAACATAATTTGGGGGGAAGCTCTCATCCTGTATTTAAGGGGCTTTTCTCACTGTACCCCTAACTCTTTGCAAAATTTATTTTTATTGAATATTTCAACGTCAATGTATAACAAAGCAATAAATAAATATATAAATAAATAAACAAACAAGTAAACAAACAACTGAGCCAGCAGGTAGATAGATACTTAAAAGTTTAAAAAAATTTCACTAGTTAACTTAGAATAAATGACTGAGACTGCAATTTGTAGAGTATTTAAAGTAGAAAATTGGTTATTCAAGTACAGTAATTGAATATCTCATAAAAGTCTAGGATAAGTCTATGGTAATTTTATGCAACCTTCTCTGTGATACTTTGGATTTTTTTTTTATTTGTACTTAGAAGACAGCTTGTATGTATTTATATTATTGGTTATAGAGGAAGAAATTATTTTCAATGAAAATCTCTTACAGAGGTGAGAATTGAATTGTTATATATACCTTTACTAAAGTAGGTAGTGTTATAAACAATTATGCATTATTTTTACTTGAAAAGGCCAAACTAAAATTTAAGATGTACTCTGCTGGGACAAATTGTGTGCAATTACATTGAAGTGCTAAATTTTCTCACTGATACAATATCTTGATTTCTTCAGTGGTGTACAATACTAAAAACATGAACAATGTCTGCATTTAAATTAATGTATTCTGAACAAGAAGGAAATAAACCTTGGTAAATATAAACATTTTAGTAAGTAGTAAGAATTAAAGTTAAATATAAACTATTTATAAAATATATTAAAAAGCAATGAAAACTGAGCATGTTTCTATAAGTTTAACTAGACTTTGTCCTTCTTCAGTGAATAAACTTGTTGAGGTCAGTTCAATGAGTAAAAGCCTGATTTTTGAATTTTAAATCTAGTATTGAATTATATGTAGCAGCAACTGGTTTTGGAGCTAGCATTTTTATTTTCACATTTAAAAAGTACATACATTTAGTATCAAATAAATTACTGAAAAGGTTATGAAGTTATCCAGATAATGTTAACATTAGCAACATAGTCTTTAGGGAGATAAAACTCACCGATTTCAGATGGTTACATAAAGCTCCTGACAAATAAAATGCACTACCAAAAATTGATTTCAAAGAGGGAAGCCTGATGTTTATATAATAACACACACTGTTAAAACATCAGAATTTCTCAGTTCATTATAATCAACTTCACTGTTGCTACGGGTGAGAAAGTGACAGTGTTTTTAATACTGGCAACTTCCAATAAAATGCTTTAACATGAGAGGTAGCATATTTTAATATGACTGGCTTGAATAATCCACCTTCCACATCTTTTCACCTGATAGTGCTACTGATGTACAAATAATGCAGTAAGTGGAGTAAGTGACTACCAAAGAAGATAATACAGTCTTCACCTGCCACAAAAAGCATGCCGTATTCTGGTTCTGTGTAAGCAGAGTGACACGTACAACAAATACTGGAGGAATCAGTCGCAGGATTTCTAGGTTTACAGTGAAACCTTGTGCTTCCCTTGGTCAAGATGTGAAACGTCGCATCTGAAATATCTAAACACATAGTAAATTAATAAAATAAATGGGTTTGTACTGTACAGATACAGGCGAGCTGCCACACAAGCAGAAAAATAAAATGATGCTGCTGCATGGAAACGAGAACTTTAATTGAACAGGTAAGTACTTTTGTCTCCTCAATATTTGGGACTTTATCAAAGTGAACAAAAATGCAAAATATACCTTATTTATGCAACCTTACAAAATGATGTGTTTTTTATGAAAATGAATCAAAACTGAATTCAGTGAGACCTTGATTATAATTTAAAATGTATTTCCAAAAATAAACATAAAAAATATAGTCGTTTGAAAATATATTTTTTTCTAAAAGAAATCAGTTTATGAACACATTTTAAATTAATGCTGTCATTCAGCCTAGGGAGATTTGCAGCATTTAAAAGAAACATTTAAATTGGATCTTTCTTTTCATGGACAGAAATAAAATCTCCTTCCCTAGCAACATCTTAGATATTGTTCAGTGCAAAGAAATGAACTTTCTGAAAGATGTGCACAATAATATATAAGTAACAGTAAATTATCACATTTAAATGGCAACAAGTTTACATGCATTACTAGAAATGAAAACAGTTTCCATTATTATTGTCATACAGTACATACATATATTTTCTTTTTAACAATTTTCAGTCACTCTAACATTATATAAATTGCTTGGTTACTGCCTCCACTTAAACATCACTCCCCCACGTAATATTATTCTACATGTATTGTTACCACAAATTCTATTTATTTGTAAGGAATTTGTTCCTTCTCTTTCTAAAGATCCCACTTCCAGTTCTTCTATCTCCTTTACAATATTCACTACTTCAGTTAAAGTTGGCTTAGATTTTGATTTCCATTTCCTAGTATTATTTGACAGCCAATTGCATTAAGCTTAGTAAAATCTTAATATATCAAGGCAATTCAAACCCTAAATCCCAAATCAAAAGAATAGTTCCCATACCTACTTTGATCTGTTCCTCCATCTTTTCTGTCAAAACACCCTGTAGGAATTTTTTTTAAATCTGCCAGCTCCTTACATTCCCAAAAAATCCATGTTCCCATCTTCTCCTCTCTTTTCCCTTTCACACCTTCGGCATCTGCTATCTCCCTGAGGAAAAATATCTGAAGTATAAAAATACCTATACAAGCATGGCCATGCAAAAATTCTAAACTTCTGTACTTTGTTCCATACAGCATCTGGAAAACTGATTTGTATAAAGAGGGTATAAAAGAGTTTATAAATGAGGTCAACATGAATAATAATGTCTATAATAATGGGGTCTATATTAGAACACCGAACTTTCAAAATTTCGAGTGTTCTAATATCGAACCCTATGAATCGAAAATTTAAAACATTGAACATACAGAACAGCAAATATTTTCCTAGGGAAAAAAATTGCTGTTCCAAAACACATACATACAACACAAGCACACCAAACAAACAGCAATCCACACACATACACCTAAACTCTTACACCTAACCCTACACTAAACTATACATACACCACTGACGATCCACTTACCTTAACCCAAACCCTAACCCTAAGGTCCATCACTATCGCACAGTCACCTCACCCGCGCCCTAACCCTAACTCACCTACCCTGCCCTAACCCTCACGTCCACAGAATTGCACACTTACCTGACCCGCGCCCTAACACTAACTCACCTAACCCGCCCTAACCCTCACATCCACACAATCGCACACTTACCTGAACCCGACCCGTAACTTTCCACCACAGCGCTGAAAATACAGAAGCAACAGAAATGGACAACCAAATTCTTTCCCTAGGAAAAAAAATGTTTTTCTGTTTCTTCCATATTTTCAGCATTCGCTGAAAACGGGTTGATATTAGAACACTCGACATTTGGAAAGTTCGGTGTTCTAATATAGTCCCTAATAATTTAAGTAACAACAGCACGATAACTGAAGCAGATACTGTTCCAGGTAATTTTAACATAGCATACATCATCATACAAACAGTAGATTCTACTCAGATAAAAAGCAATTATTGTGGAAAAATTATGAATTGTTTCTGATAATGCAAGCCTGTAGAAACGTTTAGGCCCAGGGCCACACCCTGTAAATGAGAAAGGCCACAATTTAAAACATTTACTAAACCAAGCTGATACAGATGATCATGAGAATGTTGTTTCGAACAAATATGTAGGGACCTTTTCCTTGTGTTTTTTGTAAGCTATGCAGTTACACTGTGGTAACATCAAGCCTTACATTATCTATATTCACCAAAGTTATTGGTAAGTCAAGAACATTGTAATTGCAGTTCCTGCATCCTTGTTTACACTGCTATTTGTAACAACTATGACATGTTTCATGCCAGAAAAACTACTAGAAATTTAGCCAAAAGAATTTCAGTGCACAATTATGCTTTTAAAATAAAAGTTGTCATTAATTATTTATACAGACACACATTATTACATACTTCCTTCAGAAAGTTCTACTTTTTAAATTGATTCACCAGCTATTACTAGGGAAGGAAATTTGAATTCTAGTCTTGAAAAGCTAAACTGGCATATTCCTTTAAATGTTTAGTACCCCCACATGAATGACAACTTTAATTTAAAACATGATCTTAAATTCGGTTCTATTAAATGAAACATATCAAAGTTTTTTTTTTAGTTTTTAAATGAGTTTATATTTTACTGTAGTCTAGCTTGTACTGCATTCATATTTGACTGGTTTTCATCAAGTCACGTGATTTGAAGTAAGCGAGATTTTATAACATTTTTCACTTTGATGAAGTCTCAAATATTGATGAGATAACCATGAAACAGTTATGACAAGAGAATGTCCAATGTACTAAGATGTCAGTAACCTGCAAAAGTGATTTAACAGTTGTGATATTCTGTGATCTAAGAAACCCAATTTACACCATAGTGCTCACAAGTATTCTTAGTTGTGCAGTTTTAAAAATGATGTCCTAAACATGTTTGACTTATACTGATATGATATTTTCTGTCATCTGTGTCAAAACTGGTGAGGACAGCCAGTGTGGAAGCTTTCAGGTGATACCCAAGTAAGTTCAGAGAATTGTGTTACACATCAGAGTATATTTAAATATTATAGCATTTTTACCAAGAAAAACACAATGACCATTTTTTATTGAAGGAAGTGACACGGAGTGGTGAAAATATGCACACAAAGCACAACACACACACACACACACACACACACACACACACACACACACACACACACACACACACACACACACACACACACACATCACTCATTTTGTTAGATTGTCATTTCAACAACTGGCAAAGTTGCATTTCATTATTTTTAAATACTATGTTTACTCATTATTTCTACAGTTAAAGCAGCAGTTGCAAAATATATTTTGCATATTATAATGAATATATATTACTTGTAACATTACAAAAACAGCACAGATATGAATTACCAAAATTACTCAATGAGTAAGTATATATGTAATGGCACACAGACAAACACTGACTTTTTCCAAAGTGCAAGTGTTCAGAGCATATAGTTTTGAGCATTATGTTTCAGAAAAGCATATTTTTCCATTTCCAAATGTTTGAGCTTTGCAAACACCTTAGCAGTGTCATTTTTGCTACTCCTGTGTGACCACAGTTTTGAAAGCACAGTTTAACAAGGGGGTGTGTGATGAACTCCCCCACATGATGAATGTTTTATCCCACATAGAGAGCGTTATTTTCAAACTTTAGACTTTTCAAAATTCTGTGCATGCTAGGTCAACTTAGTGTGATTATTCTGTGGATCCTCTACAAATGTAGTTTTAAAAATTAACATATCCTGTAATATTTTAGCACATATTTTGCATTCACTTTGCCCCCAGCACTGTTTCATTATAGATTTGGCATGTACACTACATACATGGGGATACCCTAACTGTTCACTTTGCGCCCAGCGCTGTCTCATTATAGGCTTGGCATGTACACTACATACATGGGGATACCCTTGCTGTTCATTCACTTTGTGCCCAGCACTATCACATTATAGATTTGTCATGCACACTACATACATGGAGATACCCTCACTGTTCATTCACTTTTCCCCCAGCACCATCTCATTATAGATTTGGCATGTACACTACATACATGGGGATACTCTCACTGTTCATTCACTTTTCCCCCAGCACTGTCTCATTATAGATTTGGCATGTACACTATATACATGGGGATACCCTCACTGTTCATTCACTTTCCCCCCAGCACTGTCTCATTATAGATTTGGCATGTACACTACATACATGCAAGCAGCTCATTTAACCAGAAACAGTACTGATTATACCACAGTATAAGACCTACCCTGCAAAAATTACTGAGCCCATATTATTGGCTGATATTCACAACACTAGTAAGAAGTGTGCCTGGGTGTCATTCCATCCACTACACTTCACCTGGGTGACAAGCATGATACCAAGTTGCCCAGAGTTACACCTAGAGCATCGTGTTTAAGTATACACAACAGTGATATAGCAAGCAAGCTGTGTAACGGACAAGTTCCATACATGTAATGACACAAAATGCAGCTGCATATAGACCGTATCCTATGGCATGATGACCATCTGTACAGAAACATGCCCTCTAGAATGGGTATTTAATCAGTCTCAAGCAATCAAGGCTGATACTGATATCCCCTTTAATGGAGACCAATGCCACATAAGTGGTCTGATGTCAGGTAGATGCAACTAGAGTGAGAACTGCATTTAATCAAGACAGAGGAGTGATGCTCATTTTGGACAGATTGTATGTATTCCAGCAGGCATGTAGGTATGTGTGCAAATAAAGGTCTGCTCTGCAGAAAATTAAGGGGTCTTCCATGATAATAAGAAGGTTGCATTGTGAGTATATAGTTTGCAGTAGGGTGTAACATGCAGATGCATATGTTGCTTCTGGCTGAGGGTGCATCAGCACAGTCCCATATAGACGTGGAATAATATGGTGCATACCCATTTTGCTCACTGAATGCTGACCTCAGGACCATTATTATTGTACACCAATTATGTGTACTGATGCCTCTTGTGAGCCTTACCTTTCTGAGGTATTCAGCCAACACAGATGATGTGGCAGCATCCTGTTGTAAGCCAAGCTAGTTGTTCATCCTACCTTTTGTTAGTGCAGGGGGATGGCATCATCTTGCTGTTCGTTGTATGCATGCCTGATTTTCACCATACTTTCTGACGCATTCAGATGATGGGTGCATTAGCTTCCTGCTGTACACTGTATGCTTGTACTTGTTTTGTGTCATACTTATCCCTGCCACTCATCTGATGTGGGGTATATACCAGCATTCACCGGTGCTGTACACTCTATGATGGTACTTGTTTTGTGTCATACTTATACCTACCACTCATCTGCTGTGGGGTATATACCAGCCTGCATTTGTATGCAGTTTACTAGGGACTACTGTGTGTCACACATACTGCTGCTCATTGAAGTACAGAATATGCTGCTGCCTGCTTTTTCCATACTTGCACCTCTGCTGATCAGCTCTTCTGGGGGATTTATAAACACCCAGCTGTATTCAATGTGTTGGTGGCTGTTGTGGGTCATACTTATACCTGTTTTAGCTAGTATTCGGGTGCACCAGTAGCCAGCTGCATACAGTATGCTAATGCATATTATGTCTACCTCTTTCAGGTATTGGGTTGGCAAAGGAGACATGCTAACATACAACTCTATACTGTGTGTCAGTACCTATCCTGTCATAAAGTTTACAGTGACTTTGCTGGCATGAGGAATGTGCTGGTATCCTCCTGTGGATTATTCTTTGCTGCTTTGTTTGTCCACCCTACTTTCTTGAGGAATTTGGCTGCCGGGGTTAGGTCATGCCAGCATCCTAATGTAGGCTATGTGTGCTGCTGGCAGCTCTGCACCTCATTATTCCCTGATGCTCATACGCCACAGGGGGTATGCCAGCATCCTGATGTATACTATGGGTGCAGGTGCCTGCTCTGCACCCCACTATTTTCTGATAATTATACGCCACTGGGAATGTGCCAGCATCCTGATGTATGTTTTTGTGCTGGTGCCTACTCTGCACCCCACTATTCCCTGATGCTCATATGTCACAGGAGATGTGCTAGCATCCTGATGTATCATATGTGTGCTGGTGCCTAGTCTGGACCCCACTAATCCCTGATGCTCATATACCACAAGGGATATGCCAGCATCCTGATGTATGTTTTTGTGCTGGTGCCTACTCTGCACCCCACTATTCCCTGATGCTCATATGCCTCAGGGGATGTGCCAGCAACCTGATGTATGCTATGTGTACTGGTGCCTGCTCTGCATCCCACTATTCAATGATTCTCATATGCCACAGAGGATGAGCCAGCATCCTGATGTATGCTATGTGTGCTGGTGACTGCTCTGCACCCCACTATTTACTGATGCTCATATGCCACAGGGGATGTGCCAGCACTCTGATGTATGCTATCTGTGCTGGAGCCTGCTATGCACCCCACTATTCCCTGATGCTCATTTGACACAGGGGATGTGCTGGCACATCCCCTGTGTGCTGGTGCCTGCTCTGCACCCCACTAATCCCTGATGCTTGTACAACACAGAGGATGTGCCAGCATCCTGATGTATGCTATGTGTGCTGTTGCCTGCTTTGCACCCCACTATTCCCTGATGCTCATAGACTAAAGGGGGTGTGGCTGCATCCTGATGTATGCAATGTGTGCTGGTGCCTCCTCTGCACCCCACGATTTCCTGATGCTCATACTCCACAGGGAATGTGTCACCATTCTGATGCATGCTATGTGTGCTCGTGCCTGCTATGCTCCCCCTATTCCCTGATGCTTGTACCCTAGTGGGATATGCCAGCATCTTATTGAATGCTATGTTTGCTGGTGATTGCTCTGCACCTCAGTATTCCCTGATGCTCACACGCCACAGAGGATGTGTCAGCATCCTGATGTATGCTATGTGTGCTGGTACCTGCTCTGTACCCCACTATTCCCTGATGCTCATACGCCACAAGAAATGGGTCAGCATCCTGATGTATGCTATGTGTGCTGGTACCTGCTCTGAACCCCATTATTCCCTGATACTCATATGACACAGGGGATGTGCCAGCACTCTGATGTATGCTATGTGTGCTAGAGCCAGCGCAGCACTACACTATTCCATGATGCTCATATTCCATTGTCGATGTGCAGCACCCAGATGTATGCTATTTGTGCTCATGCCTGCTATGCTCCCCCTATTCCCTGATGATCATACCCTAGAGGGATATGCAAGCATCCTAATGAATGCTATGTTTGCTGGTGCCTGCTCTGCACCTCACTATTCCCTGATGTTCACACGCCACAGGGGATGTGTCAGCATCCTGATGTATGCTATGTGTGCTGGTGCCTGCTCTGCACCCCACTATTCCCTGATGCTCATTTGCCACAGGGGATGTGCCAGCATCATGATGTATGCTATGTGTGCTGGTGCCTGCTCTGCACCCCACTATTCCCTGATGATAATAGACTTCAGGGGATGTGGCATCATCCTGATGTATACTATGTGTGCTGGTACATCCTCTCACCCCACTACTCCACAGGGGATGTGCCACCATCCTGATGTGTTCTATGTGTGCTGGTGCCTGCTATGGACCCCACTATTCCCTGATGCTCATACCCTAGAGGGGATGTGCCAGCATCCTGATATATGTTATGTGTGCTGATGCCTGCTCTGCACCCCACTATTCCCTGATGCTCATACGCCACAGGGGATGTGCCAGAATCCCGATGTATGCTATGTGTGCTGGTGCATTTTCTGCACCCCACTATTCCCTGATACTCATATGCCACAGGGGATGTGCCAGCATCCTGATGCATGCTATGTGTGCTGGTGTCTGCTCTGCACCTCACTATTCCCTGATGCTCATATGTCACAGTGGATGTGCCAGCATCCAGATGTATGCTTTGTGTACCAGTGCTTGCTTTGCACCCCACTATTCCCTGATATAACAACCTCTCCTCAGCTCTCTTTCTAGACCTAGCCAAGGCATTTGATATGTTGAATCACCACCTACTACTAGACACACTAAAATCACTTTGCATAGATAACCTAGTAATCAACTGGTTCCATTCCTTCCTGCATGGCAGACAACAAGCTGTACTATTGAAATACACTCTATCCCCCCTTTTACCAGTCACCCTTGGTGTCCCCCAAGGATCTATATATTAGGCCCGTACTATTCTCCATATTCATTAATGACCTACCCAAAGTTATCCCAGATGCATCATGTATTCAGTATGCAGATGACTCCACCGTAAACTGCTCGGCCACCCCCCCCACAGAATTACAATCTCTAATCTCCCAAATCACCTTCAGCAAAGTAGAGGACTGGCTCACTGGTTGCCATCTCCTATTGAACCCAAATAAAACCAAACTATTACTTTTCTCCCCTACCCATAAGGTCACATCACCACTTATTACCATCTTATCTAACAATGGCACCATAATTTCTCCAGAACCATGTACTAAACTACTTGGAGTAATCATTGATAATAATCTGAAGTTTGATGCTCACATAGACAAAACTATCAAGACAGTAAAGAAAAAACTAGGCTCTTTATACAGGATTAAACAATTCCTAGCCCCATCTGCCAGAACTGCCATAGCTCAAACACATCTCCTATCAACCCTTCTCTATGCCTCACCCATCTTTGTAAACCTAAGCAAGTCAAACCTTAACAAATTTACTAGCTGCTACAATAATATCGCTAGATTTGCCACAGGTTCTGCCTACAGAACTCATCACTGTCTAAATCTTCAAACACTAGACTGGCTAGAACTACCCCATCAACTTCAATATAACCAACTCATAGTTATTCATAAAATCCTCTACCAACCTAGCAGTACACCCATTCTGACAAATATTATCACCCCCCTACAGTAACCTAACATCCCTCCACTCATCCAGTAGAATGCTAGTTCAATCTGCAAAAGCCAACAACTCAGCTGGAGAATCACTATTCTCCAACACTGCTGGTAAAAAATGGAACTTACTCCCTGCAGATCTTACTACTACATCCTCCTTATCCCAATTCAAAATATTCTTAAAGAAACACCTAAAAACACATTGGCTATCTCCTTGTCTAAACCCAGACTAACCCCAATCAAAGCACAATTCACACAGGGACCCTAGAAGAATAATATTCTGAGCCTTTCACTACCCAGACTAAATACGTTTCCCAACAACTGATAAGACTCAGTTATAAGGATGGTGTCTTGTGTCCTACCCACTCTAAAGCTATGTTGTTCCCTTTTAATATGTAATCTCTAACTACTTGCTTTCTCAACTAACCAACCTTCTCTTGTTTATCATCTTGAAAACTAAATGTTAAAAAATTTCATATAATAAAACTACAATGCTGTTAAATTTCAGTTTAAGCATGACTGTGTATTGACACTTGTTATGTACATGTGGAGCTTTTCTCCCTGGACATCTGCTGAAAATGGACATGTATGCAGTCAGACTCTCCTGGTTAACAAATGTAAAATAAAAATAAAAAAAATTAAATAAATGGTCATATGCCACAGGGGATGTGACAGCATCCTGATGTATGCTATATGGGTTGGAGCCTGCTCTGCACTCCACTATTCCCTGATGCTCATATGCCACAGGGGATGTGCCAGCATCCTGATGTATGCTATGTGTGCTGATGCCTGTTCTGAACCCCACTATTGCTTGGTGTTCCTATGTCACAGTGGAGGTGCCAGCATCCTGATGTATGCTATATGTGCTGGTGGTTGCTTTACAGCCCACTATTCCTGGATGCTCATATGTCACAGGGGATGTGCAAGAATCCTGATGTATGCTATGGGTGCTGGTGCCTGCTCTGCACCTTACTATTCCCTGATGCTCATTTGTCACAGTGGATGAACCAGCATCCTAATGTATGCTATGTGTGCTGGTGCCTGTTTGCACCTTATTATTCCCTGATGTTCATAGACTGCAGGGGATGTGGCAGCATCTGATGTAGGCTATGTGTGCTGGTGCCGGCTCTGTACCCCACTATTCCCTGATGTTGATATGCCACAGGGGATGTGCCAGAATCCTGATATATGGAAAGTGTGCTGGTGCCTGCTATGCACCCCACTATTCCATGATGCTCATACCGTAGAAGGGATGTGCCAGCATCCTGATGTATGTTACATGTGGTGGTGCCTGCTCTGCACCCCACTATTCTCTGATGCTCATATGCAACAGGGGATGTGCCAGCATCCTGATGTATGCTATATGTGCTGGTGCCTGTTCTGTACCCCACAATTCGCTAATACTCATATGCCACAGGGGGATGTGCCAGCATCCTGATGTATGCTATGTGTGCTGGTGCTAGTATGCACCCCACTATTCACTGATGCTAATATGCCACAGGGAATGTGTCAGCATCCTGATGTATGCTATATGTGCTGCTGTCTTTTCTGAACCCCACTATTTCCTTATGCTCATATGCCACAGTGGATGTGCCAGCATCCTGATGTATGCTATGTGTGCTGGTGGTTGCTTTACACCCCACTATTCCCTGATGCTCATACAGCATAGGGGATGCGCTAGCATCCTAATGTATGCTATGTGTGCTGGTGCCTGCTCTGCACCTTACTATTCCCTGATGCTCATTTGTCACAGTGGATGAACCAGCATCCTAATGTATGCTATGTGTGCTGGTGCCTGTTTGCACCTTATTATTCCCTGATGTTCATAGACTGCAGGGGATGTGGCAGCATCTGATGTAGGCTATGTGTGCTGGTGCCGGCTCTGTACCCCACTATTCCCTGATGTTGATATGCCACAGGGGATGTGCCAGAATCCTGATATATGCAAAGTGTGCTGGTGCCTGCTATGCACCCCACTATTCCATGATGCTCATACCGTAGAAGGGATGTGCCAGCATCCTGATGTATGTTACGTGTGGTGGTGCCTGCTCTGCACCCCACTATTCTCTGATGCTCATATGCAACAGGGGATGTGCCAGCATCCTGATGTATGCTATATGTGCTGGTGCCTGTTCTGTACCCCACTATTTGCTAATACTCATATGCCACAGGGGATGTGCCAGCATCCTGATGTATGCTATGTGTGCTGGTGCTAGTATGCACCCCACTATTCACTGATGCTAATATGCCACAGGGAATGTGTCAGCATCCTGATGTATGTTATATGTGCTGCTGTCTTTTCTGAACCCCACTATTCCCTTATGCTCATATGCCACAGTGGATGTGCCAGCATCCTGATGTATGCTATGTGTGCTGGTGGTTGCTTTACACCCCACTATTCCCTGATGCTCATACAGCATAGGGGATGTGCTAGCATCCTGATGTATGCTATGTGTGCTGGTGACTGCTTTGTACACCATGATTCCCTGATACTCATATGCCACAGGGGATGTGCCAGCAAACTAATGTATGCTATGTGTGCTGGTGCCTGCTCTGTACTCCATGATTCCCTGATGCTCATAAGCCACAGGGATGAGCCAACAACCTGATGTATGCTATGTGTGCTGGTACCTGCTCTGCACCCCACGATTCCCTGATGGTCATATGTCACAGTGGCTGTGCCAGCATCCTGATGGATGCTATGTGTGCTGGTGCCTGCTATGCACAACACTATTCCCTGATGCTCATGTGCCAGTGGGGATGTGCCAGCATCCTGATGTATGCTATGTGTGCTAGTGCCTGGTATGCACCCCACTATTCCCTGATGCTCATACTACACAGGGAATGTGCCAGCATCCTGATTTATGCTATATGTGCTGGGCCTGTTCTGCACCCCCACTATTCCCTAATGCCCATATGCCACAGGGGATGTGCCAGCATCAGGATGCATGCTATGTGTGCTGGTGCCTGCTCTGCACCCTCCTATTCCTTGATGCTTGTATGCCACAGGGGTGTGCCAGCATCCCAATGTATGCTATGTGTGCTGATGCCTGCTCTGCATCTTAATATTCCCTGATGTTCATGTGCCACAGGGGATGTGCCAGCATCCTGATGTATACCATGTGTGCTAGTGCCTGCTTTGCATCCCATTATTCCCTGATGCTCATAGACTACAGGGAATGTGGCAGGATCCTGATGTGTGCTATGTGTGCTGGTGCCTGCTCTGTAGCCCACTATTCACTGATGCTGACATGCCACAGTGGATGTGCCAGCATCCTGATGTATGCTATGTGTGCTGGTACCTGCTTTGCACCACACTATTCCATGATGCTCATATGGCACAGGGGATGTCCCAGTATCCTGATGTATGCTATATGTGCTGATGCCTGCTTTGCACCCCACTTTTGCCTGATGTTCCTCTGCCACAGGAGATGTGCCAGCATCATGACAGATGCTATGTGTGCTGGTGTCTGCTCTGCACCCCACTATTCCCTGATGCTCATACTCCATAGGGGATGTGGCACCATTCTGATGAATGCTATGTTTGATGGTGCCTGCTATGCATCCCATTATTCCCTGATGCTCACATGGCAGAGAGGTTGCACCGGCATTCTGATGTATGCTATGTGTGCTGGTGCCTCTTCTGCATCCAATATTTTTTGATGCTCATATGCCACAGGGGATGTGCCAGCATCCTGATGTATGCTATATGTGCTGGTGCCTGCTTGATCCCCTAGTATTCCCTGATGCTCATATGACACAGGGGAAGTGCCAGCATCCTGAAGTATGGTATGTGTGCTGGTGCCTAGTTTGCACCCCACTATTCACTGATGCTCTTATGCCACAAGCGATGTCCCAGTATCCTGATGTATGCTATGTGTCCTGATGCCTGCTTTGCACCCCACTATTGCCTAATGTTCCTCTGCCACAGGGGATGTGCCAGCATCATGCCAGATGCTATGTGTGCTGGTGTCTGCTCTGCACCCCATTATTCCTTGATGCTCATACTCCATAGGGGATGTGCCACCATACTGATGAATGCTATGTTTGGTGGTGCCTGCTATGCATCCCACTATTCCCTGCTGCACACATGGCAGAGGGGATGTGCCAGCATTCTGATGCATGTATGTTTGCTGGTACCTGCTCTGCACCCCACTATTCCCTGATGCTCATATGTCACAGTGGATGTGCCAGCATCCTGATGTATGCTTTGTGTGCTGGTGCTTGCTTTGTACCCCACTATTCCTTGATGCTCATATGCCACAGTGGATGTGCCAGCACTCTGATGTATGGTATGTGTGCTGGTGCCTGCTCTGCACACCACTATTTCCTCATGCTCATATGTCACAGTGGATGTGCCAGCATCCTGATGTATGCTTTGCGGGCTGGTGCTTGCTTTGAACCCCACTATTCATTGATGCTTATATGCCACAGAGATGTGCCAGTACCCTGATGTATGCTATATGTGAGGGTGCCTGCTCTGCACCCATTACCTGATGCTCATACTCCACCTGGTGCTGGTGCCTGCTCTGCACCCTACCATTCCCTGATGCTCATAAGCTACAAGGGATCTGCTGGCATCCTGATGCATGCTATGTGTGCTGGTGCCTTCTCTGCACCCCACTATTCTCTGAAAGTCATACGACACAGGGGATGTGCCAGCATCCTGATGTATGCTATATGTGCTGGTGTCTGCTTTGCACCCCACTGTTCCCTTTTGCTCATACAGGGGGTGGGGCATCATCCTGATGTATGCTATGTGTGCTGGTGCCTGCTATGCACCCCACTATTCACAGATGCTCATATGCGAGAGGGGATGTGCCAGCATCCTGATTTATGCTATATGTGCAGGTGCTTCCTCTGCACCTCACCATTCCCAATGCTCATAAGCCAGAGGGGATCTGCCAGAATGCTGATGCATGATATGTGTGCTGGAGGATGCTCTACACCCTGTTATTTTCTGATGTTCATATTCCACAGGGGATGTCCCAGCATCCTGATGTATGCTATGTGTGCTGGTGCCTACTCTGCACCTCATTATTCCCTGATGCTCGTATGACACAGGGGATGTGCCATCATCCTGATGTATACTATATGTGCTGTTGCCTGCTCTGCACTACACTATTCTCTGATGCTCAAATGACACAAGGGATGTGCTAGCATCCTGATATATGCTATTTGTGCTGGTGTCTGCTTTGCACCCCACTATTCCCTGATGCTCATAGATTACAGGGGATGTGGCAGTATTCTGATGTATGCTTTGTGTGCTGGTGCCTTCTCTACACCCCACTAGTCTGGGTTGCCAATACTCCACAGTGGTTGTGCCACCATCCTGATGTATGCTATGTTGCTGGTGTCTTATCTGCACCCCACTATTCCCTCATGCTCATATGCCACAAGGGATGTGCCAGCATCCTGATGTATGATTTGTGGGCTGATACCTGTTCTGCACCCCACTACCCCACTATTCCCTGATGCTCATATATTACAGGGGATGTGGCAGTAGCCTGATGTATGCTTTGTGTGCTGTTACCTCCTCTGCACCACACTATTCCCTGATGCTCATACTCCACAGAGGATGTGCCACCATCCTGATGTATGCTATGTGTACTGGTGTCTGCTCTGCACCCAACTATTCCCTCATGCTCATATGCCACAGGGGATGTGCCAGCATCCTGATGTATTCTTTGTGGGCTGATGCCTGCTTTGCACCCCACTATTCCCAGATGCTCATATGCCACAGGCAATGTGCCAGCATCCTGATGTATGCTATGTGTGCTGTTAGCTGCTCTGCACCACACTATTCCCTGATGCTCATATGCCACAGGGGATGTGCCAGCATCCTAATGTATGCTTTGTGTGCTGGTGCTTGCTATGCCACCCACTATTCCCGATGCTCATATGCCACAGGGGATGTGCCAGGATCCTGATGTATGCTATGTGTGCTGGTCCCTGCTCTGCACCCCACTATTCTTTGATGATAATATGCCACAGGGGATGATCAGCATCCTGATGTATGCTAGGTGTGCTGGTGACTGCTTTGCATCTCACTATTTCCTGATGCTTATATGCCACATGGGATGTGCCAGCACTCTTATGTATGCTATGTGTGCTGGTGTCTGCTCTGCACTCCACTATTCCCTGATGCTCATATGCCACACAGATGTGCCAGTACCTTGATGTATGCTATGTGTGCTGGTGCCTGCTCTGCACTCCACTATTCCCTGATGCTCATACTCCACCTGGGATGTGCCACCATCCTGATGTATGCTATGTGTGCTGGTGCCTGCTCTGCACCCTATCATTCCCTGATACTCAAAAGCTACAGGGGATCTGCCGGCATCCTGATGCATGCTATGTGTGCTGGTGTCTTCAGTGCACCCCACTATTCTCTTACGGTCATATGACACAAGGGATGTGCCAGCATCCTGATGTATGCTATGTGTGCTGGTGCCTGCTTTGCACCCCACTGTTCCCTGTTGCTCATAGACTACAGGGGATGTGGCATCATCCTGATGTATGCTATTTGTGCTGGTGCCCGATATGCATCCCACTATTCTCTGATGCTCATATGCCAGAGGGAATGTGCCAGCATCTTAATGTATGCTATATGTGCTGGTGACTCCACTGCACCTCACCATTTTCTGATGCTCATAAACCACAGGGGATCTGCCAGCATCCTGATGCATGATATGTGTGCTGGTCATGCTCTGCACCCTACTATTTCCTGATGCTCATATGCCTCAGGGGATGTGCCAGCATCTTGATGTATGCTATGTGTGCTGGTGCCTGCTTTGCACCTCACTATTCCCTGAGGCTAATACTCCACAGCTGATCTGCCAACATCCTGATGTATGCAATGTTTGCTGGTGCCTAGTCTGCACCCCACTAATCCCTGATGCTCATATGCCGCAAGGTATGTGCCAGCATCCTAATGTATGCTGCAGGTGCTGGTGCGTGCTCTGCACTCCACTATTCCCAGATGCTCATATGCCTCAAGGAACGTGGCAGCAGCCTGATGCATGTTATATGTGCTGGTGCCTGCTCTGCACTCCACTATTCCCTTATGCTTATATGCAGCGGGTGATGTGCCATTATCCCAATGTGTGCTATGTGTGCTGATGCTTGCTCTGCACTTTACTATTCCCTGATTCTCATGTGCCACAGGGGATGTGCCAGCATCCAGACATACGCTATGTGTGCTAGTGTCTGTTTTGCACCTGATTATTCCCTGATGCTCATAGACTACAAGGGATGTGGCACCATCCTGATGTGTGCTATGTGTGCTGGTGCCTGCTCTGTACCCCACTATTCCTTGATGCTCATATCCCACAGTGGATGTTCCAGCATCCTGATGTATGATATGTCTGTTGGTGCCTGCTTTGCACCACACTATTTCATGATGGTCGTATTCCACAGGGGATGTGCTAGTATCCTGATGTATGCTATGTGTGCCTATGCCTGCTTTGCACTCCACTATTGTCTGACATTCCTATGCCACAGGGGATGTGCCAGCATCCTGATGGATGTAATGTGTGCTGGTGTCTGCTCTGCATCCCACTATTCCCTGATGTTCATACTCCATAGGGGATGTGCCACTATCCTGATGTATGCTATGTTTGCTGGTGCCTGCTGTGTACCCTACTATTCCCTGATGCTCACACGGCAGAGCAGATGTGCCAGCATCCTGATGTATGCTATATGTGCTGTTGCCTTTTCTGCACTCCGCTATTCCTTAATGCTCATATGCCACAGGGGATTTGCCAGCATCCTGATGCATGCAATCTGTGCTGGTGCCTGCTTTGGACTCCACTATTCCCTAATGCTCATATGTCACAGTTGATGTGCCAGCATCCTGGTGTATGCTTTGTGTGCTGGTGCTTGCTTTGCACGCCACTCTTCTTTGATGCTTATATGCCACAGACATGTGCCAGCACTGTGATGTATGGTATGTGTGCTGGAGCCTGCTCTGCACCCCACTATTCCCACATGCTCATATTCCACCATGGATGTGCAAGCATCCAGATGTATGCTATTTGTGCTGGTGCCTGCTCTGCACCCCACTATTCCCTGATGTTCATATGCCACAGAGATGTGGTAGTACCCTGATGTATGCTATGTGTGCTGGTGCCTGCTTTACACTACACTGTTCCCTGTTGCTCATAGACTACAGGGGATGTGGCATCATACTGGTGTATGCTATGTGTGCTGGTGCCTCCTCTGCACTCCGCTATTCCCTGATGTTCATACTCCACAGGGGATGTGCCATCATCCTGATGTATGCTATACATGCTGGTGCCTCCTCTGCACCCCACCATTCCCTGATGTTCATAAGTCACAGGGGACCTGCCAGCATCCAGAGGAATGACATGTATGCTGGTGCATCCTCTGTACCCCACTATTCCACGATGCTCATATGCGTCAGGGGATGTGCCAGCATCTTGATGTATGCTATGTGTGCTAGTGCCTGCTTTGCACCCCACTATTCCCTGAGGCTACCATGCCACAGCTGATCTGCCAATATCCTGACGTATGCAATGTCTTCTGGTGTCTAGTCTGCACCCCACTAATCCCTGATGCTCATATGCTGCAAGAGATGTGCCGGCATCCTGATACATGCTGTAGGTGCTGGTGCACGTGCTGCACCCCACTATTCCCAGATGCTAATATGCCACAGGGAATGTGCCAGCATCCTGATGCATGCTATGTGTGCTGGTGCCTGCAATGCACCCAACTACTCCCTGATGCTCATAAGCCACAGGGGATCTGCCGGCTTCCTGATGCATGCTATGTGTGCTGGTGCCTTCTCTGCACCCCACTATTCTCTGATAGTCGATGTGTCAGCATCCTGATGTATGCTATGTGTGCTGGTGCCTGCTTTGCACCCCAATGTTCCCTGTTGCTCATAGACTACAGGGAATGGAGCATCATCCTGATGTATGCTATGTGTGCTGGTGCCTGCTATGCACCCCACTATTCCCTGATGCTCATATGCGAGAGGGGATGTGCCAGCATCCTGATGTATGCTATATGTGCAGGTGCTTCCTCTGTAACTCACCATTCCCTGATGCTCATATGTCTCAGGGGATGTGCCAGCATCTTGATGTATGCTATGTGTGCTGGTGCCTGCTTTGCACTCCACTATTCCCTGAGGCTAATACGCCACAGCTGATCTGCCAACATCCTGATATATGCAATGTCTCCTGGTGCCTAGTCTGCACCCCACTAATCCCTGATGCTCATATGCTGCAAGGGATGTGCCAGCATCTGATGTATGCTGTATGTGGTGGTGCGTGCTCTGCACCCCACTATTCCCAGATGCTCATATGCCTCAAGGAATATGCCAGGATCCTGATGCATGTTATGTGTGCTGGTGCCTGCTCTGCACTCCACTATTCTCTTATGCTTATATGCCACAGGTGATGTGCCAGCATCCCAATGTATGCTATGTGTGCTGATGCCTGCTCTGCAACTTACTATTCCCTGAGTCTCATGTGCCACAGGGGATGTGTCAGCATCCTGACATATGCTATGTGTGCTAGTGCCTGCTTTGCACCTGATTATTCCCTGATGCTCATAGACTACAAGGGATGTGGTGCCATCCTGATGTGTGCTATGTGTGCTGGTGCCTGCTCTGTACCCCACTATTCCTTGATGCTCATATGCCACAGTGGAGGTTCCAGCATCCTGATGTATGATATGTGTGCTGTTGCCTGCTTTGCATCACACTATTCCATGATGGTCATATGCCACAGGGGATGTACCAGTATCCTGATGTATGCTATGTGTGCTGATGCCTGCTTTGCACCACACTATTGCCTGATGTTCCTATGCCACAGGGGATGTGTCAGCATCCCGACGGATGCTATGTGTGCTGGTGTCTGCTCTGCATCCCACTATTCCCTGATGTTCATACTCCATTGGGGATGTGCCAGCATCCTGATGTATGCTATTTTTGCTGGTGGCTGCCATGCACCCCAGTATTCCCTGATACTCACACGGCAGAGTGGATGTGCCAGTATCCTGATGTATGCTATGTGTGCTTGTGCCTCTTCTACACCTAATATTCGTTGATGCTCATATGCCACAGGGGACGTGCCAGTATCCTGATGTATGTTATGTGTGCAGGTACTTGCTTGATACCCCACTATTCCCTGATGCTCATATGACACAGGGGAAGTGCCAGCATCCTGAAGTATGCTATGTGTGCTGGTGCCTAGTCTGCACCCCAGTATTCACTGATGCTGTTATGCCACAAGTGATATGCCAGCATCCTGATGTATGCTATATGTGCTGGTGCCTTTTCTACACTCCACTATTTCCTGATGCTTATACACCACAAGGGATGTGCCAGCATCCTTATGCATGCTATCTGTGCTGGTGCCTGCTCTGCACTCCACTATTCCATAATACTCATATGTCACAGTGGATGTGCCAGCATCCTGATGTGTGCTTTGTGTGCTGGTGCTTGCTTTGCACCCCAATATACCTTGATGCTCATATGCCACAGAGATGTGCCAGCACTCTGATGTATGCTATGTGTGCTGGAGCCTGCTCTGCACCCCACTATTCCCTGATGCTCATATTTCACCATGGATGTGGAAGTATCCAGATGTATGCTATTTGTGCTGGTGCCTGCTCTGCACCCCACTATTCCCTGATGCTCATATGCCACAGAGATGTGGTAGTACCCTGATGTATGCTATGTGTGCTGGTGCCTGCTTTGCACCACACTTTTCCCTTTTGCTCAGAGACTACATGGGGATGTGCCATCATCCTGATGTATGCAATGTGTGCTGGTGGCTGCTATGCACACCACTATTCCCTGATGCTCTTCGCAGAGGGGATGTGCCAGCATCCTGATGTACGCTATATTTGCTGGTGCCTTCTCTGCACCCCACCATTCCATGATGCTCATAAGCAATAAGGGATCTGTCAGCATCCTGATAAATGACGTGTGTGCTGGTGCATGCTCTGCACCCCATTTTTCCATGATGCTCATATGCCTCAGGGTATGTGCCAGCATCTTGATGTATGCTATGTGTGCAAGTGCCTGCTTTACACCCCACTGTTCCCTGAGGCTAATACGCCAGAGCTGATCTGCCAGCATCCTGACATATGCAATGTCTTCGGGTGCCTAGTCTGCACCCCACTAATCCTTGATGCTCATATGCCACAAGGGATGTGCCGGCATCCTGATGTATGCTGTAGGTGCTGGTGCACGCTCTGCACCCCACTATTCCCAGATGCTCATATGCCACAGGGAATAAGCCAGCATCCTGATGCATGCTATGTGTGCTGGTGCCTACTCTGCAACCCAGTATGCCCTGATGCTCATATACCACAGGGGATGTGCCAGCATCCTCATGTATGCTATGAGTGCTGGTGCCTGCAATGCACCAAACTACTCCCTGATTGCTCCTATGCCACAGGGGGTGTCCCAGCATCCTGATGTATGCTATGTGTGCTGGTGCCTGCAATGCACCCAACTACTCCCTGATGCTCATATGCCACAGGGGATGTCCCAGCATCCTGGTGTATGCTATGTGTGCTGGTGCCTGCTCTGCATCTCATTATTCCCTGACACTCATATGCCACAGGGGATGTGCCAGCATCCTGATGTATTCTATATGTGCTGTTGCCTGCTCTGCACCCCACTATTCTTTGATACTCATATGCCACAGAGGATGTTGCAGCATCCTGTTGTATGCTATGTGTGTTAATGCCTGCTCTCCACCCCACTTTTCCCCTGATGCTCATATAACACAGGAGATGAACCAGCATCCTGATGTATGCTAAGTCTGCTTTTACCTACTCTGCAGCCCTCTATGCACTTATTTTCATATGCCACAGGGGATGTGCCAGCATCCTGGTGTATGCTATGTCTGCTGGTGCCTGCTCTGCATCTCACTATTCCCTGATGCTCAAATGACACAAGGGATGTGCCAGCATCCTGATGTATGCTATTTGTGCTGGTGTCTGCTCTGCACCCCACTATTCCCTGATGCTCATAATATGCCACAGGGGATGTGCCAGCATTCTGATGCATGATATGTGTGCTAGTGCCTGCTCTGCACCCCACTATTCCCTGATGCTCATACGACACAGGGGATATGCCAGCATTCCAATGTATGCCATGTGTGCTGGAGACTGCTATGCCACCCAGTATTCCCTGATGCTTACATGCCACAATGGATGCTCCTGCATCCTGATGTATGCTATGAATGCTGGTACCTGCTCTGCACCCCACTATTCCCTGATGCTTATATGCCACAGTGGATGTGCCAACATCCTGATGTATGTTATGTGTGCTGGTGACTGCTCTGCACCTCACTTTTTCCTGGTGGTCATATGCCACAGGGGATGTGCCAGCACTCTGATGTATGCTATTTGTGTTGGTGCCTGCTCTGCACCCCAATATTCCCTGATGCTCATATGCCACAGTGGATGTGCCAGCATCCTGATGTATGGTATGTGTGCTGCTGCTTGCTTTGCACGCCACTATTTCCTGATGCTCATATTCCACAGGGGATGTGCCAGCACTCTGATGTATGCCATCTGTGCTGGGACCAGCTGTGCTCCCCACTATTCCCTGATGCTCATATGCCTGCATGGATGTGGCAGCATCCTGATGTTTGCTATATCTGCTGGTGCTTGCTCTGCACCCCAGTACTCCATGATACTCATATGCCACAGGGCACGTGCAGCACCCTGATGTATCCTATGTCTGCTGGTGCCTACTCTGCACCCCTCTATTCCATGATGCTCATATGCCACAGTGGATGTGCCTACATTCTGATGCATGCTTTGTGTGCTGGTGCCTGCTCTGCACCCCACTAATCCCTGATGCTCATATGACACAGGGGATGTGCCAGCATCCTGACATATGCTATGTGTGCTGGTGCCTGATTTGTGCACCAATATTCCCTGATGCTCATAGATTATAGAGGATATGGCAGTATCCTGATGTATGCTTTGTATGCTGGTGCCTCCTCTGCACCCAACTATTCCCTGATGCTCATACTCCACAGAGGATGTGCCACCATCCTGATGTATGCTATGTGTGCTGGTGTCTGCTCTGCACCCAACTATCCCCTCATGCTCATATGCCACAAGGGATGTGACACCATCCTGATGTATGCTGTGTGTGCTTGTGCCTGCTATGCACACCACTATTCCCTGATGCTCATACCCTATAGGGGATGTGCCAGCATCCTGATGTATGTTATGTCTGCTGGTGCCTGTTCTGCACTCCACTATTTCTTGATGCTCATATGCCACAGGGGATGTGCCAGCATCCTGATGTATGCTATGTGTGCTGTTGCCTGCTCTGCATCTTACTATTCCCTGATGCTCTTATGCACCAGAGGATGTTCCAGCATCCTGAAGTATGCTATGAGTGCTGGTGCCTGCTCTGCACTCCACTATTCCCTGGTGCTCATACACCACAGGGAATGTGCCAGCATGCTGATGTATTCTATGAGTGCTGGTGCCTGCTCTGCACCCCACTGTTCCCTGGTGCTCATACACCACAGGGAATGTGCCAGCATCCTGATGTATGTTATGAGTGCTGGTGCCTGCTCTGCACCCCGCTATTCCCTGATGCTCATATGACACAGGGAATGTGCCAGCATCCTGTTGTATGTTATGAGTGCTGGTGCCTGCTCTGCATCCCACTATTCCCTAATGCTCATATGTCACAGAGGATGTGCCAGCATTCTGATGCTTGCTATAAATGCTGGTGCCTGCTCTGCCCCCCACTATTCCTTAATGATCATATGCCACAGGGGATGTGCCAGCATCCTGATGTATGGTATGTGTGCTGGTGCCTGCTCTGCACACCACTATTCCCTTATGCTCATATGCCACAGGAGATGAGCCAGTATCCTGATGTATGCTATGTTGCTGGTGCCTGCTCTGCACCTCACTATTCCCTGATGCTCATACAACACAGGGGATGTGCCAGCATGCTGCTGTATGCTATGTGTGCTCTGCCTCCTTTGCACCCCACTATTCCCTGATGCTCATAAACTAAAGAGTATGTGGCAGCATACTGATGCATGTTATGTGTGCTGAAGCTTCCACTGCACCCCAATATTCCCTGATGCTCATACTCTACAGGGGATGTGCCACCATACTGATGTATGCTATGTGTGCTGGTGCTTGCTTTGCACCCCACTATTCCCTGATGCTCATATCATAGAGGGGATGTGATCGCATCCTGATGAATGCTATGTGGACTGGTGCCGCCTCTGCACACAGTATTTCCTGATGGTCATACACCACAGGGGATTTGCTACCATCCTAATGACTGCTATGTGTGCTGGTGCCTGCTCTGCACCTTTCTATTTACAGATGCTCATACACCATAGGGAATGTGCTAGCATCCTGATGCATGCTATGTGTGCTGGCGCCTGCTTGATACCCCACTATTCCCTGATGCTCACACGACACAGGGCATGTGCCAACACTCTTGATGTATGTTATGTTTGCTTAAGCCTGCTCTGCACCCCACTATTCCCTGATTCTTGTATTCCACCATGGATGTCCCAGCATTTGTGCTGTTCCTTGCTTTGCATCCCACTATTCCCTGATGCTCATATGCCACAGGGGATGTGCCAGTACCCAGATGTATTCTATGTGCGCTGATGCCTGCTCTGCACCACACTATTCCCTGATGCTCACATGCCACAGGGGATGTGCTAGCATCTTGATGCATGCTATGTGTGCTGGTGCCTGCTTTGCACCCCACTATTCACTGATGCTCATAGACTACAGGGCATGTGACAGCATCCTGATTTATGCTATATGTGCTGGTGCCTCCCTTGCACCACACTATTCCCTGATGCTCATACTCCACAGGGTATGTGCCACCATCCTAATGTATGCTCTGTGTACTGGTGCCTGCTATCCACCCCACTATTCCCTGATTCTCATACGCCAGAAGGCATGTGCCACCATCATGATGTATATGTGTGCTGGTGCCTCCTTTGCCCTCCACCATTCTCTGATGCTCATAAGCCACATGGGATGTGCCAGAATCCTGATGTATGCTATGTGTTGTGATGCTTGCTCTGCACCCCACTATTCCCAGATACGCATATGCCACAGGGAATTTGCCAGCATCCTGATGTATGCTACTTGTGCTGATGCCTGCTCTGCACCCCACTATTCCCTGATGCTCATATGCCACAGTGGATGTGCCAGCATCCTGATGTATGCTATGTGTGCTGGTCCCTGCTATGTACCCCACTATTCCCTGTTGCTCATATGCCACAGGGGATGTGCCAGCATCCTGATGCATGCAGTGTGTGCTGGTACCTGCTCTGCACCCAACTATTCCCTGATGCTCATATGCCACAGGGGATGTGCCAGCATCCTGATGTATGCTATATGTGCTGGTGCATGCTCTGCACCCCACTATTCCCTGATGCTCCTATTCCACAGAGGATGTGCCAGCATTCTGATGTATAGTATGTGTGCTGGTGCTTGCTCTGCACCCCAGCATTCCCTGATGCTCATATGCCACAGGGGATGTGCCAGCATCCTTATGTATGCTATATGTGCTGGTGCCTGCGCTGCACCCCACTATTCCTTGATGCTCATATGCCACAAAGGATGTGCCAGCATCCTGACGTATGCATGTGTGCTGGTAACTGCTCTGCACTTTAGTATTCCCTGATGCTCATATGCCCCAGTGGATGTGCCAGTATTCTCATATATTGTATGTGTGGTGGTGCCTGCTCTGCACCCCGGCATTCCCTGGTGCTCATATGCCACAGGGGATGTGCCAGCATCCTGATGTATGCTATATGTGCTGGTGCCTGCTCTGCACTTCTCTTTTCCCTGATGCTCCTATGCCACAAAGGATGTGCCAGCATCCTGACGTATGCAAGTGTGCTGGGCCTGGTGCCTGCTCTGCACCTCAGTATTCTCTGATGCTCATATGCCACAGTGGATGTTCCAGCCTTCTGATGTATTGTATATGTGTGCTGGTGCCTGTTCTGCACCCCATCATTCCCTGATGCTCATATGCCACAGGGGATGTACCAGCATCCTGATGTATGCTATGTGTGCTGGTGCTGCTCTATGCCCCATTATTCTCTGATGCTCATATGCCACAGTGGATCTGCCAGCATCCTGATGTATGCTATGTGTGCTGGACTCTGCTGTGCACCTCACTATTCCCTGATGCTCATATGCCACAGGGGATGTGCCAGCATCCTGATGTATGCTATATGTGCTGATGCCTGCTCTGCACTTCTCTTTTCCCTGATGCTCCTATGCCACAAAGGATGTGCCAGCATCCTGACGTATGCAGGTGTGATGGTGCCTGCTCTGCACCTCAGTATTCCATGATGCTCATATGCCACAGTGGATGTTCCAGCATTCTGATGTATTGTATATGTGTGCTGGTGCCTGCTCTGCACCCCAGCATTCCCTGATGCTCATATGCCACAGGGGATGTGCCAGCATCCTGATGTATGCTATGTATGCTGGTGCCTGCACTGCACCCCAGTATTGCCTGATGCTCATATGCCACAGGGGATGTGCGAGCACTCTGATGCATGCTATGTGTGCTTGAGCCTGCTCTGCACCTCACTATTCCCGGATGCTCTTATTCCACCATGGATGTGCCAGCATTTGTGCTGTTCCTTGCTTTGCACCCCACTCTTCTCTGATGCGCATATGCCACAGGGGATGTGCCAGTACCTAGATGTTTTGTATGTGTGCTGGTGCCTGCTCTGAACCCCACTATTCCCTGATGCTCATATGCCACAGGGGATGTGCCAGCATTTTGATGCATGCTATGTGTGCTGGTGCCTGCTTTGCACCCCACTATTCCCTAATGCTCATAGACTACAGGGCATGTGGCAGCATCCTGATATATGCTATATGTGCTGGTGCCTCCATTGCACCACACTATTCCCTGATGCTCATACTCCACAGTGGATGTGCCACCATGCTCATGTATGCTCTGTGTACTGGTGCCTGATATGCACCCAACTATCGCCTGATGCTCATATGCCAGAGGGGATGTGTCACCATCATGATGTATATGTTTGCTGGTTCCTCCTTTGAACCCCACCATTCCCTGATGCTCATAAGCCCCATGGGATGCACCAGCATCCTGATGTATGCTATGTGTGCAGATGCATGTTCTGTACCCCACAATTCTCTGATACGCATATGCCACAAGAAAATTTGCCAGCATCCTGATGAATGCAATGTGTGCTGGTTGCCTGCTCTACACCCCACTTTTCACTGATGTTCATATGCCACAGTGGATGTGCCAGCATCCCGATGTATGCTATGTGTGCTGGTCCCTGCTCTGTACCCCACTATTCCCTGATGCTCATATGCCACGGGGATGTGCCAGCATCCTGATGTATGCTATGTGTGCTGGTCCCTGCTTTGTACCCCACTATTCCCTGATGCTCATATGCCACAGGTGATGTGCCAGCATCCTGATGTATGCGATGTGTGCTGGTCCCTGCTCTGCACCCCAATATTCCCTGATGCTCATATGCCATAGGGGATGTGCCAGCATCCTGATATATGCTATATGTGCTGGTGCCTGCTCTGCACCCCACTATTCTCTGATGCTCCTATTCCACAGAGGATGTGCCAGCATTCTGATGTATGGTATATGTGCTGGTGCTTGCTCTGCACCCCACTATTCTCTGATGCTCATATGCCACAAGGGCTGTACCAGCATCCTGATGCATGCTAGTGTGCTGGTGCCTGCTCTGCACCCCAGTATTCCCTGATACTCATATGCCAAAGGGGATGTGCCAGCATCTTGACGTATGCTAGTGTGCTGGTGCCTGCTCTGCACCTCAATATTCCCTGATGCTCATATGCCACAGTGGATGTGCCAGTATTTATTTATTATTTATTTATTTATTTATTAACATTTGTTAACCAGGTTTGTCTAACTGGGCTTGTGGCCCATTTTCAGTGGAGACCCGAGGAGAAAAGCTCCAGTAATACAGTTTAAAACAAGTACAATTTTAAACAATATTGATATAATAGCAGTTATAGCAAAATGATTCACATATGTTGGGTTACATGCTTAAAGTTAAAGTTGCATTAAAAAGAAGCTAAGTAACAATTTAACATTGATATAGTTCAATAGGTCAACAATAAACATTTTTTGTTTGTATAAAATTGTGCAAATGCATAGTAGACACATTGGAGAGAGAGGTGTAATGAGGTACTAAGCATGGTCCTTTTGAGAGTACATAAAGGGAAGGGAGACTAGGTAGGGTCATGGCAAGGGCAGGGTCTGGAATTGAACTTTCATATATTGTATGTGTGCTGGTGCCTGCTCTGCACCCCAGCATTCCCTGATGCTCATATGCCACAGGGGTTGTGCCAGCATCCTGATGTATGCTATGTGTGCTGGTGCTGCTCTGTACCCTATTATTTTATGATGCTCATATGCCACAGTGGATCTGCCAGCATCCTGATATATGCTATGTGTGCTGGGCCCTGCTCTGCACCCCACTATTCCCTGATGTTCATATGCCACAGGGGATGTGTCAGCATCCTGATGTATGCTATGTGTGCTGGTGCCTGCTCTGCACCCCACTATTCCCTGATGCTCCCATGCCACATAGGATGGGCCAGCATCCTGATGTATGCATGTGGGCTGGTGCCTGCTCTGCACCTCAGTATTCCCTGATGCTCATATGCCACAGTGGATGTTCCAGCATCCTAATGTATGCTATGTGTGCTGGTGCTTGCTCTGTACCCCACTATTCTCTGATGCTCATATGCCATAAGGGCTGTGCCAGCATCTCGATGCATGCTCTGATGTATTGCTCTGCACCCCAACTGGTACCTGCCCTGCACCCCAGCATTCCCTGATGCTCATATGCAACAGGGGATTTGCCAGCATCCTGATGTATGCTATATGTGCTGGTGTTTCTCTGCACCCACTATTCCCTGATACCTCATATGCCACAAGGAATGTTCCCGCATCTAGATGCATGCTAGTGTGCTGGTGCCTGCTCTGCACCCCACTATTGCCTGATACTCATATGCCAAAGGGGATGCGCCAGCATCTTGACGTATGCTAGTGTGCTGGTGCCTGCTCTGCACCTCAATATTCCCTGATGCTCATATGCCACAGTGGATGTGCCAGTATTTATTTATTATTTCTTTATTTATTAACATTTGTTAACCAGGTTTGTGCAACTGGGCTTGTGGCCCATTTTCAGTGGAGACCCAAGGAGAAAAGCTCCAGTAATACAGTTTAAAACAAGTACAATTTTAAACAATATTGATATAATAGCAGTTATAGCAAAACGATTCACATATGTTGGGTTACATGCTTAAAGTTAAAGTTGCATTAAAAAGAAGCTAAGTAACAATTTTACATTGATATAGTTCAATAGGTCAACAATAAACATTTTTTTGTTTGTATAAAATTGTGCAAATGCATAGTAGACACATTGGAGAGAGAGGTGTAATGAGGTACTAAGCATGGTCCTTTTGAGAGTACATAAAGGGAAGGGAGACTAGGTAGGGTCATGGCAAGGGCAGGTTCTGGAATTGAACTTTCATATATTGTATGTGTGCTGGTGCCTGCTCTGCACCCCAGCATTCCCTGATGCTCATATGCCACAGGGGTTGTGCCAGCATCCTGATGTATGCTATGTGTGCTGGTGCTGCTCTGTACCCTATTATTTTATGATGCTCATGTGCCACAGTGGATCTGCCAGCATCCTGATGTATGCTATGTGTGCTGGGCCCTGCTCTGCACCCCACTATTCCCTGATGTTCATATGCCACAGGGGATGTGTCAGCATCCTGATGTATGCTATGTGTGCTGGTGCCTGCTCTGCACCTCACTATTCCCTGATGCTCCCATGCCACATAGGATGCGCCAGCATCCTGACGTATGCATTTGGGCTGGTGCCTGCTCTGCACCTCAGTATTCCCTGATGCTCATATGCCACAGTGGATGTTCCAGCATCCTAATGTATGCTATGTGTGCTGGTGCTTGCTCTGTACCCCACTATTCTCTGATGCTCATATGCCATAAGGGCTGTGCCAGCATCTCGATGCATGCTCTGATGTATTGCTCTGCACCCCAACTGGTACCTGCCCTGCACCCCAGCATTCCCTGATGCTCATATGCCACAGGAGATTTGCCAGCATCCTGATGTATGCTATATGTGCTGGTGTTTCTCTGCACCCACTATTCCCTGATACCTCATATGCCACAAGGAATGTTCCAGCATCTAGATGTATGCTATGTGTGCTGGTGCCTGCTCTGCACCCCACTATTCCCTGATGCTCATATGCCATGGGGATGTGCCAAAATCCTGACATATGCTATGTGTGCTGGTGCCTGCTCTGCACCCCACTATTCCCTGATGCAAATATACCACAGGGGATGTGCCAGCATTCCGATGTATGCTATGTGTGCTGGTTCTTGCGCTGCATTCTACTATTCTCTGATGTTCATATGCCACAGGGGATTTGCCAGCATGCTGATGTATGCTATATGTGCTGGTGTTTGCTCTGCACCCACTATTCCCTGATGCTCATATGCCACAAGGAATGTTTCAGCATCCAGATGTATGCTATGTGTGCTCGTGTTTGCTCTGCTCTCCACTATTCCCTAAGGGTCATATGCCAAAGGGGATGTGCCATCATCCTGATGTATGCTATTTGTGCTGGGGCCTTCTCTGCACCCCACTATTCCCTGATGCTTATATGCCATAGCATGCTGGTGTCTGCTATGTGTGCTGGTGCCTGCTCTGCACCCCACTATTCCTTGATGCTCATATGACACAGGGGATGTGTCAGCACCTTATTTTGTGATGTATGACAGTGTCTGTTCGCACCATACTTATCCCTGCTGTTTTGCTGGAATGGGAAATGGTCCAATATCTTACTCTATACTCTATGTTGCTGCTTGTGATCTACCAACCTTATCTCATCACTCAGCTAGTATTTGTGCGCTTGAGCATTGTAATGTATGCCAGGTGTTGGTGCTTATTTTGCACCTGCATAACCCTGCCACTTGACAGCTATTAGCTGGATGAGACCTTAGTGGTTTTCATGCTGTCTGTATATATTGTTTGCTGAGGCATATATTCTTATATCAAGGTACAACAGTGTGAATGATGAAATACAGGCACTCATCATATGTGATGATGTTTCCAGCATGATTTTTTTATGTTGTTGCAGTAAGATAGCTGTCCTTCAGTCTATGTCAATACTGCAGGTGCTGAACTGTATTTCTGATCATCCTTGCTACTGTATATGTTTGTCCATATAATCAGGATGTGTATCACAGCTCATGCAATGGATTGGATTGTGGCTGTTTGCAATGGTCAAGTCATTCTCTAGTGCTGTTTGTGGGTGATGGCTTAGCATTTCATTTGTGTCTAAATGACTAGTGCAGTGAGTGCAACATGAAGATGTATGTTTTATGTTTTCAAACATGATAACTTGCAGATGATGGCCTTTACTGCACATTACCCTCTCACCCTCAGCATCTGTGGCACATAGCACTTGACCAATTAAACATGGTGGCACATTAAAGACACTCCAAATGCTGCACTCAGTTTTGCACTGTGATGTGTGGTTATGTCCTAATTGTGTACTTGCCTAGTTGTATAGGTCATGCTGTTTGCCTAGCATGCATTACTATGGCAACATATTTGTATGCATTGTTGATATACTGTGCTGAAACATAGTACTGTGCGTGTTACACTGACTCTTGCAAATAAAATGTCTGCAGTTCTTCAAGTGTGTGTGCAGTATACTGCTGTTCGTGTCTGTTTGTGTGCGTGTCATTCCAGTTTAGGACTTCTGCCTTGTGACATTATACTTATTTTACATTTAGTCATATGTAGTGACACATGGCTTCTTTTTAGTACATGTGTGCACAGTTGTGTCTCGGCATTACAGAGGTATTCTGTGTTGCAACACATCACTGTTACATGAAGCTGTCTGTCTATCCACAGCCATGTCTACATGTGGTCTGCAGTACACTGTCACAAAGATACATGCATGACCATGCATACTGGCCTGCTCTTACATCTGTCCCTGCCATGCTTCAGTATGCTTGTCTCTTGTTGTTGTTCTTGCTCTTCCTTTGCAGCTGATTTGTAGACAACATATTTCTGTTATTTAACTTTGGAGATCAGGGTCTGTTAACTGTTGTTATTTCTCTGTGTTAATGTCTTTCAAGCTGCAAAGGTAATATGCACCAGGATGAGAGGTAGGAGGTGCAGTGGGAGGCAGTAGCATGTATACCTGCAGATGGTGGCAGTGGCTGTGGTGTAAGCTACCTGCCTTTTCACACAAAGGTGGCACTGCTGGTGCAGATGGGCAGCATTCAGAAGAACTTGCTCAACAGTTTTTTTCCAGCAGCTTTTAGATATCGGTGTGACTATCTGCAGGGTTGCTGACGAGGTGTGTGCCTTGACTGGGGGT
The DNA here is from genome assembly GCF_019279795.1 of Protopterus annectens. NCBI lineage: Eukaryota > Metazoa > Chordata > Ceratodontiformes > Protopteridae > Protopterus > Protopterus annectens. Next base: position 382,208,773 of record NC_056729.1, read on the forward strand.
CTAGGTCATTCTAGGCAGCAACCAGACAACACTGTGGTTAACATTTATGGTGCAAATATTGGAGCACTCCTTTCTTTTTGATGGGCAATATTAAATTGTGAGGCTGACACATTACCCCATCTCTTGTTCCAGGCAGCCCCAGAAGCTTGGGTGGAATGGCACCTTGTATTCAGCTTCTGTGGGCTTCTGTCCTATCTACAAGAGTAAACATGGTGCCCTGCTGCTGTGCTGCAAATTGTTTGTACCATTTCTTACAGGAGGGGTCAAGCTGCCCACTTAGCTGCTTCCTCCTCCATTTAGACACCTTCAGGTGTTGTGCCCACCATTATCTCCTCCTTCTGCAGTGTCTGTGAAGAACAGTGAGGTAATAGAAGGTGTTGCACTCAGGTTTCCAGTACACACAGACAGTAATTGCAGAGTTACAGAAGAGAGAGACATTAGTGGCCACTGCCAGGCTGGCAACATTAACAACTAGATCTTACTGACCATGATGGGGATCGCTATACTTCAGCTAGGATGTATGTAGATAGCTGTACATCTGTTTCATATTTGCTTTGTTTATATTTTAAATGTTTTGTGATGTTTCATCTGGGCATCATGTCATTAATGAGCACCCAGTTCCTTCATTTTCAGACTGTATACCTGCATTATGGGTTGTGTTTTTTCATATTTTATTTGGTTAACATGCTATCCTATTTCTTCACTGTCCAATCCAAGAGTAGGGTACTAAGCCTCTCTTTGAATTTGAACTGGCCATTAGCTATTGCTGTAGTGCCTCAAACCATCATGGCCAGATCTCACTCCATCAGCCAGCAGGTTATTGCTCTCAAATTCACCATCTTTTCTATATTAATATGTCATTTAAGGTTTATTAAGGTGCCTGTTCTCAGATTTTCAGCAGAACTCACCCTCAACTCCTCAAATGAATAGCACAAAAAAGGTCCACTTCCTTATCCTAACACCTCCATGCCAAGAATCTAATCTCACCTATGGCTCCTCACCCCCTTGTCTGTTTAACTGAAGGACAAAACTAAGGAGTCCATGCTCCCTTAATCTTGCATTTCAGACAGGTCTCCACCCTCAGCTCCTCAGTTGAAGAGCAAAAACAAAAAAAAAAAAAAAAAAAAAGAAAAGATACTTTTTGACTTTTAAGCTACATTTTAGCAAGCAGTTTGCTACAGTTTTTACCATACACAGAACATTACAGCTCTTCACTTTGAAAGTCTTTTCACTTTTAAACCATAGCAAGCAGTTGGTTCAGTTTTTACCACCATACCTCTCAAGTTCAGAGGATTAAAAATCAAAGGACAGGCCTTTAAAAATCATAACAAAGGGTCAAAAAGAAGAGCGCCTTCTTATTTTTCACAATATAAGATATTTGTATAGCAGATCATAGACTGTTAGTGGTAGGATTTTTTATAAAGGCACAATTTATTTATTTTAAAAAATATGTACCCATAAACAGGTCTGAGTTTATGAGGAACACAGCAAACCTAGGAAGAACAAGGCTAAATGTGAGGGTTAAAATCATAGTGCTATGATTAAATCATGGCAGTTGAGTGGCATGCATACCATACGCAAGAGCTGCAGCACTCAAATTTTGACCACAAACAGAATACCAAGAGACCAAATTGTCGAATCTGTAGTTGTTCGAAACTGCAGAATATCAAACCCAGAAATGTCAAACTCGTGGTACTGATGGCACGTTAGGTAAATGTTATGTTTTTTAAGGGTTTTGGGGAAAGTTTGTGTGTTTGTGAGTGTGTTGGGGAGTTTTAGGTGTGGGTTAGGGTAGGTAGGTCAGAGTGTGAGAGTGTTGAGAGTGGTGGTGTTTGCATGTATGTGATGTGTGTTTGTGCAAGGGGGGTGTAGAATGTGTGGTGGTGGGTTTTCAGTCTTTCAGTGTTTAGTGTGACCTCAGAGTTAGTATACATACGTAGCAGGGGTATGGGGGGGTTGCAGGGGGCTCCCCCCCCCCTGCTTATAGGAAGGGTAGGCGTATGTGTTTGTTTTGTTGTGTTCCTGTATGTTGTTTTGCTTTGTTGTAGTATTGGGAGGTGGGTGTATTTGTGTTTGTATGTGTGGTGTAGTGTTTTGTTGACGTTCGCGGTTTTGAATTTCGCGGTTTTGGTTTTCGGGTTTGTGAGATTTTGGCTTTATAATCTCGAGATACTGAAATTTGATATTTCAGTATTTCGAGATTATAAAGTGAATATATATATATATATATATATATATATATATATATACACACACACACACACTATATACATATACATACATATATATATATATATATATATATATATATATATATATATATATATATATATATACACACACACACACACACTATATATATATATATATATATATATATATATATATATATATATATATATATATATATATATATACATACACACACACACACACACACACACACACACACACACACACACACAATGTAGCTATAGCAGAACCTGCCCTTTCCCCAATTTAGTGTGACCTTGGAGTGCCTATATATAATTAGAGGGGTGTGAAGGGCACTGCAGGATTTGGTGAACACCCGGCAATACTTATGTGGTTCCTTTATGTTGGCCAACTATGGCTATTCAATGTATTTCTTTTCGAATATTTGTCTCTTCAGTAAAATTCAGCTTCGATGTCTAACATTCAATGTTCAGTCCTTCAATGTAATATTAATTTGATGGCTGAACATAGACATATATGTATATATATATATATATATATATGTGTAGCTATATGATTTAGCTTCAGTTGGTTGACTAACATGAATGTCGACATCCTGAAGTTAAACCACTCTACATAAAAAACGGAAAAGCCATCTTCCTGGTATGCAAGCACCAATGTTGTTTCTCAGTGTATGAAAATATTAAAAAATAAACAAACAAAAAAAATCCTTGCTAATTGTGTATACTTACGTCGAGATTGCATAGTCTCTGGGAAAAGGGAATATTTCCCTACTCTGGGACTTTTGATCTTGCACACCTGTCAATTATATGCAGTCTGCCAAATGGGGTTGAGCAAACAGATGTCGACCAAACTATAGTTGTTAGTATACTCAGTCTTGTTAGATTTATAATGTGCTTGGATTTTTTTTAATGGATACAATTTTTAAAAGGTGCTCCAGCTGTGGTCATAAAATTCCTCTGCAGAATGCTCAGAATCAATGCACTGTTTGTTTGAGACCAGATAAGCTTAAGTTTGACTGCTTTATTTGTTAGGACTTTGGCCCTAGATCTTTACCTAATAAAAAAAAATAAATTGAGAATTTAATGTTTTCTTTCAGCTGATTCTGAAGGTAAATAAGAACGCAGAACCAAAGAAGCATAGGGTTGAAGACCAGTAACTTCATCTTGTCCCAGGATGGCTAGGAAATAATTACTTCCCTTATCTCCCCCTGTTCTGGAGGCAATACGTATAAGGGAAAAATCACCTACTAAATTAGACAGACATTCAACAGAAAGGGAGTTATCCTACTTCTTCAGTTCCAGAACCCCTTCTGCTTTCTCCTTCAAATTGTCATGCTTTCTCAGGAGTACAGCTGAAGCTGATTGGGAACCAATGATGAGGGCATCTCTGTATACACAAATGGAAATGAGCGTCATTCTTCTGCCCCTTCCCCATCCTACTATGGTGGATCAGGATGGCCTACCTCACCTCTTTTAACTCCTTCACCAGTGCCAGTTTCTGCATCATCAGTTTCTTAGTCATTTGCTCATCTGGATCCTGTCACATCAGCATTGACAGTTCCTCCTGCTTTGGTGTTGATAATTTTGCACCTGACCTTCTCAACTCCAGTCACTTTATGTTGAGTGGGTCTGAGACCCAAAAGCTTGACACCTAGCCCTCAGCACCCTCCATAGGTTGAATGCATTTGGAACCATTCTTGGTGTCAGGATTTCTGGAGCTTGAGCTGGAGTACCAATCTCCACTTGGAAGCCTTTCAGGTTCATGGTGTCAGGACACCCCTCCTCAGTGCCAATTACTTCTGCTTTAGTAGGAGACGACTCAGTTCTGAGGGGAGATCTCTCGATATAGATGGACTCGGGATCTGCCTTCATAGTTATGGAGAGTATCATAACCTTTTCTCCCTCTCAGCTATTGAGAGGACCTCCACTGGTAGTGGCTTCACTCAGAGATGCCCATTCTTCAACACTTCTAAAATTCATCTAGGCTACTATGGACAGAATAGAGCTGTACTCTTTGGATAATCACATCAGCTGTGATCCAGCTTTTCTATGGATTTCAAACAGTCCCAGCTGGAGACTGCTAAGAAGAAAATGTGTAAAAGGAAACACAAAGACTCTCTTTCACCTCTGGCATGAACTTGGATGAAAGAGAGGGATCCTCTAAACCTCACTTGAACATGTCACCTTTGATGAAGTCCTAGAATTGATGAAACAGAGGTTATCTTGACCAGATGACCTACTCTTTCAGTACAAGGAAGTAGTCTTGAGACACACAGCTCTACTCTTTTTAACTCTTGGGTGGTCTGTTCTGCTGACTGTCTTATTTGATTATCAAATAGGCACAGCAGAAGCCAGATACTGTGGAAACTACCATGGAAGCCACATAAGGTCCTGTGTCCTCCTAAGGATAGACAGCTCTTGTATAAAGTTCTTTGGTGGACTCAATGATTGTTGCAGCAGCAGCCATGAAAAATTATCATGTTGATGAATCTTCTTTTGTCTATGCCACAGACAAGGCATCTTGGGTGATTGGTGATTGCAGAATGGGGAAGTGAGTCTATGCCTCAGGTGCATTCACCTTGACACATTGACCCTATTACATGTTAAATTACTTAACATACATTAACAGATTCCGAAAGAACCTAGCTAAACAGGCTATGGATGCTTTTTGTCAGACCATGACTCAGGAGTTGATAAGCAACTTCAGATGATCCTGAACACCATACTGAACCTCACAAATCTATCCATGCATTGGCTTCATAATGCATGCAATTGAGCAGCTGGAGTGGCAGGCACTGGCATTACTCTCAGGTGCTATGCCTGGTTATACCTATATAATTTCACAGACAACTTTAGGCATCCTTTACCAGTGCCCTGTTTGATAGATCCCCTCCATTCGGACCAATGTTGAAATAGAAATTAAAGAGGTGTGAAAAACATGGCAAGATACTGTCTGCCATGAGAGTTAGATGTGAGCACACTCAAAGATCCTTCAACATGAATCAGAACAGTTCCAAATTCCTGTGGTTTTGAAAATCCCAGAGTTAGCTCTTTGATTCTCCCTCAACTGGGGGCAGTCATTTCAGAGATGGCCCCTTCAATAGGCACTGACTACATGGTTGAAGGAGCCCGTAAAAACAGTAGTACAGAGAACTTCTTATCAGGGAGGCCAAATCAGCACCCCTTAATGCTTGTCCTAATGCTCATCTATGGATTCAGTTAGGGGGTGATTGTCTCATCTAACTACATTGATGGCCATCATGCCGGACAACTGGATGCAAGATGTCATATCCAGAGGCTATATAATACCAGTTTCTCAATTGCTACCACCCCAGAAGCCACTGCTATCAAATTTTTCATCCCACCAAGTGCAAGCAGCTCTTTGGGAGGTGTCTATCCTTCTTCAACAAAGAGCCACTCAGGGTGTCCCTCCAGACCGGAGATGTCAGGAGTTTATTTTGAGATTCTTTTTGGTACTAAAGAAAACAAGGACCGCAGGTCAATTCTGGATCCCAGTGCCCTAAACCTTTTTGTGAAAAAGACCCAAATCAGAAGGGTTATGTCGCCAGTCATTTTGCCTTGTCTTAAGGTAAATTACTAGATATGCTCCATTGACTTCAAGGGTGCCTATCTCAACAAAAAGATCTCACAAGAATCCTGGAAGTTTCTGTACTTCCACATAGAAGCTAATCATTATCAGTTCACAATCTTACCTTTTAGTCTCACAAAAGCCCCTCAGGTGTTCACCAAGTGCATGGAAGTAGTTGCAGCCCACCTGCAGCTAAAAGGGATTCTTGTACTCCCATATCTAGATGAGTGGCTCCTTGCTGTAACAACCAAAGAGTCTTTACTAACAACTATGAATTACTTGTTACTGCCCTGCCTATCATTAGGCATCTCCATAAACTTCAGAAAGTCACAGCTTCAGGCCATGCAACAAAATTATTTTTACTGGATGCCATTTAGACACAACTACATGTTGAGTGTTTCTCAACCCCGAGAGATGATCTCCATTCAGTGGTCAGTTGCATACTTTATCTTCATCAGAAGCCTCCTGCTGTACTAGTTCTAATGGTTCTGGACTTTATGGCAGATGAAATGTCCATGATTCACTATATCAGGCTATATATAAAAATACTCCTATGAATTTTGTCCACACAATAATCACAACTAAGAGGCTCCCATTCAGATGCAATTTATCTGACTCACTCATGCAGAAATCATTTGAGCTGGTAGTGATGTCCCCTTTTCTTTGGACAAAAAAACTGATGTTTTTTCCATCTCCATTTGCAGTAGTAACCACAGGTGTCTCCCCTCTGGTTTTGAGGTTCACTTCGAGGAGAGGATGGTATGATGAATGTGGAAGCAGTCAGAAACCAATCTACACATCTACATCCTAGAGATGAGGGTGGTCCTCTTCACATTGCAGCAATTTAAGGGCCTCTTTCCTTCAGGAGTGTTAGACATACAGACTAACATCAAGTTGGTGGTCTGGTACACTAAAAACATAGGGAGAAACCAGATCTTTCCACTTTGCAGCCAGACCATAAGAGTATGGAAGTGAGCCTTGGATTCAGGTCTTCTCCTAGTGGCAACACACATTCCAAGGAAGTACAACTGGCTAACAGACAGGTTAAGTAGATCCATTATGATGCCTCACAAGTGGTCCAGCAATCTGCTGGTGGCTCAACAAGTGTTCATCCTCTGGGACCAGCCTTGCTGTGATTTGTTCACCTTTCTATCCAGCACTCTGTACATAAGATACTTTGCCCTAGTTCCCCAGGAGGAACAGTTACCCAGGGATGGTTTGGTCTGGTCTGCCATTGCTCATCAGTCTATTTTACATCTTTCCCCCTCTACCCATTATGACCAACTTCTCTCAGAAAGCATTGACTTGTCAATCACAGATAATTCTCATTGCTCCATACTGGCCCAGACACATCTGGTTCTCCTGCTCAGGCCACATCCGAAGAAGTGCTACTGGCTACTAGATCCAAACCTGACTCTTTTTTTTGTCTCTCTGGTCAGCCTCAAACAGACCTTCAGAGCTTCAAACTACCCACAAGGTTTCTCCATTTCCCCAATGGTCAATTATTCTTCCTTTACAAAAATGTGATTTGCTTTTTTGTTTGCTTCTCAGAAGCAATCCACTCAAAAAAATTATAAAATTAAATGGAAAAACTTTTCTATTTTGGCAGCCAGTCAGATTATTGACCCCTAGTCTGTTTCTGTAGCAGATATGTTGCAATTTTTGTCCACATTGTTCAAAGCAGGTCCCAGCTACTCCACTATCAAAGTACAGGTGGCTGCAATTCTAATTATCATCTTGCAGAACAACTCTTTAGAATTACATAAGTTGTGTAAGGTTTTCTTAAAAAGGGGTGTCTATTATTTGACCACCTATTAAAGATTCTATACCACATGAAACTTAAATATTGTGTTGAAAGCCTTACCAAAGGGTCCATTTAAACTGGTTTCAACTGCAGATTTGAAATTTTCATACTGAAAAATACTGCTTCTGGTGATTATTTACATCAGCTGGATACATTTCAGAACTCCATACCTTGTCTGTTACTGCACCCTAACTAGATTTCCATAAAGACAGGATCACATGTATGAATGAATCCATCCTTTATCCCTAAGGTGGCTTCAGAGAATAATTTGAACCAATCTATTAACCTTCCAGCATTGTTTCCAAATTACTCTAATAGAGAAGAGTATTTTAACACACCTTAGATTTTCATAGACATCTTAGACTCTACCTTCACAGGACCAAACCACTTATGACAGATGCTCAGCGGTGTGTCTGCTTTGTTCCTAACAAATTGTGATCCAAAGTTGCTAAACAACCTCTTGTCCAGATGGCTATCAGATTGCATCTTGTTACAGCAACAAGCTTTAAGCCTAAGATGTATTCCATAAGATCTACAGCAACATCCACAGCCTTTTTCATAAATTCCTGTATTGATGACATATGTGCAGTGGCCACATGGTCTACACTTTACACCTTTTGCAAACATTATAAACTGGACATTTTTCTATAACCAGAGCTGCATTTGAGGGTCCCTATTATATTAATGAAAAGGCAATCTGTTGAACGGCTAAAAAGTCAAATATTCTGGACCTCGAAATCGGATTTGTGGGGGGCTGCACACTCCTCACCCCCCGCTAATTATATATACCAACTCCAAGATTGCACTGCAGTGAGGAAAGGGCAAATTTTCCAATCTATGCTGTACTGTGATCTCACAAAACCAATCTCGAGGTCTGGAATATTCAACTTTTTAGCCGTTTGACAGATTGCCTTTTCATTCGTCTAATAGGGAGCCACATTTGATGCTTCACTTCTCAGAGGTATCCTATCAATTCCACATGAGATCTTAGGTACGTCGGGATTCTGTCACAACTGTTGAACCAGCTGGACTGATGAAATTATGTACTTACCGTAATGCTGAATCCTTTTCATCCAAGTCTAGCCGATATGACATTTCTCCCTCCAGCCACAATCCAAATTGTTAGGTTTCTATTAGCTTATCAGAATTTCACTGCTATTTTCCTGATACATGTAGTCTCTAGACAGCTAAACTGATGTGAAAAGAAGGCTCACAGGGGATTATGAGAGACATTTGTAGGAGCTTGAAGCACTGCAGCACTAGCTAATGGCTGGATTGAACCCCAAGAGTGTTCTCTGCCCAACTGTTGTACTGGATGGACTTGGATGAAAAGAATCAGTGTTATGGTAAGCATATAACTTCATCTTCTGACTTTTTCTTTTGTATGAGCACACAGAAGTCATGTGTAAATATTGGTCTTTAATGCTGCTTCGTCCTTGCCACTGCACACTGCCTCACATGTGAAATCTGTGTGCTACATTATTTTGTGCAGCTGCTTAGACAATGCCTTTCTTTACCTGTGTACTCTCTTGATAGACATTCTCTTGTGATATTAACCACTACTCTGTGGCCAAGGGTATATCCCAGGACTTGAGTAGTTTCTCAGTGTGCCATGTCAAGTCCTGGTTGACAATCAGTTCTCTAGGTATATTAGTTATTAGAAATGATTTGTGGATGATATTTTTCTTCTTTGGACAAGTCTGCTTAGACTATTAGTTGAGTTGTTGGCTTTTTTGAATTCTTTAACCCATTTTTTGAAGTTTACCATGAGATTCTCAGACCAAAAATTGGATTTTTTGGATGTTAAAATAGTTAAGAACCAAGATTTGACACTGTAGAAAGAATCATTTTCTTCACAGGAATAGTACACCCCCCCTTATATTTACAGATATGTCATGGAGAGGCAAGTTATGAAGTTGTCTAGACTTAATAATGAGGATGAAAGCTTTATGAGAGTGCTCTGCAATTTGAAGAAAGAGTTTTTGGATATAATGTATTCTCTTAAAGAAGTTTATAGTTCTCTAGCATTGAATAAGATTGATTGGTGTTGGAAAGCTAAACCATACCATTCAGATTATCAGGATATAAATAGTTTGATAATATAAATAGGAGCTTTAAATCTGACAGACAAGGAATGTCCCTTTTTTATTCCCCAGATGTTAATGCAATTTGCAGTATTATGAAAAAATCTGGCATAATTTAATGGCTGATGATAAGATTAAGGGTGTGGTAGGTGAAGAACCTAGGTTGTGTTTTAAGAATAGGAAATCTTTAAAGCATTTACTCTGTTACAAAGGCAACTGCAATCAGGAGTGGCCTTAGGTCAATTGGTGCCCTAGGCAAAAGGGGTCCATGGCACCCCCCACCATACCACCCAGTGCCCCCATCCTGGTCTACCTATACCAAATAAATACAGGAAAAGTGCTCCTACTAGAGCGGTGCCCTAGGTGGCCACCTAGTTGGCCTATACCTAAGGCCGGCTATGACTGCAATGTTTGTTTACAATCATAATGCATGGGCACATATAGCTGTAGGTTTTGTAATGCCTGCACATTCATAGATAAAGGGAATACGTTTGTTGATCCAACCAATGAAAGAGTTTATATCTTTCCTTTTTATGTTGATTGTGCAAGCAAGAATTTAGTCTATTTAGCTAAGTTCCAGGCTTGTCCCACATCCTGTGTGGGCAAGATGAATCTCTCCCTTCAGGAACAAATTTGTGAAGATCTCTATGAGATTCGTAAAGTAGATAATAAGAACGCTTTAGCTAAACATGTTCTTTTGAAAGGCTCTGATTATATATTCACCTTTCTAGTATTATAGTTGATTCCAGAGTTTTAAGGATGGGAGATTTGAAAAATAATACTGAGGAATGTGAAATGAGATTGATAACCATGTTGCAAGCAGGCAAAGGCTTTGGTTTAAATGAGACTGTACCTTTAAGACTGCATTTAAGGTCATGTGACTTGCTTAAATAGTTTAAATGATTACCCTGTTTTAAATTGTATACTTAATCTGTGTCTTTGTTGCAGAGTTTTTATGGTCTGATAAAGCATCCTTTCACATGTGAAAGTGCTTAACTATCTGATTAAAAAAATGTAAATGTTTTTATAAGCAGTGCTGTTAGCTTCTTCTGTTATATTAAACTTGGTTGTCTTTGTTGTTACAGATGAGCTTACCTGTCTGCACTCTGTGATTTTCTTTGCTGAAGTTTTCAAGTATGCTTACATCATTATCATATTAGCAGATGAGTGAATGACACATAGATTTATTTATCTGGATAATGTGCAAAACAGGAGTTGCCCATCAGGCATTCATACTTCTAGGGCTATGAGAACTCCAGATATTGCAATATTTAAATACTTTAGCCTGCAACTCTGGAATTTTTGGTCTGATCAAATCATAATGAAGTAAAAGGATAAAAACAATAACAAAAAGTAAACTTTCCTATTTTGCAAAAGCGTTGTTCAAGTTCTTTGCCATCATAGTTGTACCAGCAAGGTGTTTACCCACTTGCAAAATAGTCTGTGCAGACAATTCCATATTCTTGTTGATTGAGCAAGCTACTTTCAGCAAACCTGCTTAAGATCATACACTGGTTAGGTCTCTAAAAGTTGGAAAGTGGCCAGTGGGGTGCCTATCCATAAGGGAACTGTCACTGAAAACATTAATAACTACAGGCCCATCAGTTTGGCATCTTTAAATAATAAAGGCTATGAAAGGTATATCTCTGCTATTATAAATAAATAAGTCTAATATAATCCTTAAATGATAACTTTCAGCATGTTTTTGTTAAAACAGGTCAACTTTTACAAACTTAATGGACTTTTATTTTTTTGTTAACAATGTGATAGAGTAACGTATTGTGTAGTGGTTGTTTATTTTGACCAATAGCTTTTGACTGCATCCCACATCATGTTATTATGTACTCCTTGAAACAGCTTCAAACAAATAAGTGAAACTTTGGACTGTGCAATAGACACTAGAGATTTAGAATTAATAATTGCTGCTCTAAACCGGAAGGAGTACTTGCTGAACTCCCATAGTGTGTGGTCTTGGGACCACCATTATTTAATAGTATTTTTATTCTTTCCAACATCAAGTATACAGATGATGCTAAAATTTGAGCTTTATTAACTAGACAGCAGCAAATCAAGCAGTGCTTACTGAAAAGAAAGAATTAGCTTTTCAAGAATGATGAAAAGAGGGGAGTAGCCTGAATGGCTACTGCCTGGCTACTACTAGTGCTGGTCTCATCAGAGCTTCATGCTGCTGGGATGCAATGCTCTTTTGCTTCTTCTCTCACTAGAAGCAAAACAGCAGTATTTATCCCAAGATGAGAAGCAGGCCACAGGCTGTTTGGTGAACCACAGTCTTGTCCGAGATTATGCGAGGGTCTGTAGGTTTGTTATAGCCTTTTTTTGGTAGATGCCTTGAATAGCAACCAGACCAATGAGGAAGATCAAGCACAGACACTCACTGCTCAATCAGAAATAATCAGGAATCAATGCACTCTGCTCCTTCTCTCACCAGCAGCAACATATAAGCACAAATTCCAAACTGGCACCTATGAAGTGGTTATTAGGCTTTCTGGTGATCAGCAGTCTCTAGAAAACAATGTCCTTATGCTCCTTCTCTGACCAGGAGAAAAACAGAAGCACTAATCCCAAGATAACTAGTAAGGGGAAGAATGTGGGCTTTCCAATAATTGGTGGTCTTGGAGCAGATGTTGCATATTTTAAAGGTAAGATAGAAAACGGTTAATATCTTAAGAGCTGCAGTGTACACATAGCAGTTAGATATGAAAGAGGGGGTAACTTTACCTTTAACTATCAAAGTGGAGAGCCACTAACTTTAAAACAGCAAGACAGATTGGAAGGGTTGGGTACTTTGTATTGTGGTTCTATGGAATACAATTGGATGGCCAATAAATTTAAATAGTTGAAGGGTAATGATTTCACAAAATGGTTATTTTGTGTTTTCTCACAATAGCCAATGAAAGAGGAGAGGGAAGGAGATATGAGGTCAAATTAACATAAGGGGGAGGCAACTAGAAAGACAGTGAAGTTTAAAAGCACAATAGCACCAAAAACTTAATTCCACTGTGATTCACAAGAGGCACAGCTGTGGTCTCTTTTCCAGTTTAAATATGCAATTAAAGCAGAATACTTGTAAAACACACAGTGTAAAGAAAATAAATCACAATATACAACATAGAAGAATGCAATAAAGCAATACAAAATACAAGAAAGCAAAACAAACTAACCTTTCCCTCACAGCAAAATGTGGCAGAGTCTGGGTGAGCTTTGTTAGTAATGCCTTCAAATGCTTTCTTTTACCACTTAAATAAAAGGTTTAGTTCCAAGCTTCACCCTCAGTCCACAGGTAATTAACCTTGATTGACCTGTTCTAATTTCTGTGTGACTTATAAGAGACACAGCTGTGGGCTCTTTCCTAGTTTAAGTATGCAATTAAAAGCAAAATACATATAAAACACAATGTAAAGAAAATAAATCACAATATACAAAATAGAAGGCAATGAAACAATATAAAATACAAGAAGGCAAAAACAAGCTAATGTTTCCCTCACAGCAAGCTGTGGCAGAGTCTGGGTCAGCTTTTCTAGAAATACCTTCAAATGTTTTATTTTACCCTTTAAATAAAACATTTAGTTCCAAGCTTCACCCTCAGTTTAGAGGTAATTAACCTTAATTGACCTGTTCTGATTTCTGTGTTACTCACAAGAGACACAGCTGTGGCCTTTTTCCTAGTTTAAATATGCAATTAAAAGCAGAATACATTTAAAACACAATGTAAAGGAAATAAATCAAAAACGCATCAGAGATACTTCAGATGCAGCTAACATTAGGTAAGAGAGCGATTCAGGTCGTAGCCTGTTACAGGTCCCCAACCATGTCCCAAGACACTCACTCCATGCTCCTAAGCACCCTGGAGAATATTAGGATCCAACCTAACACACTCATACTGGGCAACTTCAACTACCCCTCCATTAAATGGGAAAACTACTCATGTACCTATACACTTGCCCAAAGTTTCCTGGAATTCATTAATTCCAATGCCCTGGACCAGCTCGTCCTTACATCCACTAGAGGTAGCAACATCCTTGACCTGGTTATTACTAACATGGGCGACCATTGCTCTACACCAATAGTCAAATCCTCCGTGGTTAGATCCGACCACAAACTAATCACCTTGGAAATCCATATTCCTCCCACCCCCACCCCACACAAAGATAACCATCATAAAAAACTTCTCCAAATCTAACTTTGGTCTCCTAAGAACAGAGGTGGCTAACTTCACGGCACCCATACAACTGGAGAATATTTGCATGACCGCCAAATCATACACCAATGCACTGTACGAACATGTACACAAATGCATGCATTTCACCACACCCAAAGACGCTCTCCTTCAAAAAAGGAAGCCAATCTGGTGGTCCCCTGCCATACATAAACTCTACAACAGAAGGCAGAAACTGATGCGGAATAAAATGAAGTCCCAAGACTGGAAAAACTCCCTTATCAGCCTCAACAAAAAGTTGAGATCCCTCATCAAATCCTCTAAAGCTAGCTATGAAAACAGAATTGCAGCAGATAGTAAAGACAACCACAAGTCCTTCTATAGTTATGTAAAGAACCTCCACGGCAATACCCAGATTTTCTCTGAGCTACTGCACAATGGTACTGCCTATACTGAGCCAACAGATATTGCCAATATACTGGCCGACAGATTCAGTGCCAGCCTTACCCCCCCCAAAGACCAATTACAATACCAGTAGATTGCCTGCTGCACAGGTTAAAACAGCACTGTCCAAGGCCAAGAATACAGCTTCTATGGGACCTGACAATATCCCTGGCTGTGTTCTACATAAACTACAGAGTGAACTGGCACCTCACCCGTGTGCCCTGTTCAATCACAGCCTCATCTCAGGCTTTGCCCCTACCGAATGGCACACTGTTATAGTCATCCTCTCCACAAAGGAGGAGCGACTACAGACCATGGGAACTATCGCCCCATTAGCCTGACAAGTCTAATATGCAAAGCTATGGAATGCATCATCATGTACCTAATAAACAAGGATATATGGAATCTCCAAACTCAGAATCCCACAAAGTTTGGATCTGTGAAGGGTAGATCATGCCTGCTCAACTTGGTTGACTTCTTTGAGTCAGTCACCAGAGCTTTGGATGAAGGCAAGGTGGTTCATACAGCCTACCTTGATCTGGCCAAGGCTTTTGATACCATTCTCCACTCAGGAATCATAGATAAACTCACTAAGCTAGGCATTAACCCCTATATCACTAGGTGGGATGCAAACTGGCTGATAGATAGAACCCACAGTGTGAAAGTAGCTGACTCCTAGTTGGACTGAAGACCAGTCATGAGTGGAGTCCCACAGGGATCAGTCCTGGGTCCTCTTCTGTTTGGCATCTACTTCTAGGAAGTCCAGTCCAACACAAAGAGATGCTGGCTGACAATGTTCACAGAAAATTGCATGTTGGGAGCCATTATTAACCCCCCAAGCGATGTTTACATCCTACAGAAAGGCTTCATGGAGACCAACGACTGGTGTCCGAACCATGCCTTAACCTCAATGCCAAAAAATTTGTCATCATCCCCTTTGGGAAAAACCCACTTCCCATGAACTACCACATTTATGGTAGTCCACTGAAAACAGAAGAAGGCGTTATAAGAGATCTGGGAACACAGATTGACAGCAACCTCTCTTTTGACCACCACACTGCCACTGTGGTCAGAAAGTCCTTCTAAGTGGCACATCTCATTACTAAGGGTTTTGGATCCAGGAAGAAAGAGGTCATTGTCTCCCTCTACTCTTCCCTCATTAGGCCAATCATTGCGTACAATGCCCCATTTGGCATGTAACTCACTAGACACCTGCAGCAACCTGAGAGGCCGCAAAAGTACCTCACAAAGAGGATCCTAGGCCTTTAACACTTGTCCTCTATTGACAGACTCAAAAAACTTCAACTATTCTCTGTCTCATATCACCTACTTAGAGGCGATCTCTGCTTGACTTACAAAGCCATGTCTGACCCATCTCTGTTAGAAATGCTACATCTAAAGAAGTCCCAATTCCTCCACACCACATGCTCCAGAGACCTCAACTTCATTACCACAATCAACAGAACATGCTGGAGGGACAGGTTCATAACCCAAAGACTGCCAATGCTATGGAATAGACTTCCCATGGATGTCAAACAGAGCACCTCAGTGGCCTTCTTCAAGAGAAATCTTGATGAGTGGATGGGAAATAGAAAATTCACCTCAGGGATCACTCCAGTAGCTCTACTCAACAGAAACACTGGAAACTAAGGTTGGGTGGCATGATGCCAGGGTAATCCTATGGGCTAGGCTTGTAAAGGCTCCAGGGCCATTAGCCTAGTACACACCTATGAACCTATATACAAAATAGAAGATGGAAACAAAGCAATACAAAATATAAGAAAGCAGAAACAAAATAACATTTTCCTCACAGCAAGTTGTGGAAGAGATTGGGTGAGCTTTTCTACTAATACTTGTTTTATTTTATCCCTTAAGTAAAAGGTTAGTTCCTAGCTCCACCATCAGTTCACAGGTAATTAACCTTAATTGACCTGTTC
Organism: Protopterus annectens; assembly: GCF_019279795.1. Classification (NCBI taxonomy): domain Eukaryota; kingdom Metazoa; phylum Chordata; order Ceratodontiformes; family Protopteridae; genus Protopterus; species Protopterus annectens. The sequence goes on from NC_056729.1 coordinate 382,225,024, forward strand.
TAATGTCTTTGTGACTCACAAGAAACACAGCTGTGGTCTCTCTCCTAGTTTAAGTATGCAATTAAGAGCAGAATATAAGTAGAACACAGCATTAAGAAAATAAATGATAATATACAAAATAGAAGAAGGCAATGATGCAATACAAAATACAAGAAAGCAAAAACAAAATAACTTTCCCTCACAGCAAATTGTGGCAGAGTCTGTGTGAGGTTTTCTAGTAATGCCTTGAAATGTTTTATTTTACCCTTTAAATAGAAGGTTTAGTGTGTAGCTTCACACTCAGTTCACAGGTAATTAACCTTACTTAACCTGTTCTAATTTCTGTGTGACTCACAAGAGACACAGCTATGGTCTCTTTCCTAGCTTAAATATGCAATTAAAATAAGAAAACAAGTAAATGAAAAATACTTACATAGGTCTAAACTGAGTCATATAAAGCGGACACAATCTGCACCATGAGATTTAGACAAAATCTAATGAAAACATAATCTAATCAGTAGGGAAGGCCCCATGACAGTTTTGGGTAAAAGTAAAGTATAGTATGAAACAGTGATTCTGATGTAGTTTTATAATTCAAATATCATCATCTGAAGGGAACAAAGAAAAAAACCCGAGATTATTAAAAAACACATTTTAGAGTTTCAGGGTTAAATAAGGTAGAAACTAAGATTGTGTAGATCCTTGATAAGGAGGGTTTTTTTTGTTACAGATACAGGTGGTATCAAAAGTGTGCTGATTTCCAGATGCACAGAATATGTTAAGATGCTACATGATACCATGGGAAGGAATAAATCTGAGGAGCAGACAAAACAACTGTGTAGAGAATGGGAAAGCAGAGGTGTTTAAAGTTGAATATTAAAAAACACTGGTGCACAAAATAGTGTGGTGTAGACAGAATTTGTAAACATGACTATAATATGAAGTTACAGGTTATAAATAACAAATAGTTAAAGGAACTTGTAATTTCTGTTGACAATAAATTTATGTTCAAACAACAAATGCACAAGATTACTGATGAAGGTAATAGATTAATAGTTTTTAGACATAAAGTTAAACCTTGCATGGAAAGAATTGTTCTTTCTGCTATTATTAATATCATGATTATGCATCTAGGAAGAACTTTGTAATATTCTTTGAACACTAGTAACAAAGCAGACATGGAAATAACAGAAAAAGTCAAAAGGAAATATAATAGCCCTATTATATTTATGAGGGTCTTTGTTATTGGGAAATACTAAAAGAGTCAAACTTACATTTACTTATTTATATGGAAAAATACAGGTGAACTGATAATATAGAAGATTAACAGAAGTGATTTACAGATCAATGTTGAAAAAGAACTGATCTGAAAAGAGGGTAGAAATAAAGTAGAATAATTCACCCTGACATGTTAAAAATCAATAAATATGTGACAGTTTAAGTTACTTTGATAATTATATGGCTAAGAGGACATTTCTGATATAAAAGTAACAAAAGGCTAGTATGTTCAGTGATATAACACATCTTATAATCTTATATAAATAGTATCAAAATAGTCTTTTTCTGAATTCTTTGTTTCAAGGGTTATTTATACAAAAAAAACAGGATAGATTATTAATCATAAATATCTTCATTGTGCTGTAGTTCTGTCAGAGAGCAAATGGTCTAACAATGAATTCTCTTTAGTTTATTGTGTTCTTCCATTATAAACCATATATATCAACTGTCCAGAATTTCACAAGATACAGATTTCTGCCTCATATTTGTATTCTGTCCCTCATAAAAGTTGTTTTCTGGAAAATCAGTGAGGACTGAAGTCAGTAAATAATCATAGATTTGTGTTCAGACTTAATTGCCTTTGGAAAATGCAGTCTAATGCAAAACCTGTTGCTATAATGACTAAGTTTGTAAGAGCAATATTTCAAATCTATTCCTGATGTTGGGCCTTAGTCCCCTATTATTTTTGGCTTATTCCAAAATTCTTGTGCTAAGACATTGAGAGGTAAGTTATAAAAGTCTATGAAACACTAGAATTGGTTTCAATGACAAACGTCAAATTCAAAGCACTCAGGAAAACATTATCAGAAGCTGAAAACTGTTTTAAAACTGAAGAAAACAGGAAAAAGTAAAGCCTGTCTATAAAAAAGTGCAAATGCAGATATACAAGAAAGGTTTACAATGGTCATAAATAAATATTTTTGAGTGTGAAAACACACACATTCTTCCTATTGGAACATAGACTTTAAACTAGGCATAAGCCCATAACTTAACAAAACATTTAAAAACACTATCACTGGCTATGATTATATTCTAGAGAAATTAAATATTATAATCGAAAAGAAAAAGAGAGGCACTGATTAGTTTAAATTAACACGTTTAGTGAAATTCCTGGCTAAATTAGTTATCAAGTCTAGAGCCTTTTCCAGTTGATTTGTGGGGGGGGGGGGGATCTGCTAACAGCTAAATAAATGAAACCTTTAGCATTATTATGAATGAATCGCTCTGGTGTTGATATTATTGCAAAAAATATATTTCTCATGACTGTTGTAATTAACCTCTGTTTAGTGAAACTCACAAAACTTGAAAATTATTCTAAAACTGGCAAAATGTTCTAAAAATGAACCAGCAAAGTTATGGCAGACATTCATACTGGTCAGAATGTACGTCTGATTCTGCCACAGGCTGCCACATGAATGTAATTTCATGCAGCAAATACTACAGTAAAAGACAGCTATTAATTATCTTTCATTGTAAATGTCTTTCCAGGAAAAAAAGACAAACTTTTATTAATTCTGAGTTACTCTTTATATTTCTGTGAATCTATTCAGTTATATCTGTATATTTTTATGTTAAGCTCTGAAACAAATCTCCCCCATTTTGATGTAATCCTTATCCTGGAATGTATCTTGTTAAACAAGTATGTGCTTTGTTTTGTGTGTATAACTCTGTAACAAAAACTCACTGATGTAATTTTCATTCTGAATTGTACCATGTTAAAATACGATGAAAAAAAGTGTGCTTAGGTAGTCAGTTTGTGGCAGAAAATGGTCCTAGACCAGTTAATTTACCTGGAAAATGAATCATAAATAAAATAAACAGAACACTGAAATGTGCACACATACTATAATATCTTTGGCTCTTACTCCTCTTGGACATGCTACTGTCCAGATATTTCCCATCATAAGACAGGGCCTTCCCTCTCCAGGAAGAATGTAGCTGCCCAGAGTGGGCTGATGGAACTACTTGAAGGCCTGCATTATGTTACAGGCTCCTCCTGACATTAGGTTTTGTACCTTACATCCTTTTTCTCGTAGTCAGCAGGCACCAAGCAGTGCCTCTTATACTGGGCTGAATAGGCTGGGTAAAAGTGCTTTCACAAACCCACAATTCAGATAAAGTATTTGATAAGTAGATCATGATGCTTAGAGGAGTAGGAAAGGCTGGGTGAAAGAGGTAGCTGCTCTGGGCACCAGCTTAAATGAGGTGCAAACATTTTCTTAACACATACTTTTTCTCATCCTAAAAAGGTAAATTTGCTTACTTTCTCATGTTTCTCTTTCCTAGCAGTCTTCCTAGTTGCCCCCATTTTGCTTCATAAAAACAAGCATGCACTCATCCTTATGTTTTATGCAAGGGATGCGCCTCAAGCACCAAATAAAAGCATGGGGAAGGCTTATGATTAAGTCACTGACTATAGTAAATGTGGCAGTGTAAGCAGGTTAGTATGGATTTATATTTGGCACCAACAGCAACATTTGAAATATAAATTTCATATGAGTGTCAGTAAATTTGCTGTTAGTGATTTTTAGTTTTGTTTCAGTTGTGCTGTTGTTTAGTAGCTAAAAAGAAATAATGTTAAACTAAAGTTTAGTGTTAGCTATTTAATTTTCTTTTTTCTGTGACTTGACAGTATGTCTTTACTTAAGAAGATTCTCCTTGCAGAGTCAAGAAGCCTGACCGGACACTGGACTGACTGGATGTGGGCTGGGATGACTTGTAGGATAAGATAAAACTTAAAAGCAAACAAGATATAGATATTCACCATGCATAGCTCATGTCACACACACACACACACACACATACACACACACACACACACACACACACACACACAATACAAAGATGCTGCATACATCTTTTATGGTTGAACTGATGACTGCAATCACTTCTTAGTCAGCTGATACTGAAAAGCTCCTCTACTCCAAGATGTAAGATAGCTCTTCAACAGTGATATGAACTTAGGAAATAGCTTTGTGAAAGGGTGCAAGAAATGACTATCACAAGGTGAGTAGAGGTACTAGAAATGGCAAGCTAGGAACTGTACTCCTATTTTTGTCCTCAGCTTGGAGGTGGTGATTGGGAGAATGTGGAACCAGATGAGGGCCTCTTGTCAGGGTCCAAGTAGATTAGGTTCACCTCCAATGATGCCTATCTCCTTATACAAGCTCCATACCAAACTGAATTCCAAGTGTCACTCAAGCATCAGGGCTAAGCTGCCACCATCCCTAGGTGGCCATGTCAGTGTCTGTCACTCACTCACTCACTCACTCACTCACTCACTCACTCACTCACTCACTCACTCACTCACTCACTCACATCCATCTCAGGCTAGCTGCACAAGTATCTGGGCCACTGTTCAAAGTCCGGTTGCTGGTATTACAGTCATGACTTCAACCATCTGTGTTAAAAAAGCAAACATTCTTTATATATATATATATATATATATATAGTGAGAGAGAGAGAGAGAGAAAGCTATATATACATACACATTTCTGGGAAGCTGCTTAATAGGGGTACAATACTTTCTATGTGGATGTTTGAAATGTTCTGGTTCACTGCAACTAGTACAGCTGGAGTGCCTTTCCATTCTGGGTATAATCCCTGACTTTCTCATTTCCTTCTGCTGTGTTACGTCACCTAAGTTTCTCTGTGTACGTGTTTAAAATTTAGAATGGCAGTTTATAAGCAATCTATATTACTCTGTACAGCTCTCAGAAGAGGTTCCTTTCTAACAGGCAAGAGTCCCAATCTCTGACCTGTGCATGCACAGCATCTCTTTGTTGACTAAGTTTTTCACATGTTTGACTTTGCTGTCTCAGCTGTACTTCTAAGTCCTGAACCCTTAAAGACAGACATCTCAACTTTTTTTTATCTTTCGACTGAGAAATGAATATTTGTGGGAATAGTGTGGGAGTCAGAAGTAGGGGAGCAAAGAATATTTACAGTGGGGAATGGTGTACTTAGCTTTTTTAAAGATAGACACTAGTAATCCTGAAATAGCTTATAGTGAAGACTACATAAGTATAGTTTTCAGTATAATGGGAGACACTTAGCTTTTCAGAATATTGTTCACTAAGGGTTCCCTTCTAAGGACTAGCCAGAAAATATGGCTATTTTTCAGCACAGTTTGAAATTAGAATGAATTTTTTTGTGGTAACTATCAGATAAAGGGTATATTACAAGGTAGGTTCAAAAAGACATATCCAATCCAAGGCTGTATTCATTTAAGCTGTAAGCTGCAAAGCTACTCTGAAGACATTTAAGACTGCATCATATTAATACCTGTCAAGAACATGAAACTGGGACTCTACCATATGTCAGGATAATTAAAAGATATTTCAGTAAAACATTTCAATAAATCATTGCAATTACAGCTAGAAGAGAAAACTATGATGAATTTATAGTCTACAATGAAAGAAAAAAGGAAAGGAAGGAAGAAATATGTATAAAGAATGAGGTGAAATACTAGTGGAAGTTTATGAGTAATTGAAGCACCTACTAAATTCTCACATTTGAACTACTGTAGTATATACTTCAAACAGTATATTCTACAGTGGTTCAAATGTAGAATATATTTCAAATAATACTCTATGCCGAAAATCCACTGTATTATACCATAATGATGTAAATACCCCTACTTCATAATTCTTTTTTGACCATTTTATTGAAATGTCATATACAAAAAACTCATTAATGTAGTAAAGCAATTAACTATTTACTTAAGTGTTTATATCAATTATTGCTATATAAATTACAAAAAAAATCATTAAACAGCCATAAACTAATGATAGAACTTAGGTTAATATTTTTAATCAATAAGTTCAGTTTCATCCAGTAATTATATTCTGTAATTATTTTGCTTGTTTTCATCTTAATAGTAGACATTTCTTTATGGCACACAATAGTGACAGTTTTGTAAATTCTGTAAATGAAGTCATAACCTCATTTTTTCCATTTCATTGCTGTAATTTCCTGGCTATTGTTAATAATCTCCAGAGTCATCAGAATTGAGACTTGGGTACATGTCTGAGAATATTGGTGTTAAACAACACCAAAAATATATGTAAGACAAATTTATCAAACCACAATTATTGTAGGACACATTGCTTTTTTTCCTCCCAAAAAAGGTTGTAGAGCTTTGAAGTCATAAACCATATGCTACCAATTCCATTTGTTAAGGATTTACACCTCCAATAACTAATAGCTTCCTTTTGTATCTAATTTCAATTCTATGTGAAATAATAAATGACCTCAGCAAAAATTTCCAAGAGAATAACCTTCAATAAAAAGATGATATCATTTTTTAAAGGTATTACAATAATGCTTTATCTATTATAGTTAAAGTTGAGGCACTCATCAGAGAACATATTCTCATCAAGTATATGTGATACAAATGTATAATTCTTAATTATTTTATATATTTTGACAAATTTTCTTATCTCATCATTTGTTTGAGACTGGTTAGAATCAAGAATGGGTCAATATTCCTTTTTAATTATATATGACATGAAGTTAACTTCAAACAAATCTCATTAACTTGTTTTACATGTTCTTTCAAAAGAACAAGAAGTTGTCTGTATAATAAATAGCATTTTAGTTAAAATAGCCATTTTGATCAAAATCAACCTTTCTACTATACAAAAAAGTAACTTATCCCATTTATTTATTGTTCTTTTAATATGGTCAAAATATTTTTATAATTTATTGTTGCTATTTTTTACAATTGCATGTAAGAGTAACTCCTAAATATTTAATCTGTTTACAATCCCATTTAAATCAAGTATTAGTTTCCATTAAATGCTTTATCTTTGTTAATTAATAAGGTGTTAGTTTTATTCTGATCAATTTTTAGACCTGTCATCAATTCAAAATATTTTAAAGTTGTTTTATTTATTAGTGAATAATCAATATTAATAATTGTTATAAGTATTGTTGTTGTGTCCTTCGGCTTTTCCTGGTTAAGGGTCACCACAGCAGAACTCTGGTCTGTTAATGATTGGCAGCAGATTTTTATGTGCCGAGTTGCCAGCTCTGACGCACAACCTTCAATGAAGGTACGCCCATTCACGCATGTCTCCACACAGAAGACGCTTTAGCTGAGAATCGAACAGGACAATTGTTATAAGTGTATCATCAGCAAATAACATAATTTTTGTAAATATAGTGATCATTTGTTTGAAATCCTACTATATCCTTGTCGAGTTTTATTTAATTGGCTAGAGACTCAATAGTCAAATCAAATAATAAAGGAGACAAGGAATAACATGTATTCATGTGTTTTCTTATCTTTATTTACTGAGAAATAAAAATATCCATTTTAATAAAGATGATTAATAAGAGATATAACATTTCTTGGAGATGTGTATATTTATAATACTTTAGCTAAATAAGACCATTTTATTGAACTGAGGGCTTTATCTAGATGCAGTCTACTTATGGATAGTTCTTGTCTATTGTTACTGGCATAATCAATTAAAGTAATTACTTCTTTGATGTTATCCAATGTTCATCTATTCGATATAGCACAAGTTTGATCTTAAGCTATTAATGTAGGTAGTATATTTTAATTTATTGGCTTGGTAAGGATTGACAAAAAATGTTATAAACAACATTCAGTAATGAAATAGGTCTATAAGAAGAGCATAGAGATGGATATTTATCTTGTTTAAATAAAGGAGAAAATACTGCATATTTCCATGATGGAGTTATGCTAAATGCAATTTTCATTTCTGTGAATTATTTCTGCAAAAGAGATAAAACATTTTAAGGTAACATTTGATATAATTAAGGAATGACACAATTGTTACCCAGAAAACCTTCTAGTTTGCTATTTTATTTCTGTTATAAAAACATTTTTATTTGTATTTGCTCTGAAAATAGTTTTGTGTATTCCTATTTATAAAGGTATCAATTACTTTCTCATTTTCTTCACTAGTATTCTGTGCATTAATTTTCTCAGAGTGTTTATTTAAACAGGCCAGAAGTTCTTCCACCTCTGTATATTTCTTACTACTGCCAGGTATACATACACTGTGTGATTTATTTCTTGCTATCATTTTGGATCTAAGAGCTAACTTATGTATGCCTTTAGGAGTTGGAGACTACATATGTAATTTGACTTTTTCTAAGTTAATTAACACCTTGTGTTGTAGGTTCTTCTGAAATTCTGTATTCAGTTTGTTAATTTCTGATAAAAGGCCTTTTTCTTCTTTTTGTATTTTTTAACTTTATTTTTTTTTCTTGCAATTCCAATAAATCTTTACCTCATTTTTTTCTGTTGTAATAACAAGTAGAGAATTTGCCATATGCATTTGCTTCCATCAAGTCCGATAGAATCACATCATAATCTTCACCATTATTGTGGAAGTCTAAGAACTGTTGTATTTATGTTGGAAACTAATCTGTGAAAAATCTTTTTACTTGTTTATATAACCTACAGTTTAGTAAAATAAGATAGTTTTCTTTGCATTGCATTGTGATCTAATAAAGGACATGTTATCACCTTTATGTATTTTTTATTTTAGAAACCAAATATTTTATAATATATACCCTATCAGTTCTTAACTGTGGATCAAAATGTATTAGATTAATGAGTGTAAAACATCAGATTTGATTCAGAAAAGTTATTTACATCTGCAGGGTTAAATAACTCAGCAAAGATTATAAAAGTCTTAGCTGATGCTAAAATTCTAGGTTTGTTAATTGAGCCACTATCATTTTTTAAGTATGCAGTTAAAGTTTCCTTCCATTGTTATACTTTCTTTCATATTTGAAGATAACATTTCCAGATACTTCCTATACAAGTTAGATCCAATCACCGAATCTATTACATGATTGCTAAGGTTAAGATTATTTTTTTATATTTGATAATGACCATATATATCATACCTTTATCATCATTGTTAAATCCAACAGCCCTAGTCATTATAATAGAATTCCAAAATAAGATTGCTGTTCCCCTTCCCATTTCTCTTCTTTAGAGCTAGAACTTGCTAGCACTTACTATTTTGTTGTATTTGATCTATTAATACCATATTGCAATAAATTAGTCTCTTGTAAAAAAGTCCACTTGTGTTTTATGTATTTTAAATACTTAAATTATTTCTCTTATCACCACTATTGAGGCTATTGACATTTAATGAAGACATTCTATATAGATTCATGGGTTCATAGATTAGTACTAAGCTAACTGCCCTTGCGAGCCATTTTAAGCCTAGCCAATTATCCCTTCTGAGACTCAAACTTTGCACCTTGTGCTTGCAAGGCAAGCACCTTAACCATTAGGCCACCCTCCCAACCTTAGGCCACCCTCCCAACCGCATACATGCTGAAAACACTGGTCCTTAAAGTAATGACTGTATAAAAATAAAAGGAAAGCTGCTGCCTTAAAGTTCACTTTATTTGACATAGAACCACAAGAAACTACTCATTGTTTCAGTCTACAGCACTAACGTCTAGATATTAAACTCTCCTCAGCACTCACATTATTATCTTTCTCACAACTATTCAAGTTTTATACTGTGTAACAGTCAGTGTAATAGACACAAAAAGTTAACAATATTAAAGATAACTAAACTGCATGCAAACCAGCTCCTTTAAGCTTCTTAGTTTGAATAAACATCCTGCTCTAATTCTCTCCTACAACCACTCATGCTAGTTGCTCTTACTTTAAATATGTAGATCAATGTGTGGTTGTAACATAAATGGCCTTACCGGTATAGACAAAAAGATAAGAGTACAGAATTATGTTAATAAATACAGAGTGCAAATAGCAGTACTGCAGCTGACAAATTTGGAAAGAAATGAGTATGTGAACTTGATAAAGAAAGGATTTCAGGATGGATATTCAGCAGACTATCAAGGACAAAGCAAAAGGGATGTAATTATCCTAATTGCTAGAAGAACACCAGTAGTGATAGAAAATAAAATGTTAGATTCATGATAGTAAGGGGCTCCTGGCAAGAGTGGAGGATTACATTAGCATCTATTTATGTTCCAACAAAATCTGCTATTACAGACATTGATAAAATTTGGGAGAAATAGTCAGCTTTCAGTAGAGAATATTACTTATAGGTGGAAACTGAAACTTGATTTACAACAGTGAAAATATATCTGGGAGACCTAAAAGGGAAAATATAACAAAAGAGGTTACATTTCTGAAGAAATTTATGAAAATATTTGTTATGGAAGATGTGAATTCAGTAGTAGGAATTCAGAGAAATTTTACATATTATTCCACAAGTTATGATAACTGAGCTAGACTATATACAAATTATATTTCACAGGAACACATGCATTTAATTGAAAGCTTTGACATACATCCAGTAACTATTTCAGATCATCCACCAATAAAACGTAAGATAAAAATGCAGGGTAATGAAATAAAAATGAGATACTGAAGCTTTCCCACCTACCTGTTAAAAAAGTAATTTAAGGAATGGGTAGTGGAAATTATTCTAAAGTTAATAGAGAATATAGAAATTTCTTCAGAAGTTATAGCTTGTGAGTGGGATAAAATGAAAATGTAGTTTAAAAATAGGGTATAAATAAAATAAAAAGAGATATGCTTAAGAAGTAATGGAAATTATTTAGAGGGACTGATAAAAGCTAAAGATTTGCAAAATAAGGAGAATCTCACAGAAGAAGAACAGGCACAATTGCAGAGTGCTAAAGAGAAAATGAGGGAGTGTCTGGATAGTTTGCATGAGTTTAGAAAGACTGCTGTTAAGCAACTGTTTTCTGATAATAACTCGACCATAAAAACTTTTAGCACAATAACTTAGGCATCAGAAATTAGAAAAGGTTGTTGCCAAACTTAGTGAGCCTATATCAAGCAAAATAACCATAGATTCTGTAAGGGTATTAGAGATATTTCAGAAATTTTATGAACACTTACATAAAGCAGAGAAATATGGAAATCAAGAAAGAGCACAGATAGAAATATTTATGGAAGACATAAATATGTCAAGGTTAGAGGTATATGAGGGTCAACAATTAACAGTTAAGATAGGATGAGATGAGATAAAAATGGTGATGTATGATCAATCTACAGATGATATTCCTGAGGAAGTTTGGAAGTTAGGAGGGAAGAAAGTGATAAAAGATCTGGAAGGTTTTAACAGTGTTTTAAAAGGAGAGGAAGAACCAACATCTTGGAAGAAAACTATGGTGGCTCTTATACCAAATAACTAAAAAGACTTGTAAGACCTAGCTTCATATAGATCCATTTTGACCAGGATTAGAAAATGTTTGTCTATACTACCTGAAAGAATGGCAAAGGCATTGCCAAAATTGATATATATGGATCAATGCAGTTTTGTGGAGGACAGGCAAACATTTGACAATTTTAATTGGACGATAATGATCCAAAGGGAAGCAGAATGTAAGAAAATGCCTTTGTTGTTGTTGAATCTTGATGTAGAGAAAGCATTTGACAGAATAAGCTGGGATTTTATGAGTAGGGCAATAGAAACATTTGCATTACCTGATAAAATAATAAGGATAAAAAGGAGGCTATTTGAAGGATTGGGGGGAAGAATTAAAGTGGGAGGGTTCCTCTCAGATAAGTTGTGTCTGAACAGAGGAATGAAGCAGGGGTGTCAACTTTCTACCTTGTTATTTGCTTTATATTTAGAGCCATTGGCAAAGAAAATAAGAGACTCAGAAAATCATGGCTATAATTAGTATGGTAATCAAAACAGGATGTATTTAGTTGCAGAATATATTATTTTGTACCTGATAAGTCCATAAAAGGACATTTCAGTGTTGTGAAACATTTTGAGGCAGGTTCAATTCTTTTCAGGATACAAAATTAATGAAGATAAAATAAAGGCTATAGCTTTAAATTGTTTACCCACACATGAATTGATTTTGCAATACACATATTTAAGATGAAGTATTTAGGAGTATGGATTAAAAAGGCTTCTGTTATGGCAGCTAAGGGTATGTGGGAAGAGACTAAACAAAATATAATACAAAAAATAAGAAACTGGAAGCTCTTGTTTATGGATACAAATAGCAAGATACAAACAGTGAACATATTTTAGTCCCTTTAGTTTTATGTACAGGTCAGGCATATTTTTATCAACTAGAGGAGAAGCTGTAAGCAATAATTAATAAAAAGGTGAAGAAATTATCTGGGAGGGGAAGAAGGTAAGGGTTAAGTGGGATAAGCTGATCCTTCCAATAGAACAAGGTGGTTTAGGACTACCTGATTTGAATGGATATTTTAGAGCTACACGATTATGGCTCTTATGCTTAACACAAGCTGAAAGTTATAAATCAAAGTGTAAAGGAATGATGAAGCGGGGGGATTCGAGAAATAAGGAGAGAGTGGGATTTTGGATGCAGATCCTTAAGGAGAATAACAACAGTCACACAGATTAGATTATTATATTCATAAAGTAGGAAAACATATTCCAAGAGCTAAGCCAATATCAGAATAGAGAAAGGAGTTTTTGCCAATAGGGGTGTCTACAAGTAGGGGTACAGAGAATAAAAAAGAGGAGGTTGGAATTTACTGAAGCAAAACTTGCAAAGGAACCAAAGTTTTGGGAGTAAATAACTAGACAGGTAAAGGTAATAGAGTGGAATGGGGCCAAGAAGATGTTTGGACTACAGGCTAGAGACTGCCTTCTCTACCAATGGTTGATACCAGAGTTTAGGCAAAGAGAAAGGGACAGGGAAATCCTAAATGAAAGATTTGATCTGGTATTGTTTTAGTTGAATCTAGGACAGAAGCTGCTGCTAAAATAGGGATATTTAGGAAGGCATATTAAATATTTCATGGAAACTTTAAGAATCAATCAGAGGAGGCTAGAAAAAATTGGAAAGAGAAATTAGATAAACAATTTGCAAGAGAACAATGGGAGGACATACATATGGCTCCCAAGTATGCAACAAAGTCCAGAAGATTTAGGATCTTTGTTTGGAAGTGGTTATATAGGTATTTTTATACCCCAAGCAGACTCCACGTCATTTTTCCTCAGGTTGATGGCAAATGTTGGAGGTGTGATGGGGCAAAAAGAGGTAACTGGAAACAAATATTCTGGGAGTGTAATGAGTGAAAGACTGTAAAAATTCCTTACAGAGCATTCTGTCAACAATACTGGTTGAGCAAATGTGTGTAACTAAGGAAATGTTTTTTTTGGGGGGGGGGGGCTGAGAAACACAATCTGAATTTCTTAGACATAGTAAGGCCTTGTTAAGTTTAATACTGGTGGCTGCCAAAAAAGCGATTACCAGAAAATGGAAATCAAAGTCTAGACCAACTGTATATGAAGTACTGAATATTGTAACAGAGATAAAAGAAATGGAAGTGGGATCTTTTGAAAAGGAAAGGTGCAAATTACATAGAAATAAATGGAAATTGTTGTAACAATCCATGCAGTATAACGTTCAGGAGGAGGTGGAGGGGTGAGGATTAAGGGAAGGCAGGAACTGAGCAATTTATATAATGATGGACTGATGATAGTTATAAAAAAAGAACATATGTGACATATAAGGTATATAACTAGAAACATGTTAATATGGTTTGTTTTATTTTATATTAAGGCATGTTTGCCTATGTCTTAGCTGATAATTTAATAAAAGTGTTAAAATTCTAGAAGTACTGAGCAACTAAGATTTGCTGTACTCAAGCTTCTTTCTTGGCCATGCCCACAACCCTGCTGTATAATTCTAACTGCCCTATCCAGAACAAACAGTATCCGGTGCTAGAAGTAGAACTGCAGCAGTCACTGCAGCCTCAGTTTTGTATACAGTCTGTCCAGTTTGTACCTTTTGGTCATCTAAATGCTCTTTGCTTCATCTTGTGAGTGAGAGATTCTGGATTTATATGCTGCAGCAATGCAAAAATTTGAAGAAATGCCAGAAGACCACCATCAGCAATTTTGTTAACAATAAGCATTCCCCTAGACAAACAGCAGATGCAATTGTGAACTAAATGATATCATGCAAGCAAGGGAATACCATTACAAACCGAGAAACACAATTAAAGGCGTAAACTAATTGAAAATGTTGAAAATGCATGGAGACAATAAAGTGAATTGAAAATTTCAAAAAAATGCATCAAAATGTTAAATAATTTTAATGAAACAAGTTATGATTCATTTGCAGAAGTAAAACATGTAATAAAATTCAGACAAAACAACTGCTGTGTATATTTTTAATAGTCATCTCTATTAATGTTTGCAAATAACAAACCATACAATAACATCTGCTATTTTTTTAGACAGTAAGAATTCAAGATCGACTGGTCCCTGTTGTCACTTGCCTGGGATTGTTTCTATGTTCTGTTGTCAGTTGCCTGGGATTGTTTATATGTTCTGATGTTCATATTTTGCATTGCTTTATATTACTAACCACCTTTCTTTGTCATTTACAGCACAGAAATATTAATTGTGGCTTCCACCCTGTTAGTCATTCCACCAGCAGTGTTATTTGTATAAAATAAATTGACAGATGATTGGAAACAACAAATGCAGAAGTTCAATCTTTGCAGCACTGAGTCAGGTTTAATTCAAAAAGAATACTCAAACACGACGGTACTCTCAATCCAAACTAATTCAAAAAGAAAAAAGAAAAATAAAGAAATCCAAGTCATTACTTTTCTTCTTCTGGGTGGAGGTGATACAATTAATGTGTTTAACACACTAAATCTTACAAAAACAGTAGTCCGATTTAATTGTTATTAAGTAAAAGTTTCAACCTTACTGAAAACCAAAAGAAAAAAAAAATGCTGGCCTTAAACTTATTTTTCAAAAGAAACCAGGGTTAATAAGAATCTGTGGATATGACTGATTTATGTCACAGAATCAAAGGCTGTGCAATTGGTGGGGTCTGTGTAACATTACTAGATGCATACATCGTCGACATGCAGAACACTGATCTCAGAACATTGCAACTGCACAAGACTGAGTACCTGAAAAATACTTATGAAACATCTGTTATGCAGGGAGGCAAGCCTCCCATGTTGGGTATACAAAATTTAAATGAGCTAAAATCTGATTGTACTAAAGAGAATGAGTTAAAATTTGATGGTGCTAGAGAGAACAGTAATGTGAAGACAAAGTAAAATGTGACCATAAGAACATAGGAACAATACTAGACAAGTGATCGCAGGGACCACAAGATACCTAGCCATATACATCTTTGAGTGGACACAGCTAAAAGTTCTCTGCACCTTTTACAACCATTTAATAGAAATCCCCTCTTAAACTCAGAAGGGTTATACATGATAACCCTGGAGTAAATTTGTGTCTACCCATCCAGTCATCAAGCTTAGCCTTAATGGTAATTAAATTAGTACTTTGTTTGATCTGTAGTGATAACATACTTCATATACTGAGGCTAGGACTATATTGAATTAGAAACCAATTCCTCCAGTGAGTTTTGTTTATTTGCTGGTGTATATTTAGATCCCTAGTGAGAGTGTTTTTAGAGCCAATGATTTTGCAAAGAAATAGGAGATCAGCAAGAGATAAGTCACCTATAGACTAACCTTTTGGTTCAGTTGAAGGATTTTAAGGCCTTTTTTCTTAGAAACCTTTGAGACCTTTCCAGATAAGCAATATATTTGGATTTGTACATACCAAAGGGGGCACTGTATTCTGTGATGGGTCTGATAAGGAAAGAGTAAAATGATGAGATGACTTCTTTAGATCTTAAAGATATTCTATCAGAAATTGACTGAGACAGGGAGAAGAATTTTCTGAGTATGGTGGAAGCATGATGACTGAATGAGAGAGACAGCTGTTCACATAACTACACAGATCTGTTATGGCTGCATCTGTCTGAAGAGTACTGTTTATAAAATATGAGGTAGAGGTATCTTTTTTTGCCAATTACTAAGGGTCTATGTTTAGCGATTGAATGCAATGTTCATAAAATGGCTGTTCATCGCACATAGACCATCAAATCTTCCTTCCCTCGAAAGGCCTAATGATCATAAATAAGTTCATCGAACGATCATAGTTGGCCAACATCAAGGGAATGGAACTAGTACATACTTACCGGTAATGGAGAAATAAGGAAACCTGCTCTTTCTCTACTATAGTGCGATCTCAGAGTTGGTATATATAATTAGCGAGGGTGTGAGGGGTGCAAACCCCCCACAACAAGAATATTTGGTGAACACTGGACCGTCCATATGTGGGGGGGGGATGTGCCCTCCACACCCCCCTGTTAATTATATATACCAACTCCTGAGATTGCACTACAGTGGGGAAAGGGTTGGTTTCTTAATCCCTCCATTATGGGTAAGTAGGTACTGGTTCTTTCCCCTTGATGTTGGCCAACTATGATTATTCGATGAACTTATTTATGATCATTTGGCCTTTTGAGGGAACAAAAACATAGACCTAATTGCTAATGTGCTGCCCTTGTTTGCATTTAGCTTAAGGCCATTTGCGGTACACCAAGTATGTGCATTATTACAGCCATTGCTGGAACTTTTTAGTGCCACTGGATGAGTGAATAAAGGTGACCAGCTTACAGTCATCTGCAGATTGGTCAATCAGATGTCTGAGATATTGGTTTGGATGCCTACACAATAAATGACAAACAGAATAGGGTCCAGTACTAATACCCCACTAGTTACAATTCTATATGCAGAGAGGGTACTGGCAATGTTAATAATTTGAAATCTGTTAAGAATCTTTTAGATAAGCAATTTTCAATCTAGCAGATAATGTGAGAAAAGCTTCAAACAGTATAGCAGCCAAGAAAGCTACAGTTATGTATGAGACTAATGTCACAGTTAAAAATGATAAGAATTTAACTCAGTAGTCACCATTTTGTTCAGGGTATGGGTATTAGAAAAATAAAAAAACAAAGATGTCCATTTTTTAACAAAAAGTGCAAGATATGTAGACAGAGCAACCATTTTTCTCAGGAATTCAATCATCATGATCATCATACCGGTTTCATATTTTCTGCATGGAGTTGGGTTGTCCTGTCAACTATCCCAACCTCTCTTGATTCAGTATCACTCTGATACCTTCTTAAATAGTCATGCCTGAATCTCACAAGTCTTGTCTCACCCAGTTGATACATCTTTTTGCTGGATGTTTACATTTAATCTTACCTTCTTTGTTTCACTTCCAAATCTTCATTAGCAAATCATCTTCAGCTTTTCTGCACATGTGCCCAAACCACTGTAGTTTGTTTTCTTTGATCTTGTCTGCAATTGGTGCTGCTTTGGCTTGTGGCCTAATGTCATTGTTCCTTTGTCTGTTCAACAGTATGCATCTCTATCCATCAACTCTAGTTTCCTCAACTGCTCTGCCTTCTCTGCCCGGGTTTCTCAACCATACAGAAGCACTGGTCACACTAATATTTGGCACACCTTACTTTTCTGCCATTCTTGTCTCCCACATTATTCTTGACTGTCCGTGCCAGTTGCCTGCAGCCCCTCTAATTCTAGCCTTGACCTCCTCATTCAGACTTCCATTCTCGTCAACTACCCCTCCCAGATACTTGAAGCTGTAAACCTTTTCCTCTGTTTTTCCTTCTATCTCAGTTTTCAACTTCTTCTGACTTCCCCCATTTGCTGTCATGAAAACTCTCTTGTCTGCACTCAGCTTCATCCCATGTACCCTCAGTTTTGCATTCCATTGCCGCTATTATAAGCTGAAGTTCCTGTTCAGAGTGCATTTGTAATGCCACATTGTCTGCATACCACAGCTTTGTTGATCTGTCCCCATCACCTTGTTGGCTGATGTAGTCCATCATTAGTATGAACAGCAATGGTCTCAGAACCGAATCTCAACAAATTCCCACTCTCACTGGGAATCTGTCTGCGAATCTGAACACTATTCATATCTTCTCAGACACGCAAGTCTAGGAAAAAAACTGGCAGAGAAATTTTTGCAAGTGACTCATGGAATTAAAAGTAATGGGCATGTGAACTCTAACTTAAATAATACCCTGACTAACACACATAAAGGAAAAATTATCTGTTTAGAATGCCATACTTGTTGAGGCTATGTATTTGGAAAGAATTATCTCTTAGGGAAAGTACTAATTTACCACAATCTAATTTTTGATTATTAGCTAACGTCATGAAATATGGCTAAAAAAGCTAGAGCAGCATTTCACACACATTTAAGTGCAAATGAAATGCAGCTATGGCTGTTTAAGCCACATTCTGTGACAGTAGCCAAAAAAAGGCTCACAGCTCACAGTTCTTAGTGCTTCTCATGAGTGCTAAGGCTTTTTGAATACTATCCTGTTTGTACAATGTCTTCAGCAGTATTGTCAGTATAAAATAAACTAGACTGAAAAGCTTTGTATAAATAGAATAGTCATCACATTTAAGCTAGATACCAGGGCTGAAAGGGCACTCGGAGAACTAGGTTTGGGAAGGTTATGGTCTGAGTTAAGTGCTTCATTACTGACTTGTTCTGGTAATAAACTGAAACAATTGTGTACTATGGTGAAGTTATGTGTGTACAGAGGCAAATAATATAATTTATTATTTAAATCTGTATCAATTCAGTAGCCTAACATATTGAGAAAATCTAGTTGTGAACAGTGGGGAAGGCAAAAGCACATTCATTGTGTACAGATGCTGTGCAATGAGAGTTCGTGATTCACAGTCAGAGACAATAATTTGCATAGTCATACAGACAATGACTGACACAGTTATAGAGGCAGTAATTCATAGATTCTTGCAGCACAGACTGCTAAGCTACGTTAAGTAAATTGCAATGCACACTGAAGCAGAGTCAGAAAGCAAACAGAAAACTGAATTCCTGTGCTACACTTGATACCTTTGATTGATATGCTGACTTATTTGTCAGACGAGACAACATTTCTGATTTACAGCTACAACTGTTTAAAAATATGGCACTGCCAAGGTGGCTAAGTGACAACAGAAAAATTCCATTACCAATTCAAATCTATCATATGTGCTATAATAAAAGTCATGAGTCACAAGGTCTCATGTTAAAAATCAACATCTCAGTAGTGCCAAACCAGCTATGTGACCTCATGTTGGAGCAAATCCATGAAGTAAAGTGTAAAGAAAGGCCATGAGATGTAATGCTCTAGCCTGGAATGTCTTGTAAAATAGAATTCATGGCAAAAAATAAACTGTCAAGTCTACAAACTGCACCACAAAAACAACTTCAAAGATTCTATATGACACATCATGAAGTGACAGATAAGCCATGGATTAGAGTTACTCCTAATTTTGTTTGAGTTTAAAGATAATTATCTTATTTATGCTAAGACAACCCAAATTATCCAGAAGACAAAAATTGAAAGCTACCATTTTACAGTCTGTTATCACACTTGCAAAAATGCATTTTTTTTCATCTCATAGTTTCCTTTAAATACTTATATTTAAAGGCTCCTAGTTTGTTAGACAAAAAGTTCATGCATTTTCAGAACACTGGGAATTTAAACATCAAATCTTCACCAGGGTATACCCAATCTAATTTGAGAGATTTTTTTTCAAAACAGTGAAGAATGAATATAAATACAAAACCATTACCAGGTCTAAAGTGCATTACTTTGTGTTTCTGAATGTAGACACAGTTTGCTAATTTCACAATATGGCCCCCCTCACATCTGTTAACGTGGAGGAGAATGAGAATAACGTTTCAGATATCTTCTGTTCTGCTTCATCAAGAGAAAATGCAAAATATGTGATGTATCTAGGCTGGCAGTAAGCTTGTCAGAGTCAGAAATAGTACAATAATAGATCAGCTAATTCACTAGCTATGCTGACGCTGGAGGCTGAAGAGATGTTCAGAATCCAAATTTCAGTTGAAAAGGCTCCCCACTGAATTTTGGGGACTTGAAATGCTGAGTGCAAAAAGCTGAAAAAAAAAGACCGAAAACATGGAGAAGAGCGAATCTTGACAATCACACTTCTTCATAAAACTTATTTTTGCAGAGTGGGTGGGTGTGCGGCAAAGCCCCCTGCACCCCCCCCCCTTGTGGGGGAGCAAGCCTCCCACTTCCCATACTTATACACACCAACTCCGAGACTGTCATACCTTAGAGAAAAGGGAATATTCTGGCAAATATTCTTGGATTTGATATATGTAAATCCATTCTTTCCCCCATTCAGTCTCCATGTTTCAGGACTCCCTTTATTAAGTCCCAACATTTCAAATGCTTACCTGATAAACACCTGGGACAACCAGAAACTGTTGAAACTCATCATGTAAAAACACAGAGGTCATTTGTTGTCAAGATAAAAGAAGGTCTGACTTTGAGATGTAACAGAAAACACTTGTACAGAATTGGACTGATCTCATTTCAGAACAAGGAAAAAAAACATCACTGAGAAACTACCAGTTAGGGATAGTTCAAGCCAGGAAGTATCCCAGTTACTTTACCCAGAGAATGTTCCTGAGAGTACATTACTTATTGTCCTGACTGTGACAATGTATCAGCTAGATTTGATATTGACGTCAACCCAGTGATGACTAACTCCTGGATGTGTCTTTTGTGCCTGTAGAGCACACTGTAAGGTAATTAATACCTAACAGGTAAGGTAAAATTTGCTGCACATGTATTCACATTAAATGATGTATGTATGCATGTACTGGCCAGTATCCTCCAAGTTATGGGCACACTAAAGTCATTATACCACAGGTATCAGTATGATTCAGTCATAATCCATGTAGATGTAAGTGACCTGAGACATACCTACCTAAACTATATGAAGAGAGATGTTATGGAGATCTCAGACTATGTGTCACAGGATAGTATGTACCTAGCATTGAATACTATTCTACCTTCACCAAGGATGATGCCACAATAAGAACAAAAGATGATTGACTTTAATAATTATCTTAGTTTCTGGTGTCACTGTAGGGGGATACAATATTTGTCAGCATGGGAGCACATGGTTAATAAACCACATTGCTTTGTCAAGTTTTGAAGGATGGTCTGCACCTGTCACCTCTAGGCTTTCGACTATTGGCCAAAACGTTGTCCTCTCCATAGTGTTACTGCTCAGTGCTAGTAGTCGAAACAAGAAACTCCACTCCTTCCAAGCTCTTTAGGCCCTGGAGAATGCAGATATTTGTGCAGTTAACAAGATATGTTTCAAAGCTGCAACGACTACCCCAGCAGTGCAAGGCTGCAGTGCCTTTCAAACATATTTAGACCAGCACATGCACAGACAGGGACTAAAGGTGGAGGTGTATCAACCTGCATCAAAAAGCTAGTTAAACAGGATTACAGGCTGGAGTTCCTCCACATCTAGATTACCATGAGCAAAGTCCCATAAAATATCCTAGCAAGCTACAGGTCAGCCTCAATGTTCCATGAAAACCATATCTCATACTTAAACCTATTAAAAATACTCACCATTCAGACGAATACCATATTCATCTTAATAATCCCATCTATTAACGGGGAATCCTTACATGACCCCAAACTTGCAAATGCTGAAATTCCTAGACTTTGTAAACAATAACATCCTGGACTAGATACTACACATGCTTATCAGAGGGACAGGTGCAGTGATGCAGGTACTCACAATCATGGGAAAATGGAGTACACCCTCTGTGTCATGTCCCGTCTGGTATGACCAGACCAAAAAGCAGTCTCCCTTGAAATAAAAATCAGTTCTGTAACCCCAGTAAACCATGTCACAGTTAGGAACTACTCCAAGCAAAACCACATTTTATTGAGCTACAACCTGTCAAAATTTCAATCCCCTACAAAACCCATATAATACAGCAGCCTATGCAGAATTATTCACAGAAGCTCTGTGCAACCATGCCAATGACTGCATAGAGATGGCTGTGCCTACCACAAGTAAGCCCAAAACTAACTCAAAAAACAAACCATTCTGGTGGAATCCAAAATTAAACAGGTTGTACAGGAAAAGAAAAAAGTCATTGCTAAAATTAGAAAGTGTAACAACAAAAATGACAAAATAAAACTCTCTCACCAAACTGGATAGACAACTAGGAGGATTAATTCAGTCCAACAAAGCAAATTTTGAGGTAAAGATAGCATTCCCAGCCAAGGACAAAGCTTTGTCTGAAACCTCAAAGGCAGTGCACAACAGTATGCCAAACTTTTGGTAAATGGAACCACATTAATTGAATCGGGAGATATAACAAATCTTCTGGCTGACAAATTCACCTCCAAATTTACTCTTTTTCTCACCCTCCAGCTGCTTCCCCCAAGCAAATACCATTTAGCCATCTACCATCTCTCCAATCATTAGTCAGTTAGTCAGTAGGGAGCAGGCCTTAAAGGTGCTCTCTAAGGCCTGTACAATCACTCATATAAGTGTAAAGACTTGGTTGTTCCAGAGAGAATCAAAGACACAGCCCCAGGTGAAAACAAGCCACCCTGGTGTACATCCAGCATCAACAAACTTGCAACAAATGCAAAAAGTTGCTGTCTAAGAAAACTAAAGTGAGCCCCCAACAATGGAAAAGCACCCTTCTCAGCCTCAACAGGCAAATAAGACAACATGTCAAATCCTGTAAGGGTAACTGGATGGCGCAGTGGTGCAGTGATAGCATTGTCACCTCACAGCAAGAGATTCTCCAGTTCGATTCTCAGCTAGAGTACCTTCTGTGTGGGGTCTGCATGTTCTCTCTGCATCCATGTGGGTTTCTTTCAGGTGCTCTGGTTTCCTCCCATGTAACAAACACATGCGCCTGGAGTGTTTCTCGCCTGGCCTCCGTTGAAAATTAATTTTGTTCCAAGTTGGACTTTCCTGGTTAACCAATGTTAAATAAATAAATAAATAACTTTGAGAAAAACCTAGCAATCACATCCAAAAATAACCATAAGGCCTTTTACAACTACGTACGTAGGCAGAAAAGTAGGACCCAAGCATGTACCAAACTAGTAGTAGCGAATGGTATCACACTCACTGATCCCACAGAGACAGCAAACCTGTTAGCAGATAGATTTGGTGAAAATTTCCCTCCCCTATCTCCTCCAAACTTATCACAAACCTTTCCCTCAACTTTCTCCCCACCCTAAATATCTGAAGAGCAGGTCATTAAAGCCTTATATAAGGCAAATAGCACAGCCTCCATGGGACCCGATGGCATCACAGAATGTTGTCTAAACATACCTCTCAACCTCTTACAGCAAGAAATCTGGACAAAGCCATAAACAAAAGTGGGACAAAAGCCCCAAAATAGGGACAATTTTTAAATATTGCTCTTACAAACTTACAAAGTTGATAGAATAACAGGTTTTGCATTAGCATGATTTTTCTGAAGGGTATGAAGTCTGAAACTCAAACGTCTGCCATTATTTTCTAACTTTAATCTTTAATGATTTGCCACTAATTTGACAAAAAAACCATATATTTATGAAAAACAGACCAAAAATATGAGGCAAAAATCTGGATATTTTACAAAAATCTGTACAGTTGAGAGGTATGCATCTAAACAAACTAAAACATGAACTAGCATCACCATTAAGTACCCTATTCAATCATAGCCTAACCACTGGCTTTGTTCCTGCAGAATGTATGACAACAACAGTTATTCCCCTTCACAAAGGTGGCATAGCAACAGACCTGGGGAATTATAGACTCATAAGTCTGACCAGCCTCATCTGTAAGGCCATGGAATGTATCATCATGGACCACATATATAAAGACAAAGGTGGCCTCCAAACCCTGGATCCAACCCAATTTGGCTTAATCAAGGGCAGATCTTGCATGGTGGATTTCTTCGAAAATGTGACCAGGGCCATTGAAGAGGGCAAATCTGTGCACACAGCATACCTCGACTTGGCAAAGGACTTTGACACAATCTTACACCACACTCAGGCATTACTGATAAACTTAGCAAACTGAATGTAAACCCCTTTTTTGTAAGAAGGGTTGCCAAATGGCTCACAAACTGGTCACACACTATCATAGTAGGTGACTCCACATCAACCGGCAGACCTGTCACCAGTGGGGTGCCACAAGGGCAGTGGTGGGCCCCTATTGTTTGGTATATACTTCTCAGAAGTTCAGACCAAAACTAAGGGGCTGTGGCTGACCAAATTTGCAGACAACTCCAAACTGGGTGCAATTATTGAATCCACAAATGATGTCAGTATACTTCAGGAGGATCTTATTTAGACCAGTGACTGGTGTCTTAGTCACAGTCTCAAATGGAATGAAAAGAAATGCATCATCATTCCCTTCACTAAAAACCATGTCTCTTCACACTATCAAATAAACAACAATACCCAATGTACCAATGAAGTGGTAAGGGATCTGGGATCACAAGTAGACTGCAACCTTAACTTTGACCACCATGTATCTACTGCAATAAGCAAGGCCTTCTACGTAGCACACTTGATTACCAAAGGCATCTCCTCCAGAGCAAAAGAGGTTTTAACCCCTCTATACTCATCACTAATCAGGCCCATAACTGAGTATAATGCCCCCTTCTGGCATGTACTGTACAAAGCACCTACAGCAATTGGAGAGACCTCAGATGTTTCTAATAAAGAAGATCAAGGAACTCCAGCACATGCCTTACACAGACCAACCAAAGTCCCTGTCACTATACTCTGTATTGTATATACTTCTTAGGGGAGAATTATACCTGGCTTGTAGAGCAATCTCCAACCCAAACCTAATGAATGTACTGCACATCTGTAAATCAAGCAGGACTAGAGCTACCCATTCCACGGACCTAAATATAGCCTGTGACTTGAAAAGGATATGCTGGAGGGACAGATTTGTCTTCCAGAAACTGCTGCATCTTTGGAATAGGTTGCCAATTCATGTGAAACAGAGCACCTCTATGACACTGTTCAGAAGGAACCTGGATGAATGGATGAAGCACCATAAATTCTTACTAGGAGATAGCGCCCAGAACCCTCCTGAACATGGGCAGTCATTACTAAATACAATCCTGGGTATTGACTAGAGTATCTATGGAATTACATTGGGATGAAATGGCTAACCTTGAAATGGCCTCTGGGTCGATAGCCAAGTAACCTCCTATGATCCTATGATCCTATGGTGGGCCCCAATAATATCCCAAGATGCCTCCTAAATAGCCTGAAATATGACATATCAGGACCACTGGAGTCACTATCCATCCTTAGCCTCTGAACAGGCTTTGTGGCATGCGAATGGAAGACCACAGTGATAATTTCTGTGCACAATAGGCAGGCTGACAATGGATCCCAGGAACTACAGACCCATTTGTCTAGCTAGTCTCGTATGCAAAGCCATGGAAAGAATTATTATGGAAATAATTAACAATGACATGGGAAATCTTCAGACAATGGACCCAGCCTAGTTTGATTTGGTCAAAGGTAGATCATTCCTACAGAACCTGGTAACTTCTTTGAGAAGATCACCAAGGCAATGAGAAAGGGCAAATGGTGCATACTGCCTACCTTGACTTAGCTAAGGATTTGCTGCAATACCCCACATGGGCATTGCAAAGTAACTAATGGAATTAGGCATGAGCTCCTTTGTAGCCCAATGGATAGCCATCTGGCTCAGAGATAGGACCCAAGAGGTTAGGACTGGAGAAGCCACCTCCACAAAGAGGCCTGACACCATTGTAGTCCGTCTGGGCTCTGTGCTAGGTGTGCTCTTATGGCTTACCAAGATTGCAGATGATTGGAAGCTGGGAGCAATCAGGTATCTCCAAGATACTAATGTTTTACAGGAAGATCTAACACAGACAAAGCCACAGCTTAAAACTCAATGCCAAAAATACATAATAGTACCTTTTGGGATGACAGCCATCTTGTGAAAGTACCTCTTCAATAAAACATACCTAGAAGTAGTCACAGTAGTCAGGGATTTAGGGGCTCATAGACAGTAACCTGGCTTTCAACCAACATCTGTTTAAGGTAGTAAGAAAATCATTCTGTCACTCATCTTATAAGTAAGGGCACTGCATCTAGGTCCAGAGAAGTCATCGTACCACTGAACTCGGCCATCATCAGACCCACCATTGAGTATAATGCTGCCTTTGGGATGTATCTGACCAGGCACATGAAACAACTGGAACATACACAGATGTTGCTCATAAAAAAGAATACAGTGTGCAAACACAATGTCCTATGTAGATCACCTCAAAGCCCTGTCCCTATACTCTGTTTCCTATGAACTGCTGACAGACAGTTTATGCCTGGAATACAAGGCATCCTTGGATCCTGCCCTGAGGGACCTTTTACATATCTGCAAAATGAACAGTATCAGTACTACTGGATCCAACGATTTAAACCTTGTTTGTGATTTAAATTAGGACATGTTAGAGGGACAGGTATGCATCTCAGAAAATTCCCATTCTGTGAAATAGGCTTCCTATTCATTTGAAGAGATTCTTCCCTAACTCTCTTCAAGTATAACTTGGACCAGTGGATGGGAAATTGGACATTCACCTCTGGTCTGACACCCATGTCTCTGATGTAAAGAGGCACCAGTTAAATCATGCCCTAACTAACATGCGGTCCTTAAAACAACCTCTAAGGCAAAATTGGCTGTGGGATACATTTGGGTTGCATGGGTAGACATAAATGTGTGTATATATATATATATATATATATATATATATATATATATATATATATATATATATATATATATATATACACACACACACACACACACACACATACATACATACACACATATATATATATATATATATATATAGACATATACATATGTATGGGTATGAGACATCCTTTTGAAACAACAGAATGCTTACACCCAGGAGAAAGACACCATTTGTTCAGCACAGACAGGTGGGTAGGGGAATATTTCCTTTCCCTAGGAGAACAACACCATTTGTTCAGCACAGACAGGTGGTTGACAGATGTGAGAGATTGAAAATCCCTGGGTAGGGGAATATTTCCTTTCCCTGGGGATTGTGTAATCTCAGAGTTAGTATAAATAATTAGCAGATGGTGTTGCAGGGTGGAGAGAGGCTTCCTCCCCTGCAAAAAATAATGTTATTTATTGTGGCATATGTGTGCTAATGTGTCAACGTTTGATTTGTCGACCATTTGTGTTCCATATTTAGGAGGTCAACATTTGGGGTTCATGAGTAAAATGAGTAGATCCATACACACACACACACACACACACACACATATATATATATATATATATATATATATATATATATATATATATATATATATATATATATATATATGGTTCCCTATCAGAAGCCTGAAACACTATAAGCTTGAAAATCAAAATCCTGAAACCAAAAGCCTGAAAATTCAAAATCCCGAAAACCCAAAATTCTGAAAACACAAAATGGACATACTGATGTCATTGTGGCTTTGCTATTGTTAGCCCTGTGGTGTTAGGTCATGTGTTGGGTTCAGGTAAGTGTGCGGTTGGTTTTATGTTAGGGTTAGGGGCGGTTTAAGTGAGTTAGGATTAGGGCGCAGGTTAGGCATGTATGCAATAGTGACAAATATTGGGTTTAGGGGCGGTTTAAGTGAGTTAGGGTTAGGGCGCGGGTCAGGTGAGTGTGCGATAGTGACGGACCTTAGGGTTAGGGTTAGGGTCAGGTTCAGTTGGTAGATATTAGTGTCTTTATAATGACATATTAGCATTATTTGTGTTTTCAGGATTTTGAGTTCCAGGATTTTGGGTTTTCGGGATTTTGAATTTTCAGGCTTTTGGTTTCAGGATTTTGATTTTCAAGCTTATAGTGTTTCAGGCTTCTGATAGGGAACTATATATATATAATATATATATAAAGTATCATACAGCATTCTGTTCCTGAACAGAAGTCAGTTACATCATTTCATAAGCTCTTTCAGAATCAGTAGCAAACAACCAAAACTGATTTTACCAAAGATGACCTGAAATTTTCTTGCTTTGCAGTTTAAGGAAGCAATATTAAGCAATTTGAAATGACTTAAATGACTATTGCAATATATTTATCTTGCTATAGTTTTCACCGATTTCTCAAGTGCAGTGAGAAGCACTTTCAAACCATTGAAACTAAAGTTATTTTGTTAAAAAAAATGATTACAGGCTAGCAATAACAATGTTTGGTTTTGACAAAGAGTTGCATTGCTTTCACGAGTACTTGCAGAAGTGATGGTACACAGCTGAAGGTGATTTTACCCAACCTGAGGCAAAACATTCTTATTTTGCATTGTACAACCATAAAGAAGCAATATGCAACATTTTGAAATGGTAATTGGGAAGAGTACACTTTCAACTACATGGGCAAGGATAGTCTGTGCAGAAGTAAATGGCAGTGATTTTGCTGGTCTTCCTTACATTAATACACACCTCCTCATCATAAATATTTAACAAATGACATGAACATATGTGAATTAATATTAATGAAGTAGCACTTTGGTACTGCCTGTATTGGCAGGCATATTATACAGATCTTAACTTATTGGCATGATGGCACTCATTGGAATAAACTTTATTATTATTATTATTTTTTATGAATGCATCTTATTTGAAGTTCCTTTGAATCTCTGCTTTTCGTTTCATTGCCACTGGAGGGTCACACACTTGGATTTGGATTGCTCTCTTTTATGTTTACGTGAGTCTCCTGCCTCAACTGATAGCAGC
The DNA here is from genome assembly GCF_019279795.1 of Protopterus annectens. NCBI lineage: Eukaryota > Metazoa > Chordata > Ceratodontiformes > Protopteridae > Protopterus > Protopterus annectens. The sequence goes on from NC_056729.1 coordinate 382,253,810, forward strand.
ACTGCATTTGGCTTTTTGAAATGATGTATATATGTCATGTGACTCTCTGTCCCCTACCTCTGCTAATTACTTATACCAATCCCTAGATTGCACACACATGATGGCAGAGGTGATCATATGGTCATATGTTTATTTGACAGCTTCTGCCACCATGCACACACACACACACACACACACACACACACACACACATATATATATATATACATATACACATACATATTGTGATGCCCCCCTTTGGGCCCAGTAATCAAGGACCCTCAGTCCTCACCACTGGCACCTGTGGGGAATGTTTACTGGGAGGGTAGCAGGTACACACACAATATCTCCAGATGCAACTCTCTGCATCAAGTACAATCAAGCACAATTTCCCTTAAGAGGACATGGGGAACACAGTCAGTCTGGGGCTAGTTTCTACGTCTTTCTCCAGATCCCCAGTAAGACTCCCCACGGACACAGCTATACAGTTGTCCAAGCCAAGACCTCCAGCACCCTCTCTGTCCAACCAGTACTTCGTGTCCCTGCCCCAAGTAGCTGACACACACACTCTAGGACATTTGATTTACACACACATATTTGGGAAAGCATGGCACAGGTTTACTAGCTATGTTCCCTTCTCCCCATACTATAAGGTAGTTATGTAGTTATGACTGCCATCAGACACTCCTGCCAGCTACCTTAAGGCTCTTCCAAGGGTACCCAATATCCTGAGTGAAATTAATATTAATTTAAATGGTAGTTTGACCAAGAGTAATGCTATTAATAGTGGCCCACACAGTGTCACCAAATAAATATGCAAATACTCTCAAAACTTAAATATCTCTACAAAGATCAGCCACAATGAAAGGTTTAAATATATTTAATAATAAACCAAAACAGTCATAAAAGTGTGGGTACCTAATGGCAGTTCAACTGGTTTCAGTTATCAGTTCTCACCACGTCACAGGAATAAAAGTCCTCTTCAGGAACACAGGTCATAAAGTTCTCTTCAGGAACACAGGTCATAAACTCTTTCAAGTATCCAAGTAAAACGAGACACCGAAGTAAAAGGATAATAATTTATTGTAGTTAGCGCTTTCGCCACATAGGCTTCATCAGACTTTATACAAAATGAGAAATCAACTTATTTAAAAACTAATGAAACGAAAACCATTGGTCATACATTATCCAATGAAACAGCAAGGTCAGTAACTCATATCTAACACATGAAAAGCCTATGCTGAAAAATGCTGCAAACAGTTGCCTCAAAGCAATACTAAAAAATATTAAATATATTGCCTAAAATACAATGTCATATAAACTACTGACATATATACTAACATTCAATATCTAAGCTAAAATCTGCACTAAACAAATGCATATAATTAAAACATTATATATGGTGATTAATACGAACAACTAACATAAACACCTTTGGATGACAGCAACTCTAATGCAGCTGAGTTGCAAACATAAAATAAAAACAGTCTGAACAACAAGTGCTTCAAATACTGCAACGTGCAGAAAACACATAAAGTTCACATAATGCACTTAGCTTATTTAAAGTGTTGGATTATCTAAAATAAAACAAACATCACACTCTAGTTCATGATGTATCCAGGAAAGCAAAAAAGACAACATTAGGTAAACACAATAAAAACTCTAACTGAATACAAACGAAAACAGAACCATATGACAATAAAAGTCACTAACCTGAAAGCATAACAGCTTGAAAATCCATTCAAAAGAACCAGCATATATATATTTATATATATTTTGATTGCTAACTAAGCACCTTAATGTTACAGCAGCTCATAAATCCATTATAGAGAGCAGTTTGTGCTGGCTCTCACTCTAGCTTGCTAGGCATTCATCATAGGGTGGTTTACATAATGTTAAAGTAACATAACACACACAATACTTTGACATATATAGAAGTGAAAGCATTGTGTTACAAGCTGTAGCATACACTTAAGGTGTACATCAGCAGTAAAACAGTTAAAAATAAATAAACCAAAAGTACACCATTTGACAAAAACTCACTATAGCAGCACACTCAATCGTGGCAGATATTAAGACTTCACTCGCTGTTGAATGCACGACTCTGCGCTAGTCCTTAAACAGCAGTAACAAATAATACATAAACTCAATATAAATATATTAGATGGATATGCAATCAGCTCTATCTACCTAGGTCTCATAGTGGAACCCAAATGCTCCAAACAAGGAGAGGAGTATATAGGAAACATAACAGATAGTAACCAAATAACTATCAAGCAAAGCCCAAGAATATAGAACTATGTGAGAAATCACAACTAACTGTCAATCCTTATCAAAGTCCCTACTGAGCAACTAACAGAAAAATACACACGAAAAAAGGGGGGGGGTGTAGGGGGAGACAAAGTCCAGGCTTATAAGTATCCAGTACTAAACGACCGGAAGACATACTAAATTGCAGATCCAGAAAAGATCATAATTTCGGTCTACACACCCTTCTTTTCCTTAACATCGGTTTAATTTGAACTTTATCATTGAGTCCTGGTGCCTTGTCGGCTCTACATCTGATAATCCACCTTAACTCCTTTTCTAAAGTCAAATTTACCATATCACCACCTCTAATGTTCCCAAACACAGTTTGGAGAGCACAGAAAGTGAACTTATGCGTCGCATCAAACGACTGTACATGTTTTGCTAAGGCATTATGAGCCGAACTAACATGAATTTGCTAAATATGCTCCCTTATGCGCTCCCTCAAAGTTCTATTGGTCTTCCCAATATAAAACGAGGGGCACTTGGTGCATCTAGCCAAATATATCAAATTACTACTGCCACAATCGGTCCCAGTACTTAGTTTAAACGTGTAGCCTGTAGTGGGATGTACAAAACTCATCCTAGTATCTATATAAACACATTGTTTACACCTACCACAAATTTTAGTATTATACTCATGTTGTATATGACTATTCTGATGTAAAACATTCTTAGGGCCACAGAGAATCCTTCTCAGGTTAGGTTTATTTTTAAAAGTAAACTTAGGTTGGGTCCCTACTAAGGGGCCTGCCTTGTCATCCAATAACAAAACATCCCAATGCCTCTCCATTATCTCCCTAAGAAACACAACATCTTTGGTGAAGAACATACAGGCTCGTATCTCATTATTGGTCACTTCCAATGTATCATGGCTAGTTGTACTTGGTTCCAAAAAGTAAGGTCTAGCTCTATCAGATCTGATGTTATCTACCTCTCTCAAAACTTCTTCAAATTTAAAAGGAGCATAGCCTCTCGAGGTGAAGCTACGCCGCAAATAGCTAACTTCATTAACATAGCCTTCTTCTGAGGCATTAAGCCTAGAGGCTCTCATCAGCTGACCTTTCATCACATTGTCAAATACATATTTAGGGTGCATACTCCTCTATGTAAAAAGTATTCTTATGGCATGACTTACGATGTATAGAAATATTCAAGAGGCCACTATCCAATCTATGTATATTAACATCTAAAAAAGAAATTTGCTCACGTGAATAATTCAAAGTGAACTTCAAAAATTTGGTGGATGTGTTAATATAATCATAAAAAGCCAGAAGGCTCCTCTCGTCACCAAGCCAGACAATAAAAAGGTCATCCACAAATCTTTTATAAAGGCCTATGTCTGTCATGAAGCGCTGGTTCTGCAATATAAATTCCTCTTCCCATTTTTCCATAACAAGATTGGCGTAGCTATTGGCACAAGAAGTGCCCATAGCTACGCCATCCTTCTGCAAAAAAAGATCTTCACCAAAAAGAAAGAAATTGGAATAAAGAATAGTTTCAAGGAATAGTGCTAGCAGATCTATTTTTACCATACTATATTGTGACTTACGGCTTAAATAATCAGAGACACTGGAAACACCTAGATCATTGGGAATAACTGTAAATAAACTGACAACATCCAGTGTCACCAGGTAATATTCTCTATTGTCATCAAGTTGTTTAGTATAATCATATAAGTCTAACAAAAACTGTTTACTGTCTCTAAGAATAACTGCGTTAAGATCAACCACAGGGCGTAGGAAATATTCCACATAAATAGAAAGGGGCTCAGTAGCCCAGCCTTGTCCAGCAACAATGGGGCACATAGGAGGATTGTGCACAGATTTATGGACTTTGGGGAGACCTTGTATAATAGGTATACGAGGATTCTTAACCTTCAAATAGTCATATGTCTCATCATCAAATAAGCCGTTCAAAACTAAGTCATCTAACATATCATATATTTGGAAAACTTTTTCAGTAATCTCTCCCATTGTAGCTTTATTATAAAATTTCACATCTCCCAACATCTCACGCATCCATCTAACATAATCTGGTTGGTTCATAACCACACAAGAGCACCCTTTGTCGGCTGGTCTAAAGACTACAGATCCATCTAGTTTTAACTCATCCAATGCTTTCCTCTGTTTATAACTTAGATTATTCCTGTAGTTCTTCCTGTGGTTAAAATCAAAATATGTATAAATATCATTTTCTACCAGTTTAGCATAAGTATCTACTAAAGGGCTTAGTTGAGGCATATATACACTGGTAGATTTAAAACGTGGATTGTACGTCACATCTTGAGTTGTGCCAAAATCTATTTTCAATTGTAGATTCCTAATAAACAGTCTCAAATCTATAATGGAATCTACTAAATTACCATTACAGCTGGGTATAAAACTCAAGCCTTTCTCTAGTACATTTAGTTCATCACTAGTAAGGACTTTATTAGATATATTGATAACTAACGATTCGTGGTTCTCTCCCACATTTTCTTTAGGGTCGGGCCATGTTGCTCCCCCCCTGACCCTTTCCTCTTCTGTCTGCCTCTGCTTGCAGATCGTTGTCTGCTTACATAGGAATGTTGGGCTATGGGAAAAGGAACACTGGCCTTCGTACCTAAGTTCTCATAAGATGTGCTGGGTAGTACTTGACCAGTAATCTTCCTACGTACTACTTCACCATTCACCTCGTCAGTTGCCATATTATCCAGCTTAGAGTTCTCACCAATGTTAACTGCATTAGTAACTATAGGAGTATTAGATGTAACAAGACCAACACCATTGTCATTAGAAACCTGACTATCTATAACATCATTTAATAAAACATTATCAGTACAGGTATCAACCAACACATTCTCAGTTGTAGCAGGTAAAACATTAGTAACTGTAGCAGGCAAAACATTAGTTTCATGTCTTCCAGGCAAAGCTGTCCTGTTATCAGGTAGCTGCCTAGGCCAAGTAAAGACATGGCAGTTATTAAAGTCCCTTAAATCTCTAAGTATTTTATTTTTCTTTTGTTCAAGTAATCGCTTTTCAAACAACATGACATTGTCCAGAACCCTCTCGAGTTTAGGATCAATTAAGTCACTAGAAAAACTATGTTTGATCTTGTCATACAGTGTATTAGCTCCATCTCTAAGGGTTTCCTCTTCAGGGGTAAAAAAGTTAATCAACAGTCTCATATAATTGAAGCTGAGTTCTAGGTTCAGTTTCTGCCATTGACACAACAGTTCTGGAAACTTGTTACCTGTAGTAGGCATTTTCAAGATCCTGAGGCCTCTTGGTACAATTTTCTTAGCTAGGCAGGCCTCAAAGTGGTGTCTCTGTAGCTGAAGTCTCTTTAACTTTAATAAATCGGTCTCAAGTTTAGTGAGGTCTTCAGTCAAGCTCATGTTATTAACATTATTATCTAGATTAGCATCAGGATTCAAAGTCGGTGCATAGTCCAACAAAAGATTCTCTCTACCAGTCACACAAACTCTAAACCTTTCGGTCCTCTGAGCTGCAGCGCCCAAAACATTCGGTGTATATGGAAGTTCAATATTTTGTAGAGTACTTTCCGCCATCCTCTTCTGCTGGTGTGTGAAATTTAGAGGATAAATAACAAAGCAAAAAAAGGCCACACACAGCAAACAGAGCACGGTGCCCACACAGGAAAAAAGTTCATAAACCAAAACAGTCATAAAAGTGTGGGTACCTAATGGCAGTTCAACTGGTTTCAGTTATCAGTTCTCACCACGTCACAGGAATAAAAGTCCTCTTCAGGAACACAGGTCATAAAGTCCTCTTCAGGAACACAGGTCATAAACTCTTTCAAGTATCCAAGTAAAACGAGACAATGGAGTAAAAGGATAATAATTTATTGTAGCTAGCGCTAGCCACGTAGGCTTCATCAGACTTTATACAAAATGAGAAATCAACTTATTTAAAAACTAATGAAACGAAAACCATTGGTCATACATTATCCAATGAAACAGCAAGGTCATTAACTCATATCTAACACATGAAAAGCCTATGCTGAAAAATGCTGCAAACAGTTGCCTCAAAGCAATACTAAAAATATTAAATATATTGCCTAAAATACAATGTCATATAAACTACTGACATATATACTAACATTCAATATCTAAGCTAAAATCTGCACTAAACAAATACATATAATTAAAACATTATATATGGTGATTAATACAAACAACTAACATATAAACACCTTTGGATGACAGCAACTCTAATGCAGCTGAGTTGCAAACATAAAATAAAAACAGTCTGAACAACAAGTGCTTCAAATACTGCAACGTGCAGAAAACACATAAAGTTCACATAATGCACTTAGCTTATTTAAAGTGTTGGATTATCTAAAATAAAACAAACATCACACTCTAGTTCATGATGTATCCAGGAAAGCAAAAAAGACAACATTAGGTAAACACAATAAAAACTCTAACTGAATACAAACGAAAACAGAACCATATGACAATAAAAGTCACTAACCTGAAAGCATAACAGCTTGAAAATCCATTCAAAAGAACCAGCATATATATATTTATATATATTTTGATTGCTAACTAAGCACCTTAATGTTACAGCAGCTCATAAAACCATTATAGAGAGCAGTTTGTGCTGGCTCTCACTCTAGCTTGCTAGGCATTCATCATAGGGTGGTTTACATAATGTTAAAGTAACATAACACACACAATACTTTGACATATATAGAAGTGAAAGCATTGTGTTACAAGCTGTAGCATACGCTTAAGGTGTACATCAGCAGTAAAACAGTTAAAAAATAAATAAACCAAAAGTACACCATTTGACAAAAACTCACTATAGCAGCACACTCAATCGTGGCAGATATTAAGACTTCACTCGCTGTTGAATGCACGACTCTGCGCTAGTCCTTAAACAGCAGTAACAAATAATACATAAACTCAATATAAATATATTAGATGGATATGCAATCAGCTCTATCTACCTAGGTCTCATAGTGGAACCCAAATGCTCCATACAAGGAGAGGAGTATATAGGAAACATAACAGATAGTAACCAAATAACTATCAAGCAAAGCCCAAGAATATAGAACTATGTGAAAATACTTAGAGATTTAAGGGACTTTAATAACTGCCATGTCTTTACTTGGTCTAGGCAGCTACCTGATAACAGGACAGCTTTGCCTGGAAGACATGAAACTAATGTTTTGCCTGCTACAGTTACTAATGTTTTACCTGCTACAACTGAGAATGTGTTGGTTGATACCTGTACTGATAATGTTTTATTAAATGATGTCATAGATAGTCAGGTTTCTAATGACAATGGTGTTGGTCTTGTTACATCTAATACTCCTATAGTTACTAATGCAGTTAACATTGGTGAGAACTCTAAGCTGGATAATATGGCAACTGACAAGGTGAATGGTGAAGTAGTACGTAGGAAGATTACTGGTCAAGTACTACCCAGCACATCTTATGAGAACTTAGGTACGAAGGCCAGTGTTCCTTTTCCCATAGCCCAACATTCCTATGTAAGCAGACAACGATCTGCAAGCAGAGGCAGACAGAAGAGGAAAGGGTCAGGGGGGGGAGCAACATGGCCTGACCCTAAAGAAAATGTGGGAGAGAACCACGAATCGTTAGTTATCAATATATCTAATAAAGTCCTTACTAGTGATGAACTAAATGTACTAGAGAAAGGCTTGAGTTTTATACCCAGCTGTAATGGTAATTTAGTAGATTCCATTATAGATTTGAGACTGTTTATTAGGAATCTACAATTGAAAATAGATTTTGGCACAACTCAAGATGTGACGTACAATCCACGTTTTAAATCTACCAGTGTATATATGCCTCAACTAAGCCCTTTAGTAGATACTTATGCTAAACTGGTAGAAAATGATATTTATACATATTTTGATTTTAACCACAGGAAGAACTACAGGAATAATCTAAGTTATAAACAGAGGAAAGCATTGGATGAGTTAAAACTAGATGGATCTGTAGTCTTTAGACCAGCCGACAAAGGGGGCTCTTGTGTGGTTATGAACCAACCAGATTATGTTAGATGGATGCGTGAGATGTTGGGAGATGTGAAATTTTATAATAAAGCTACAATGAGAGAGATTACTGAAAAAGTTTTCCAAATATATGATATGTTAGATGACTTAGTTTTGAACGGCTTACTTGATGATGAGACATATGACTATTTGAAGGTTAAGAATCCTCGTATACCTATTATACAAGGTCTCCCCAAAGTCCATAAATCTGTGCACAATCCTCCTATGCGCCCCATTGTTGCTGGACAAGGCTGGGCTACTGAGCCCCTTTCTATTTATGTGGAATATTTCCTACGCCCTGTGGTTGATCTTAACGCAGTTATTCTTAGAGACACTAAACAGTTTTTGTTAGACTTATATGATTATACTAAACAACTTGATGACAATAGAGAATATTACCTGGTGACACTGGATGTTGTCAGTTTATTTACAGTTATTCCCAATGATCTAGGTGTTTCCAGTGTCTCTGATTATTTAAGCCGTAAGTCACAATATAGTATGGTAAAAATAGATCTGCTAGCACTATTCCTTGAAACTATTCTTTATTCCAATTTCTTTCTTTTTGGTGAAGATCTTTTTTTGCAGAAGGATGGCATAGCTATGGGCACTTCTTGTGCCAATAGCTACGCCAATCTTGTTATGGCAAAATGGGAAGAGGAATTTATATTGCAGAACCAGCGCTTCATGACAGACATAGGCCTTTATAAAAGATTTGTGGATGACCTTTTTATTGTCTGGCTTGGTGACGAGAGGAGCCTTCTGGCTTTTTATGATTATATTAACACATCCACCAAATTTTTGAAGTTCACTTTGAATTATTCACGTGAGCAAATTTCTTTTTTAGATGTTAATATACATAGATTGGATAGTGGCCTCTTGAATACTTCTATACATCGTAAGTCATGCCATAAGAATACTTTTTTACATAGAGGAGTATGCACCCTAAATATGTATTTGACAATGTGATGAAAGGTCAGCTGATGAGAGCCTCTAGGCTTAATGCCTCAGAAGAAGGCTATGTTAATGAAGTTAGCTATTTGCGGCGTAGCTTTACCTCGAGAGGCTATGCTCCTTTTAAATTTGAAGAAGTTTTGAGAGAGGTAGATAACATCAGATCTGATAGAGCTAGACCTTACTTTTTGGAACCAAGTACAACTAACCATGATACATTGGAAGTGACCAATAATGAGATACGAGCCTGTATGTTCTTCACCAAAGATGTTGTGTTTCTTAGGGAGATAATGGAGAGGCATTGGGATGTTTTGTTATTGGATGACAAGGCAGGCCCCTTAGTAGGGACCCAACCTAAGTTTACTTTTAAAATAAACCTAACCTGAGAAGGATTCTCTGTGGCCCTAAGAATGTTTTACATCAGAATAGTCATATACAACATGAGTATAATACTAAAATTTGTGGTAGGTGTAAACAATGTGTTTATATAGATACTAGGATGAGTTTTGTACATCCCACTACAGGCTACACGTTTAAACTAAGTACTGGGACCGATTGTGGCAGTAGTAATTTGATATATTTGGCTAGATGCACCAAGTGCCCCTCGTTTTATATTGGGAAGACCAATAGAACTTTGAGGGAGCGCATAAGGGAGCATATTTATCAAATTCGTGTTAGTTCGGCTCATAATGCCTTAGCAAAACATGTACAGTCGTTTGATGCGACTCATAAGTTCACTTTCTGTGCTCTCCAAACTGTGTTTGGGAACATTGGAGGTGGTGATATGGTAAATTTGACTTTAGAAAAGGAGTTAAGGTGGATTATCAGATGTAGAGCCGACAAGGCACCAGGACTCAATGATAAAGTTCAAATTAAACCGATGTTAAGGAAAAGAAGGGTGTGTAGACCGAAATTATGATCTTTTCTGGATCTGCAGTTTAGTATGTCTTCCGGTCGTTTAGTACTGGATACTTATAAGCCTGGACTTTGTCTCCCCCTACACCCCCCCCCGTTTTCCCCTCCCCCCCTTTTTTCGTGTGTATTTTTCTGTTAGTTGCTCAGTAGGGACTTTGATAAGGATTGATAGTTAGTTGTGATTTCTCACATAGTTCTATATTCTTGGGCTTTGCTTGATAGTTATTTGGTTACTATCTGTTATGTTTCCTATATACTCCTCTCCTTGTTTGGAGCATTTGGGTTCCACTATGAGACCTAGGTAGATAGAGCTGATTGCATATCCATCTAATATATTTATATTGAGTTTATGTATTATTTGTTACTGCTGTTTAAGGACTAGCAGAGTCGTGCATTCAACAGCGAGTGAAGTCTTAATATCTGCCACGATTGAGTGTGCTGCTATAGTGAGTTTTTGTCAAATGGTATACTTTTGGTTTATTTATTTTTTAACTGTTTTACTGCTGATGTACACCTTAAGTGTATGCTACAGCTTGTAACACAATGCTTTCACTTCTATATATGTCAAAGTATTGTGTGTGTTATGTTACTTTAACATTATGTAAACCACCTTATGATGAATGCCTAGCAAGCTAGAGTGAGAGCCAGCACAAACTGATCTCTATAATGGATTTATGAGCTGCTGTAACATTAAGGTGCTTAGTTAGCAATCAAAATATATATAAATATATATATGCTGGTTCTTTTGAATGGATTTTCAAGCTGTTATGCTTTCAGGTTAGTGACTTTTATTGTCATATGGTTCTGTTTTCGTTTGTATTCAGTTAGAGTTTTTATTGTGTTTACCTAATGTTGTCTTTTTTGCTTTCCTGGATACATCATGAACTAGAGTGTGATGTTTGTTTTATTTTAGATAATCCAACACTTTAAATAAGCTAAGTGCATTATGTGAACTTTATGTGTTTTCTGCACGTTGCAGTATTTGAAGCACTTGTTGTTCAGACTGTTTTTATTTTATGTTTGCAACTCAGCTGCATTAGAGTTGCTGTCATCCAAAGGTGTTTATATGTTAGTTGTTCGTATTAATCACCATATATAATGTTTTAATTATATGTATTTGTTTAGTGCAGATTTTAGCTTAGATATTGAATGTTAGTATATATGTCAGTAGTTTATATGACATTGTATTTTAGGCAATATATTTAATATTTTTTAGTATTGCTTTGAGGCAACTGTTTGCAGCATTTTTCAGCATAGGCTTTTCATGTGTTAAATATGAGTTAATGACCTTGCTGTTTCATTGGATAATGTATGACCAATGGTTTTCATTTCATTAGTTTTTAAATAAGTTGATTTCTCATTTTGTATAAAGTCTGATGAAGCCTACGTGGCGAAAGCGCTAACTACAATAAATTATTATCCTTTTACTCCATTGTCTCGTTTTACTTGGATACTTGAAAGAGTTTATGACCTGTGTTCCTGAAGAGGACTTTATGACCTGTGTTCCTGAAGAGGACTTTTATTCCTGTGACGTGGTGAGAACTGATAACTGAAACCAGTTGAACTGCCATTAGGTACCCACACTTTTATGACTGTTTTGGTTTATGAACTTTTTTCCTGTGTGGGCACCGTGCTCTGTTTGCTGTGTGTGGCCTTTTTTTGCTTTGATATTTAATAATAAATAATAAAAGAACAAGATAATATTAGATATCTATTCACAGTGACATCAGAGTTAAAAACCACAGGAAATACTTAAAATAACAATGAAGGACAGACTCAGACAAATAAAGAAAAATATCTAAACTAAGCTCCATTATATTCCTGACTGAATCTCATAGAATTATAATATTCCCTACTTACTTAATAGAGCAAGGCAGATGATGGGATGAATGGTTCTTCTTGTTGTCAGGCCCAAGGCAGAATACAGAATGCTCAGTCTCACTAACAGACTTCTCAAAATAATATCTAAAATATTACTTCTGGGATAGCTTGCAGAATGACATCACTTCTGGTCATCTGACTTCTAGTTCCCATGCAACCACCCCTCCCCCATTGCTGGAAGCTGGCAGGATTTAGCACCTACTTGTAAAAAATATAAACACAAGGGCTTTTGCTCAGATCTGTGGCAGATGCTGGAAGTCATAAAACAATTTCATACCTCCACGCTTCCAGTGTAGTAATAAGTTTACCCCAAAGACAATGCAGAAAGCTTCCTAGTACAGATTTGGCGTCTCTGGCTGCATTGAAACCTGTGAGATAGAATCTTTATAGCCTAGCCCATAAAGTGATTTAATTGCAGATATATTTTATAGTTTGCTGAACTGAGGTTAACCTTACAGTTTCCTCTGTTAAACCAGATACATTTAAGCAGTTACAATAGACAATAGTACATGCACATTTTGTTTTCTCCAGTAGGGCACAGTGAGGATACATTTCAAATACATGCACTTTACAAATACATTTTCAGCACAAACGTCTGTACAAATCAATTTGATGTATACATGACATACAGTTCTAATACATTTGTAATACAAGCATCTTGTATAAATCAGTTTGATATTCATAAATGAAGTATAATTACTTACAAAATTTCAGCTAACTCTACTGGCAGTACCTCCTTTCATCACACATCTCCCCCCTTAAAACACTCAAGATAGTTTTTCAACTGCCCCTTGAGAAACATTGCTTGAGAAGAATGTGCGTATATGGGAATACACTACCCCATACCCTGTCTTGAGACCCCATCTGCATGGGCATTGTTAACCACACTGTAGTGCTGCACTGTCATATCATATACCAGCAACTGTAGTCTGCACCTTAGTAACATGGCATTTTGCTGGCTGGCTCGATGTTGCCATAGATTCCCCCTCAGACTCCTCCTGCTTTCTACTACAAATACTTAGGACCAGGACCTCCCTGTCATGGTAAGGATTTATGGTGTTAACATGGTACAATTTGTGTCCCTGCCTCATGCCTAGCAATTTTACCATGTAGTTAACATCAGTGACCTTCCTTACCACTTTGAAAGGTCCCTCCCAAGCTGCCTGCAGCTTATTGTGTCTGACAAGAATGAGAACCATAATCTACTCCCCAACAGCATACTCTCTAGCTTGAGCATTCCAGTCATACCAGGCCTTTTTCCTGCTGTTGGGCTTCTGACAGGTTCTTCTGGGTCAAGCCCATGAGTTCCCTGAGCATTGTCCTGAGCTTTAGGACATATGCCACAACAGAGTCCTTGTGGGATTCACACTCACCCTCCACCCATCATGAATCAAATTTAGAGGTCCCCTCACATGGTGCCCATACAGCAATTCAAAGGGTGAAAAAGCTGTGGATTCCTGGGGTATCTCTCTCTGTAAGCAAACAGCTGATGAGGTAAATATTTGTCCCACTTCCACTTAAACTGGTCTACAAATGCCCCTATTTTGGTCTTTAGTGTAGAGTTTAACCTCTGCACAAGGCCATTAGTCTGGGGATGGTAGCGGGCGGTCTTTAGGTGCTTCACCCCAATACTCCCATAGACAAGCCAGCAGGTCTAACATGAAATTAGCACCTCTGTCAGTTAGTATTTCTCTTGGGAAACCTTTCCTGCTGAAAATCTCTAACAAAGCATTTGCCACCTTTTCTGCCTCAAAGGAGGACAGGACCACCATCTCAGGGTATCTGGTAGCACAATCTACTACCACTAGCATGTACTTCTTCCCTGTAGAACTTGCGGTACTCAGAGATCTCACAATATCCATAGCCCTCCCTCAGGGGTCCATTCCCCTATACAGTCACCCTTTGTTCCAGTATACAGAATCCCCTTTTCCTTGAAAATCAGGCTCCTCCCTAGCTACGTCCCTCAAGCTTTCAAGCCTTGTAATGTATGGTTTGAGAGCTGAGCCTGTCTCAACTCTCCCTTTGTAACCCTTCCGAGCTCCCCTTCTACAGCATGTTTGGTATCCTCTGACAGCAGTGTCTCACTGTCACTGTGGGTATTACTACTCACTTCTGCCCTTGCAGTCACTCTGTCCAAGGGAACATCAGTACCCACCAGAAGCTGTGGCTCACCTTCAATCTCACTACTACAGTGTAGCTCCCTCCCTGAAGTAGCCATCTCACCCATCCTGGTTTCAAGTGTGTAGTCTGTCTGGGTCCCCCACAGGCTACCAGACCCACATGCCCATCTCTAAGCCTTAGTGCATGTAACTGTATGCATACAAGGTACTGCATTATCAAAATCATTCCTTATCAGGACATCTGCAGGGATATTCTCAAACACGCCTACTTGCCTGCTTCCTTTTCCATCCTCCCAGTCAAGGTGAACCCTAGCCAAATGTATTTGGAATGGGATCCCTCCTAAAGGTCTGACTGGAGTAGACTTCTCAAGCAAGTTGTGCTTCTCTTTAACTATTGCAGGCTTCAAACTGGTTAGGTCAGAGGCTGTGTCTCTCTTAGCAGTGGCCTGTTTCCAATCTACTAAGATAGGATATAACCTCTTGTGGTAGTTTGGTACCCTTGTTGTCTCCAGACAACATATCACTGGCATTCTGTTATTCCCATTTGCTGGCTCCCCAACCTTTCATTCCCCACCTTGCCTCCATGGACAACTATATGATACATGGCCTCACTAGTTACATTTGAAACATTTAACCCCTGATCCTAACCATGTACTGAACTAATGGCTTCCCCTGTTGCTGGTGGACTTCATTAGGGTGGTTTAGGCTGCCCACCATGGGTTCCCTTAGATCCATGTGCAGCAATGGGTATCCCTTTCCTGTGCAGTGATGCCCTGTTTGCTAAGTAGACATTCCCCTTTTTCCCCAGCTCATCTGTGGTGTTGCGTTCCCTATCTGCCAACTTGATTATCATATCCTCAGGCAAAGTGCTAAGGGCTTGTTCCCTCACCAAAATGTCTGAAAGCCCTTCACAAGTGGTGACCTGACACCAACTCACCCAGCTATGAAAATAAGTACTTAACTGAACAATATAATCACACACACTTTCATCTGCCTTATGCCTATGGTCACAAAACTTTTTTCCATAAGCTTCAGGTGTTAACTTAAAGCACTCTAATAAACATTTCTTTCATTTCTTTATTTTGTTATAGTCCAAATAATCTTCTCAGTGAACTGCAGCTCCCCCTTGGTGCATAAATAATAAGAACAAACAGAAAGGTAACATTTAAACCAAAATGATAGGCTGCCCTATTTCTGTAGTTACTAACCTTCTCACTGATTGTTTTCTGTTTGGCAACTGCTGCTCCTCCCGGAAGGTGTAACCTGCTCCGTTCGCCCTTCAGGCTCACTCCACTCCCCTACCCTGCCCCTGAATCTCACCTGCCCCCACTACCTGTACTTTTATACATCCCCTGACTCCTCCCCACCCAACACCTCTCCAATAACAACACATCTAAGCCAAACCCCACCCACCTGTAGATCTACATCACCCCACACATCCACCCCTCCTACAATGCTCTACATAACATCTCCCCCTATAACCCCATTTGCCCTACTAATCTCTCTTTCTTCTCTTACCTCTCTCACACTTTTTCCCAACCCTTGTCATAACTCTCACACACACTCCACTACATCTTACCATCAACCTCACTTCCCATCCTACTCATCCATCTCACATGAACTTTTTACCTCTAACCCAATCTATTTCTTCAAACTAAAACTACTCCCAATCCAACCCCCCTGTACTCCCCTCTTAAATGTGGTACCAGAAAATCACTACTCTCACACAACCCAAGCTACCCTTGCCCAACACACTGCCTCACTCTTCTACTCCACCACATCTCTCTCTCACTAGCCAGTGACATCCACCCCAACCCCGGACCCATCTCTAACATCAATCTCACCAAACTCTCCACTCAACCCACAAAGTCAAAGTCCATTCGCATTACAACACTTAATGCACAAAGCCTAAAAAACAAAATCCCTAACCTCCATGCCTGGCTCTCCCATAACCACCTCAACATTACTGCCGTTTTTGAAACCTGGCTGAAAACCTATATAAAAGATAGCAAAATCCTAATACCAGGTTTCTAAATCATTCACAATAACAGAGCTCACAAAAAAGGAGGTGGAGTAGCAATAATCTACCCCACCTCCCATACCATAACTCCCTACTCCAAAAAAATACCAACCTTTGCCAATGCTGAAATTATAATAGGTTTACTAAAAATAAACAACCACAAGTCCATATGTATTGCTGCTCTCTATATTCCCCCTGGTGATAATATCAAAACTCTTGAAAACATCCTGTCCTGGTTCTCCTCCAATATAAAATATGAAACATATATACTTGGTGATACCAACATCAGCTGGAATACTATTAACTCTGAAGTCCTGTCCCACACAATCAACCTGTACAACTTCTCCCCAACTAATACAATCTCCAACCAGACCAAATAAAGATGGTACCTCTGGTACCATCATTGACTGGATCATAACAACTCACCCAAACCTTATCATCAAAGCTAGAACATTATCTGATCCTCTCAGCGATCACTTACCAGCCTTCACCGACCATCTCCCATCTCCACTGCATAAACAACACCACTACATCCAAACCCACAACTTCTCCTCTTTCGACCCTCTAATTTTTTCAGAATGCTTAAAGCTTACTGACTGGTCCCTTCTAAAAACCCTTCCTCTAGATGATGCCATTTCCTACTTTAACCACTCATTCCTAACCCTTCTCAGTCAGCAAGCCACCCTTGAACCAAATGCATCAAAACCAATCCCTGCCCATGGTTATCAAAAGATACTAAACTAGGGTTGCACGAAAGGGACATAGAATGGAAACAATATCAAAAAAATAAAAACATTAACACCTTCCTAGAGTATAAGCAACTATGAAACTTTGCAAAAAAAAATAATAATTAAAGACCGCAAAGCCCACTACTCCAAACTCCAGTCCTTGCACTGAACAAATCCCAAAAAAATCTGGGACTCCATCTCATCCATGCTGTATCCTGGCAACAATGAAAACCCTGCCCAGACCCCAACCTCTCCAACCTTGAAACATCCAGCCAGTTCAACTCATTCTTCATGGACTGTATAGTTAAACTATCAGCCTTCTTCCCACCCCCCTCTCCACCACCACCCCTCCTGCCCCAACTACCACCCCAATCATTGACCTTTCTCTACATCCTTCTGCCTCAAGCCCATCCCCACAAGCACTATAAAAAGACCTCTCTTCAAACTCAAACCCTGACGCAATGTACCCGACAACCTTCCACCCACCTTCCTCAAACAATCTGCAAACAGCATTGCCTATCCCATCTCTATTCTTATAAAGAGTTCCATACAAGAATCGCGTGTCCCTTCTATCTGGTGCCATGCTTTACATCATCCCCCTCCACAAAGGTGGCAAGAATACTGATACCAACAACTTTAGGCCTATTGCCATCCTTTCCCCTCTTTCTAAAATACTAGAAAAGTCAATACAAGCACAACTCATGGCACACCTAATACTAAACAATCTCCTCTCCCCTACCCAACATGGCTTTTGCCCTGGCCACAGCACCATGACTGCCCTTCTTTCCTTTCTTGAAACCATAAACCTCAAAAACAACTCAGGCAAGTTCGTATCCACACTATTCCTAGATCTGTCAAAGGCCTTTGACACCATCTCACACACTCTAATTATATCCCAACTCTCCACCCTACACCTCTCTCCCACCACCATTGCCTGGTTTTCCAGCTACTTGTCCAACCACCAACAAGCTGTCCAATGGAAAACTTCAACCTCCCCCTTCCTTCTCACACCCACATGTATCCCACAAGGTTCTGTTCTTGGCCCTCTTCTCTTCAACTTATTCATTAACAACTTTAACCAATCCATCCCAGACTTATTTATCATCCAGTATGCAGATAACTCAACAATCATCTGCTCAGCCTTCTCCCCCTCTGAGTTCCTAGCAAAAACCCAACCGGCCTTCTCCAAAACAGAAACTTGGATGCAGTCTAACCATCTGGCACTAAATGCAAATAAAACCAAACTAATGTTTTTTCCCCTACCAAAAACTCCATTGACAAATCCACATTCACCATACAGAGCCAAAACAACACCCTCCTTGAAATTGTTCCCAACACCAAGCTTCTTGGCATCATTATTGATGAAGAACTAAAATTTGACACCCACATCCACTCCACAATCAAGAAAATCCACCAAAAGTTAGGTCACCTCTACAGGCACAACCACTTCCTAAGTCCCTCTACCTGTCAAACTCTTGCATCCACCTTCCTACTCCTCTCCCTTATGTATGGTGCCCCTCTTTTCAGTAATCTCCATCTTGGCCTTTGGTCCAAACTTGAATCCTGCTACCACAAGATCTCCAAATCTGCAACCAATTCAAAAAACTCATCCCACCACTGCCACTCCCTCCTCACCCTCAGTTACCTACAACTCACCATTGCCCACAAGTTCATCTTTAAACCTGCCAACTGCCCAGTTGTCGCTACTTCCTTTAAACCTTACATTCCCAACCGCTCACTCAGATCCAAAAACCAAAATCTCTTTCAGGTCCACAAACATGCACAACATCCTGGCCATCTACTGCTGTCCCACTCCTTAGCTAAACAGTGGAACTCTCTCTCCACACACCTACGTAACCTAACTAACCATACAAATTTCAAATCTCAGCTGCTCTCTCTTCTTTCTTCCAATGGGAATGCCCTTGCCACAGTCCAACTTAACCCCCCTCATTCCACCTTGCACTGACTCATCCAACTACATCTACTATTACTTCATCCCACCCAAAACAATCCGTCCCCTACTAAAAACTAATTTCTCTCTAATATCTATTGTACTAAACTCTCCAATCTCAAATATACTATTACCCTCTCCATACATAATATTTTCCTAACCTACTAATGACTAGTAGCTATATATTTTGAAATGTTAAACCTACAATTCAGTTTATAACAAAAATATTAATTTTATATAAATGTTGAAATTTCTGTATTGAATTATGTCTTTTCATTTTTGTAACATTGTGACAAGCCAATTGCAAATATCATGGAGCTTATCTGTAAATGTTTAATTAGCTGTATGATCTATGTCCTTTTGTAACATGTGAAATTTAACTTGCAATTATTGTGGAGCTTTTCTCCCCAGGCCTCCACTGAAAATAGGCTCTTCGTGGCCCAGTAGACTTCCCCAGTCATCAGACTTAAATAAATAAATAAATAAATAAATAAATAAATAAATAAATAAATAAAATTTAGAAGCAGCAGTTACAACTCTAACACTGAGTAAGGGAGTCAGGAACTGTAACCAGAGCCCTTGGTCAGCATTATACTGTTTGCATATTCTTTCAGATATATGAATACAACTATCCAAATTATCACCTTCTTGGTGTTGAGGAAGAACATTACTGACTTTTATTGCTTCTGGGGTACAGTTACTCCCTTCCTCATTACCTCCATGACCCTGGCAAAGAGTCAGGATTTCCTTTTCATGTTGTTTTTGCCTCTCATTTTCTTCAGCCTGAAAATGCTGCAGTCTCTCTGCTGATTCCAGTTCCATTTGTGTGCCCTACCACAGTCTCTTTGCAGATTCTAATACCAAGCATTTGGCCTCCAGTTCAAGTCTGTTTAACTCCAGATGGACTTTTAAGTCCTCTGAGGAAAAGCTGAACTATCCTGTTTCTGAGAGCTACAAGTCCCCAAAAGCAGACTGGTTATCCTCCTGGTTGCTGGTCTGTGCTGCAGCTGTGATTAAGGCTGCAATAATTTCCCCTTTAGTCAGGCTGGCATGACCCATTCCTTTGGCTTGGCACATCTCAGCCAACTGGTTCCATGTCAGCTTGCCATAATACTCTGCTGCCATCCTCGCCTGCTCTCCCTGACTAACTAAGCTAACAAAAGTAAATAAATAAAAATATTGTGATATAAAACTCTGAATGTTCATCATGTGACTGCTTGAGAACACAAACACCTTCTTTAGTGATAGCTGCTTACAGGCTACAAACGTTCAATATCTACACCACTATTCACCAATATGTGATGTGGTGATCCCACCACTGCCAACCAATATGTGATGCCTCCCACTCTGGGCCAGCAATTAAAGAGCCTCAATCTTTACCACTGACCCCTGTGAGGAACGTACACTGAGAGGATAGCAGGTATGCACACAATATCTCCAGATGCAGCTCTCCACATCAAGCACAGTCAAGCACAATTTCCCTTAAGAGCATGCAGGGAACACAGTCAGTCCAGGGCTGGTTTCTTCCTCTTTCTCCAGATCCACAGTAGGACTCCCCACTGGCACAGCTATAGAGTTGAGATCTTAGCTGCGTGTCCAAGCCAAGACCTACAGCATCTCCTCTGTCCAACCAGTGCTTCATGTCCTTGCCCAAATAGCTGACACACACACTTTAGGAGGTTTGAGTTACACACACACACACACACACACACACACACACACACACACACACCTGGGAAAGGCTGGCACAGGTTTATTAGCTATTCCCCCTTCTACCCAGACTATAGGATAGTTATGACTGTCACCAGATACTACCTGCTAGCTACCTTAATGCTCTTTCAAGGGTACCTAATATACTGAGTGAAATTAATATTAATACAAATGATAGTTTGACCAAAAGCATGGCTAATAGGAGTGGCCCACATAGTGTCACCAAATAAATAAGCAAATACTCTCAAGACGTAAATATCTCTACAAAGATCAGCCACAATGAAAGGTTTAAATATATTTAATAATAAATAATAAAAGAACAAGACAATACTAAATATCTATTCACAGTAAAGTCAGAGTTCAAAACCACAGGAAATACTTAAAATAACATTGAAAGGCAGGCTCAGACAAATAAAGAAAAACAATATTTAAACTAAGCTTCACTATATTCCTGACAGAATCTAAGAGAATTATATTATTCCCTACATACTTAATAGACCAAGGGAGATGATGTGGTAAATGCTCATTCTTGTTGTCAGGCCCAAGACAGAATACAGAATGCTCAGTCTCACTAAGAGACTTCTCAAAATAATATCTAAAATATTAGTTTTGCGATAGCTTGCAGAGTGACATCACTTCTGGTCATCTGACTTCTAGTTCCCATGCAAACCCACATTGCTGGAAGCTGGCTGGATTTAGCACCTACCTGTAAAAATATTCACACAAGGGCTTTTGCTCAGATCTTTGGCAGGTGCTGGAAGTCATAAAACAATTTTGTACCTCCATGCTTCCAGAGTAGTAATAAGTTCACCACAAAGACAATACAGAAAGCTTCCTAGTACAGACTTGGTGTCTCTGGCTGCATTGAAACCTGTGAGATAGCATCTTTGTCGCCTAGCCCATAAAGTGATTTAATTTCAGATATATGTTAAAGTTTGCTGAACTGAGGTTAACCTTCCAGTTTCCTCTGTTAAAGCATATACATTTAAACAGTTACAATAGTGCATGTACATTTCTGTTCCTTCCAGTAGGGCACACTGTGGATACATTTCAAACACAAGCACTTTACAAATACCTTTTCGACACAAACATCTGTACAAGTTAGTTTGATATACACATGACATACAGTTCTAATACATTTGTAACACAAGCATCATATATAAATCAGTTTGATATTCACAAATGACATATAATTATTTACAAAATTCCATCTAGCTGTGCTGGCAATACCTCCTATCGTAACAATATTAAAGTATGAGCAGCTGCTGTAAATACTGAATGTGCACAAGCAGTTATGGTAGTCATCACAAGTCTGTTCACACAGATGGGAAAACTACTTTGCCAATGTATTGATGTAATTCAAAGCAATACATGCAGATAAATGTTCTATGAAAGGAAAAAGCCTGGGATGGTTATAAGAGTGTAGAGGCTTTAAACCACAAAGATGGACAGAAGATTGCAAAGGGAGCTGTTCACCAAAACAGTGCAGTGAAATACAAAAGAGAAGGTGATATAACAATACTTGAATATAAACCTATGAGAAGTTTAGGCTGGAAAGGTGGGATTCAGTAAAGTAATATGATGTACAAACCTACATCATTCCTGACAACATCAGAGTCTGATCAGTGTACCTGTTCTATAATGTAAACATTAAAAAAGCAAACCCTGGAGGGAGTTGACCCATCATCTCTGTCTGCTTGCATTATATCCTCAGTTCCTTAACAAGCTGAGCGAGAAAAACACTCATACTGAGGGTTTCAGAAAACACACATTTCAAGAGAATGTAACACATGCAGACTGATGGCAAGAAAAAGAAAGATAGACTTCAATGGTTATGCGTCTATCCCTTTGTTGGTGATATTTTCTATAACAGCATATCTTCAATGAGAAGCACAGAAATGCTCATACTGAAGGTGCCAGAAAACACACATTTCAGGGGAATGTAACCTGTACAGATTCACTACAAATCTCTGGGATTAGAATCCTCCACCCAGTGCACTAACACTGTAGAAATGACTTCATAAGTAAACTGAGTTATGGAAAGAGGCTAAAGGTATTAGCTTTACCATATTTCATATTTGTTTGGTGTTGCACATTGGCACTCAGCTCATTTGTGCAACTAATTGTAATATTAGTAGTACATTAGAACTAGTCTGAACTTCATTTTTGCCATATAAAATGAGAAGTACTATTTTTTTAGGGTCTATATTACATAGACGAAAAATCAAAATCTCAAACGCTCGGATGAGCGAAAACGCAGGTAATCAAAATCGCTATTATGGGAGGCTGCACCCCCCCCACCCCCTCCTAAAAATATATCCCAACTCCGAGATCACACTACAGTGAGGAAAGGGCAAATTTTCCGATCTTCACTGTATTGCGATCTCACAATAATCGATTTAAATTACCTGCGTTTTCACTCAAACGAACATTCAAGATTTTGATTTTTCATCATTCTGATAGAAACCCAATTTTTACTGGCTATACATAGACATTGCCATTACTCTCTGTGACCGTCATGCAAAGTTTGACTGCAAAGAATGATGATTTTGTTTTATAAATCCTTTTTGAGCATGTGTAAAGTATTTATTGATTTTGTTTTTGGCCAGCTTAAAGGTTGTAGATGGGAGTATAGGACAGAGATGAAGCAAGCAGAGGGTAGAACACAAGTTGAGCAAATAAGGAATAAGCAAGATGGAGGTGGGATAGAAGGATACCTTTCAACTTCTTAGCTTAATAATCTTGGAGAAATCCAAAAATAAATTGTGCTAAATAGGGCCAAAGTCCATGTCATATTGCCAATACTAATTTTTTAATTATTTTATTTTAATAATACCTTAGTATAATATTTCATTTAAATTTTTTAATTGGATACTAATCCATCTATCCACATCCCCTTTTCCCATTTTTGCACAGGGGGTTGGGGGTGTCACTTCAACAGTAACAATCATTTAGAGCCATTGTTAACACCATTGGGTGTCTAGCCCTGTCAAAATTGTTCTTCCAAATCACATACTTTCTCACACTCAGATCTAAAACAGTTAAGAGTGTCCAGTCCATCTACTGAATGTGGGTGGAAACTGGAGCACCTGGAGAAAAAAATACATGAACACAGGGAGGACATACAGCCTCTGCACAGAAGGTGCCCAACTTGAGAATCAAACTGGTGAACCTTTTGAAGTGAGGCAACAAGATTACCTGCTGCACCACTGCACTGCAGTCAGTCCAATTCAGTTTAAATTGGGACTATTATTCAAAGATCTGGAAAGTTGAGAGGAATGGTTGGAAGTCTTTTTGGGGGATAGGTACCCTTGTATTTATTTTTAGAGAAGGAAAAATCGGGGGAGGAAATCAAGGAAATAAGAGGTGGTGAGAGGAGGATGTTAGGTAGCAGGAAAAGGCAGTATGGTGTAACATACTTAGGTAGGGTGAACAAAATAGTAAAGAAGACATCAGACTATCATTGGGAAAACAGTGATGACAGGTTGATTATACAACATACAGAGGTGGGCATGAACACAAAATGGAGGGGAACACCAGATTGTGGGGTAGGATTAGACATTTGTAGGTGCAGTCTCTGCCAACTTAGACTCAGTGCTAGATTACTTATCACCCTTTGGTACTGTCACCACTGAGTTCTGCCTCAGAATATGGAGTCAACACTGGGCAGAGATGCAACTCAATGAGTCACTAGAGCATGGTCTCCATGTGGCTGATGTGGTTATCTAGTCTTCTGAGTATTATCTCCCACACAAGCTCTGCCAGCTCCTGATGAGTGACAAAGGTGTTACATCCACTTGCACTGTTACCAGTGGGTACCACTGTATCAGCCTCTGGTGCAGGGTTACCTGTTAAAGATGGTCCAAGTAAGGCATGAGGTATGGAGACAACTGTAACAGGCTAGGACCTAGATGTGCTGAGTGGTTCTAGTGGTGGTGACATCACTGCTGCCAAATATGGGGGTGACAAGTCTTAGCAGTGGGATAGGTGCAGGTTGCTTTGCTGCTGCTGCATATAATAGTAAAAGAAATGGAGAGAAACAA
Source organism: Protopterus annectens (assembly GCF_019279795.1). NCBI lineage: Eukaryota > Metazoa > Chordata > Ceratodontiformes > Protopteridae > Protopterus > Protopterus annectens. The sequence continues at coordinate 382,278,445 of NC_056729.1, forward strand.
CAAAAATAAACCAATTAATGTATGTAAGAGAAAGGATAATGATAAAGTGGGTGGGGGGAGGGAATTACAAACACAACGTAAATTGCAGTCTAAACTATGTTGTAATAATGCAGTTAAGCATAAGAGCCTTTTTAATGGTAGTATTTAAACATGAAATTCATCAATCTGTTTGTCTGATTATAAGATTTGTGTGTGTGCATGTGTGTGGGGGGTGCTAAGTCAAAAGTCATTCTTACATACAGTCTGACGGAATATTAATGGCAGGAGCTATTTATCAAGACAGCAAATTTGTGTTTTTGGTCTGTAATGCAATTTTATGTTTTGACAATAATACAAATATACATATACAAAATAAACATGCCAGTCATGCAGTAATATACCAGCTATGGGTGACAGACAAGGAAAAGATACTTTCATTATATATTGAGAAATGTCCTGCAGACTGCTACTTATGGATCCCACGTGTATGAACAGTATAGTGATGCATTGATATTTCTGGAGCAACAAATATAGTTTTCTATGACAACAGAACTTTTTGTATGTGGGGGGGGGGGTTGAATGCAGAGCCATCATAACAATGTCGGAGTATAACAGATTTAACATGAGGATCAACTTATGTACCTATACAGGAGGAGGCATGCAGAACACACTTGTAACATTACATAGTCATAGTATTAACACTGAGCTATGCCAGTGCTTACAGATGTGGTACTGGTGTATACATGCTATAGATAATTATTGTATAATGCATACAGCTGTTACAATGAAAACAGAGACATTTTTATGACACCACGTATCCTCACCCCGATGCTCTGTTAGGTACTCTAATACTGCTCTTGTGCATCTGCCTATTTATTTTGAGCTCTGCAGGGGCTAGAGTTATAAAAAAGTCACAGTGTATGTATAACATTTAACTGACTCTGTGGCAGGAAGTCTTAATGCTTTGTTGTTGGAGGCAGATAGTACTTGGTTTGAATACGGGTGTAAGTAGTAGCTTTGGGAGGTGGGATTGGCATAACGGTTAAGGTCCTTACCTCAATGACACAAGGTACAGGGTTTGACTCTGACCATGGGTTATTGACCACACTTACAAAAACCAGAAACACCCAAGTGAGGCCAAGTGCATGGACTAAACCACTATTCAAAAGGATTCCAAAAAAGTCCAACACAAATGAAGTGGATAAAGTTGCATTTATTTAATGTAAAAGGTGGCTAACCCCATAGGAAAAAAAAAAAAAAACGGTTTTGGCTTAGAATAGCCTTCCTCAGTGTTACTACTTAACAAAAAACATCATGTTTAAATAGTATGTACTAAATTACTGTCGTCCCCCTAATGGTGCATACCAAAGCAATTATGTTCATTCAGGCCAGGTCTGAAGAAAGCTCCTAACCTTACTATCCAGCCTGACTCTTTTTCATTAAGTTTACTATGCCAACCTGACTTGCACATTCTATTTCCCTGGCCAATAAACAACATAGAGCAACTTTTGAAATAGATGTTATCATAAATAACAACAATGCACACAATATTTCATCTTATAATCTTACGGAGGATGAAACAAAGTTATTCAATAAGCCACCTTTTACATTAAATAAATGCAACTTTATCCACTTCATTTGTGCTGGACTTTTTTGGAATCTTATTGACCATGCTTAAAATGTCCCTTCAGGGCAGTTAGCCTAGTACTCATTTATGAAAAATGTGATGGTGACGCACAGTGGTGAGTTATTTGTTTAACTAAAATATATAACACTTAAAGTACTGAGGTGGTGACTGTAACTTAACTTCATCCGCCCAGTTGGTGTAGGAGGTCAGGCTTGTGACAATTTATGTCATTATAATGACATGAATCATTGTATCCTGACCTCCTTCCACTGGTGGAAGGAGGCCAGACTTGCAACAAATCATGCTACTGTAGTGGTGATAGTAGTGTTCCCCCATGTGTTGGATGCCCACACCTCAAGATTGGTGGCAACGCACGATGCATCGGAGACCATCCAGGTGCAATTAACCATAGGCAAGACTGCTCTGCAAATTGTAGCATGTTACAGGCCACCCTCACAAACTCAGGAACCTCACATGGCTTTCCTGAAAACACTGGAGGGGATAAATGTATCTCCAAACACCATCATACTAGGTGACTTCAATTACCCTAATATAGACTGGGAACACTACTCAAGCCCAAACACCCTAGCCCAAAAGTTCCTGGAATTCATAAACTCAAATGCCATGGAACAACTAGTCACCATCCCCACAAGAGGGGAAAACATACTTGATCTCATCATCACGAACATGGGAGCACAATGTTCAACACCGGAAGTATACCCCTCACTGGTGAGATCAGATCACAAACTAATCTCGCTGGAGGTCCTCATCCCACCCCCACCTGAAATAAAAAGGACCACAGTAAAGAACTTCTCGAAAGCTGACTTCACACTTCTAAAGACTAGTGTGGTCTCCTTTAAGCCCCCCGAGCCGGCGGAAAACAGTACTCAAGCCGCTGAATCACTTACAAATGCCTTCTACCAGCACCTACAGGACTGCATGGATAAGGCAATCCCAAGCAAAACAAAGACTCTTTGTACCAAAGGCAAGTGTCCAGTCTGGTGGACCCCAGCCATAAACAAACTCTACAACAAAAGGAGGAAGCTACTACAAGATAGAGCAAAATCCTTAAAAGGTAAGACACCTTTGATCACTACAAGTAAAAAACTAAGAGCTCTCATAAAATCATCCAAAGCAAACTTTGAGAGAAAAATAGCTAAAGACTCAAAAGACAATCATAAGGCCTTCTTTAGCTATGTTAGAAACCTGGGAGGAAACTCCCAGATATGCTCAGAACTAGTTCAAAATGATGTGGAGGTTACTGATCCTACAGACATTGCCAACATACTGGCTGACAGGTTCAGTGCAAACTTCTCCCCCCCTCCCCCCCAAAAGGAGAGATATCTATACCAAACGATTGCAGCCCCCCCAAACATCTCTAACGCCCAAGTGAGAACTGCTCTCTCCAAAGCAAAAAACACAGCATCCATGGGACCTGATGGTGTCCCCGGCTGTGTGCTCCACGAACTCAACAAGGAATTAAACCCACAGCTAGGACAGCTGTTTAATCATAGTCTCACCTCTGGATACGTACCCAGAGAGTGGCGCACTGCGACGGTGGTCCCACTTCACAAAGGCGGTGCCTCCACCGACCCTGGAAATTACCGGCCCATTAGCTTGACAAGCCTTATCTGCAAAGCCATGGAGAGGATCATAATGGATCTCATAAATAAAGACATAGGGAATTTGCAGACTTTGGATCCAACCCAGTTTGGCTTTGTCAAAGGCAGATCATGCCTTTTAAACTTGGTTGACTTTTTCAAAACAGTCACCAAAGCCATTGATGAGGGAAAGGCAGTCCATACAGCCTACCTCGATCTGGCGAAAGCCTTCGATACAATACCCCACTCCGGTATCATTGAAAAACTCATCAGCTTAAATGTTAACCCATACATCACAAGATGGGTTGCAAACTGGCTGAGTGACAGATCCCACAGGGTCAGAGTTGCTGGCGCCATGTCAGACTCAAAGCCTGTCACAAGCGGTGTCCCACAGGGCTCAGTCCTGGACCCACTCTTGTTTGGCATCTACTTTTCCGAAGTACAAGCAAACACAGGAGGGTTATGGCTGACAAAGTTTGCAGATGACTGCAAACTGGGCGCCGTAGTCGAAAACACATCTGACACAGATATCCTTCAAAAGGGTCTCACAGAAACGGATAACTGGTGCCAGAGCCATGGCCTAAAGTTAAATGCCAAAAAATGCATAGTCATACCCTTCGGGAAAAACAAGGTTACCCCTAGCTACCATATAGGTGGCAATCCACTGAGCACAGAAGAAGTTATCAGGGACCTGGGGACCCAGGTTGACAGTAGCCTGTCATTCGACACACATGTAGCTAAAGTAGTTAGGAAGACCTTCTACATTGCCCACCTTATCATGAAGGGATTCACATCTAGATCAAGGGAGGTCATAGTTTCCCTATACTCATCACTCATCAGACCAATGATTGAGTACAATGCCCCATTCGGAATGTATCTGACCCGACACTTGCAGCAGCTGGAGAGGCCACAAAAGTTCCTCACCAAAAGGATAAAGGGTCTCAAAATCTGTCCTATGCTGCCCAACTGAAAGAACTTCAGCTCTATTCAGTCGCTTACCGCTTGCTCAGAGGTGACCTGTGCCTGACATACAAGGCCATGTCAAACCCAGATTTGATGAATATGCTTCACCTCAAAAAATCTAGATCCGTCAGAGCCACAAGGGCGGGAGACTCAAACCTCGACACGGCTATTAATAGGACGTGCTGGAGGGATAGATTCATCACCCAAAGACTCCCTATGCTATGGAACAAAATCCCGGTATATGTGAGGCAGAGCACCTCGCTGGCCTTGTTCAAGAGAAATCTTGATCAATGGATGGGAGATCGCAGATATACCCCAGGGATTACCTCAGTGTCACTGCTCGACAGAGGCACAGCAAAATAATGGGTATAGTTCCCCATACTAAAGGGGTGGCGTAAGCCACAAAACTATGGGCTAGGCTTGTAAATGCCCTCGGGCAGATAGCCTAGTATGAACCTATGAACCTATGAACCTATGATAGTGATTGCAAGAATGAGCTGGCACATTTACCTGACCATGAGGAGACCTTCACCCTGTGGCCTGTTGTGCAAGGTGTGTGTTTGACACAGGGAGTGTGACCATCACATTCGCTACACAAACCATGAACATAGTTTCCATGCCTATGAATGTCCATGATACACAAACATCTAAGAGAGGAAAGGTTGATGTAGACACTATAAATCAGGGAAGTGTGGTGGCCCCCAGGTGATAGTAATTATGGAGGTGTTCATTCCCAGGAAAGCCCATGGTTATGACCAGAATTTGCCCCTAGCATTCATGATTATGGAGGTTAACACGGGAGGGGGTGATAATAGTGCTCACTGGAGATATGGTTACCACCCTCCCACTAAGTTTGATATGTCATTGGCTGCAACCTAACATATATGCAGGGACACTAAGGAGACATGGGCTAGTTCCATCACAACCATGACAATGACAGTGAGGGTGATCTAGGCTGTGCATACTGACCTATGGGACTGCAGTTGCATGCCTTGTATGTGTGATTCCTTGTATAGACTGAATTACAAATTGGACACACAGTGTCTTCACTGAGTTATCTGTCAGGGTGAGGAGCCATCCTCTTGGCCAGTCATCTGCTACATCCATAGATGTTAGCCAATATGAATGTGGATAAGTGAGATCTCACCTGCAAAGTGATAGCAGTTCCACAGCTGCATTGTTCATGGAGGTGTTCACACCCTGGAGAGTCCATGATTGTGGTAATCATCATGCTGGTTCATCCTCCAGCAAATGTCAGTCAAGATCACTAAGCACACCAGTATATAACCAAGGTCGTGGTGCAGCCAATGCATCTCCTGGCAGAGCCAGTTCTTATAGACAGAGGCATGCATGGAAAGATGAATCCTCTGTCATGCATATCCTGAATCTGTCCAGAAGGCTGAGAGGCAGTGTTGCACCATATGCTGAGACTGTGTCCCTACACACACACACACACACACACACACACACACACACACACACACACACACACGCACACACACACACACACCAGCTGACCCTACACCTCAGCATTAACACTCATGCACTTTTCTGTGAAAGACATGCACCCCTGCACTTCTTTGTACATCTGTGCAAATGATATAAACTGTGCCCTACCCTGTGTATATTGTTATGTGGGTTGCCTATTTGTGATGCACAGTGTGGCCAGACTGTGCACGGGTAAGCACAGTCTGGTATTTTCTGCAGGCATTACTTTTGCTGTAGACTATCTGCTTAACTGTTGCATTGTTATGCTGTAAAGCTGTGTACAATCCACCACCTCTTTACTAGTGTCATGATATAGTGTACCCACCTCCATCTGGTATAACCATCCTCTGCTGCTGGCTCCTCTTCTGACTCCTTGTCTATCTCAGCTGACACTGCCTGTTGTGCTTGAACCTACTGGTCCTACAAGAGGCTACCGTTCTATTACTGCTTTCTAACTATAGTATTACATAACATAGCACACACAGTCACTAGTTTGGCACATGTGGTGGGGTCATACTGGAGGGCACCACTGGATGTATCTAGAAGCAAAAGCATGACTTCAACAACCCAAACACATTCTGTATAATGTGTCTGTTTTGCAATATTGTACAGGCCTACCCCTTGTCATTTGATTGTGTGGATTTCTGATGGGTGTTATGATAAGGGTTCTAGGGCATGTCTAATACAAGATGCCCCTGTGAGAATTCACCCCTCACAAACCATTTATAAAGGTCACATGTGTGCTATATGTTGAATTCCTGAAAACTACCTTGGTGTTCTGCACACACATTGTAGATGATACCCTTTGCATTAGAGACAGTTAATGAAGTGATACTCTATGCATTTCAATTACCTCCTTCCCACAGGTGTGGCCTTTATTTCAATGTGGGGACAGTCTATGGTCCCAGGTATGTCAGGGAAGTGGGTTATATCATAGAACTCCTACATGGTGTTTGCTTTCTCCTCTGGGGGTACATAGGAACCACATATGGTCCTCCACATACCAGAGCATGGCATCAAGAAACTGGTGGCATATTGTCAAGGCAAATACCTAAGATACCCCAACTGTGTCCACAGTAGATCACTGAAAGGTCCCTGTAGCTAATATATGCAAAGACGTATTTACCTTTGTATCCTTTGGGGTAGCTACCCCATGAATCCCATGAGGCTGGAGATGAGGCCAGTATATTTCCATAATTTTCTGCATGGTGTTCCAGTCTACATGGTACTGGTCCACTATGTAGCTGCAAAGAGCTTAGTGCAGATATACATTTGCAGTATCTGTGGCAATCCCAACCATATCTGTGCAATGTACTCTTTCTGAACACAGGCATATGGCTGTGTTCAAATCTGAGGTGAGTGTAGCATTGCTGAGTGGAATTTAAATTTTTCTGAATTGCTCCACCATCTTGTTTTACCTCATTATCATATGCAACACTGTACCATACAGTCACTAGCATATAACATGACCAACCACATTATTTCACCTTCACATGTCATGTAGCTAGGTTTTCAGGATTAGCACTCACACTATACATGACCACTGTTTGTGCAAATTTGCTTAGCATGATGCTGCAAAGTTTTTTGAATTTGGCCCTTAAAGCTAGTGAACATACATAGATTTCAAGACTACTTTAATAGCTTTATGTTCATAGTTTTAAGTTTGAATTGAACGTTATACGATAGTATGCAATTAATTATATACTTACGACTGCAAACTTTGACTGATAGTTGCATTTGTGCCACATGCCCAAACTATTTGGTATGTGCACAGCTCTGCTTAAGGCACATTCAACTGATATGTGAAATATTCCAAGAGAAAATAAACATAACTTAGTTGTGATACAACAAACAAAAGTATTCCCCCAGTTGTTGCAAAGTTGCATATGTAAATTAAAGAACCAAGCCTGACAGTAAGTAGTGAACCTTCCTAATGGAAGGCAAAAAAGTGATTATAGGGCAAAGTGATGCTGGCCATCCCGAACTTTCTGTGGAGACTTATCTGATAGTATAGTTAGTGTTCACTTGTTTTCATTTCTGCACTCTCTATTTTACATGCTAATTCATAAAACTGTGGATCTTGGAGAGTATTTAGCAAGGCAGAGGGTTAGGATGAAACCAAGCATTAGAGCTTTAGGCAAAGTGATTCTGTTCTGTACTGCATACATACCCCCTGGCATGTTGCATACTTATTTATTTCTCTTGGCAGTTACAGAGTAGGTCCTAATGGAAAAAGCCTTTTTACACAGTAGACTTTATTGGCTTATATGACAGCCAGATTATATTAAGGCCCCTGCATGATTTTGTTGTTTGTTTTTTTGCCCTCCATGAATTTATTTTGAATGCCATTTTAGATGCTTTTTCATTTGAAACAGCACAGAATCTGTAACTCAGACCTACATTGCAGGAAATAAGAGAAGAAAAAATATTTACACAGTTTAACGCTTTATCATATAAAAAGTTATTGGAAGAGATACTTTATCATTACGTGGCCTGATCAGTGGGTGTATGTACTAAACTTGACATTTCCTCGCTTAATATCTGACTGGAGGGCTTGACATACATTATTAGGAATACGCTCAGAGACCTCTAATTTATTGTTACTTTCAAAATTTAAGTGCAAATAATCACAATAAAAACAGGGTCAAATCTAATGCCATGCACATCCCCCTCAAAAAAAAAGCTCATCTGTGGGCTATGAGAATTACTGATGTTAATGTGTTAATGGCAGCAGAAGTAATATACAAGAAGTAAAATAAGATACCATCGAGTCTGAGTCTGAGAGAGGTTCCAAAAAATGAAAAGTATGGTATCTTTAATATAAGTAATAGGTACTCTGAAACTTCAGCCTTCTTATGTACTTGTGTGATGAAAAGCATGCATTTCTTTTTTCTTTTTTCTACTGGCTAAGTATGGAAATTAGACTGTGCATCCTGTCTTTAATACATGTGAAACATGTCTTGTTTGGTGAAAAATCTTGACGCTATTGTTTTTAGAATTGTAATATGAGGCTCACAAATCCTCTAAATCCTTTATATTGAAATTTGTCACTTTAAGAGGGTTCTTCTTGCATCCTCTGTGTACTTTCTAGACACTAAAATATAAAAAAATTGCAAGTATGTACAAACTACCTGATTTAGTCAGGACAAAAGTTCTTCAGCTAGAGCTTACTATATCTCTTAAAATCTATGATTATATTATATTATATTATATTATATTATATTATATTATATTATATTATATTATATTAATGTGCTGTGTTATACTGTAATTATTCCATTGACAGTATGGAGTACCTTGGGTTCTTTCTAATAATCAATCCATAAAAATAGCCACTCTCAGGATAAAGCCTGAAATGAAGGTGTCAAGACTGCGGCCTGCTTTCTTTATAAGCTCTGAATATTAGCGTTACAGGCCATGGATAGCTGCTGATCCACAGAAATGATTATATCTTAGATGCACTTATCCCAGGGCTGAGATGCATTAATGTTTGTTAATCATTCTCTTGATTTCTGACAGGTTATGACAGTCAAGGTTTGGCTCATTTTGTTGCTGAGCAACTTACCACTCAAGAAGAGTTTATAGAAACTTTCCTTAGAGGGAGGGTGTTCTGTGGAGAGTTTCCATAGCCTACAGCCTATGACAATGAAAAAGTTATTTTGTTTTTATTTTCTGTCACTTCCTTGGCTACTCACTGTCATTTCTCTCTTTCTGGTAGTCATGCTGGTGATATCATTGTGCAGATCACATGGACAGAGGCTGGCACAGTGCCCAAACAGAACATATATGTTTCAGGGCAGTACCTAGCATGCTCTACCACTGCACATTACACAACAGTTTACTTTATTGTAAAACTTTTTTTACACATTAGTTATGTTATTTGTGGCCCAAATGAACAGTTTTCTGAGTCATTGTTTGACATTTATTTATCAGGATATTTCAAATGCTTGGATTTCTGTATTACAAAATACATACAACAGCTGCCATAGGTTGTTACAATGAGCTTATAAATGAAAAAGTTATATGTTAAACATGCATGATGTATGATGTTTTCATATTTTCACTAAACAAATGCAGAATGTTACTTTAAGGCATTTGTCATGTTTAAGTGGAACAAAAAACGATTGCATGCCACAAGCCCTTCACATCTGGTACAGGTGTGCTACTCCATTCTTCTGTCAGGTAGAAAGGGTAGATTCATTGCCTCTGATATTTTTTATGTACATCTTCCTCACTGCTATACTAAAGATATGCACAAAACATTTAAGTATATGAGGCAAGCAGACATGTACAATTTCAAGAAAACTCTGCAGTATACATACTGCAAACTTTCTATCAACACTTTATTAATACCAGAACCACATTCAGCTTTTTAGTGCTTGAAGCTATTAGTGACCCTACTAATACATGAGCGACAGAATCATTCAGCTATGTAGCCATTTACACTTTGCCAGTAGTCACCTTTAGTCCTTACTTCCTTTTTCTAGAGAGATAAGCAAGTCATATAGATGTGAATTTCTAAATACCCATCCAGTCGTGATAAATCTGTCTGTCCACCATGACTTGGTTATTTGCTGAAGCAAATTCAGATCTCTGGTTGTAGTGTTCACTGGATAGTTTGATTTGAAGAGAAATAAGAGATTTTAGACTGTTGGATCCCTAATGGTCTGGAAGGCAAGGCACAGATCACCACTAAGGAATTTATAGGACACTGTATACATGAACAAGGCCTACAGTCTTTGTTGGTAGCTGAGGTAGTTTCAGCCCAAGAACCCCTGGTGTCTGTTCAACTTCTTGATATTTTTAATAATATACATCCATCCCAAAGGGACATTGTATTTAGTGATGGGCTATTGGTGCAGAATACAGAGGGGTAAGTACTTATTTGGATCTAGAGGAAACACCCTTTGTGTTCAGCTGTGCTAGATGGAAGGATTTCCTGACAACTTTAGTAGCACCTTGATCCAAGGAGAGGGAGTTATCTACCCATCTTCCAAGGTCTCTCAGAACATCTTCATTTTAGAGTTGGGTGTTTTCTATTCTATAAGCCTGATGGTGAGTTTGTTTTCCAAATGCAAGAACATTGCACTTTTTAGCATTTAGTTTTTAGCACATTGCAGAGCACCAGCTCTTTTTTCTCAAATGTCTTTTTATTTGTTTTCCATAATATCAAAAACAAAAATCAGAACAAAAACTGTTGATGTTACTGTTTACACAATATGAGCAGATTAATAAAATTAGACATTTGGACATTTCAATAAAACATACTTCAATTTAGAATTGAGTCTACAGCAGAGGACTACCTTAAAATTGTGATTATGTTTGTGACTCGAACAGTGGTAAGATTTTAAAGTAACATGTTACCTGCACATACTAGTAGTATAATAAGAAATGGTCCTGAAACTCAATACCAACACTGAAACACATAAAAAAAACTGAGCTACCTATACTGTATATACATATATACAACAAGCTGTCACCTTGATTCAAACTGTTACCATTCTTGATTAGAGAATATATTTAAGATATTTATGTACCATTACCATATATTACTATTCATGCTAAAATACCAATCGGGTTTTACAATAGTTTTGGTAGTATGCTAGGTTCTTTTGACTTTTTCTGCAAAGTTTCTTAGCCAATATGTCTTTTTTGGCCATGTTTTATAGGGTCTATATTACCAAAGCAAAAAATCCTATGCGCAAATACCAAAACATCGTCCCCTATACAGCGAACCATGAAAATCCCGAACACACTAAACCGTGAAAAAAAAATATCGAACTGTCATAGTCGGCCAACCCTACCACCCGCTACATACTACCTACCCAAACAAAATAAATAAACCACATACATACACTAACCAAACCCTACTTCTAACCTAAACTAAACCACCCAAACCCTACCTCCAACACTACACTAAACCCCACAAACGCAACTATCTATGCACTCTCCTTAACCCCTCCCTAACCCTAAGGTCTGTAACTACTGCACACTTCCCCTACATACATACACCCAAACAAAATAAATAAAACACATACATACATTTAAAAAAAACCCTACCTCCAACACTATACTAAACCCCACATACACAGCTAACTATGCACTATCCTTAACCCCTCCCTAACCCTAAGGTCTGTAACTACTGCACACTTTCCCTACACACATACACCCAAACAAAATAAATAAAACACATACATACATTTAAAAAACACCTACTTCTAATACTGCACTAACTCTTACATACATTACCTATCTATGTCACTTACCTTAACCCAAATCTTAACACTAAAGTCCTATCTATCGCACACTTACCTTATGGAGCTATACCGCAGACGGGCCAACCAAAACAAATTGACATTTCGAACTTCGCGGTTTTGAACTTTTGCAGTTTATGTACTTCGGACAATACGGGTCGACGTCTTTGTATTCACCTAAAGGAATCTTCGCTCTCATAATTGGAACCCATTTTTATACTCTGTCCACATAAGTTTTGATCTGTTCAACCAGTTTTTAGCTATATAGGATTTTAATAGGGCACACAATGTTATTGTGATGTGCTTGGTGAGACTATTGTTATTGTCCATAAAAATATGTAGCATTGCTGTTTCCCATGACAGAGTACATTTCAAGTAACCTGTTTTTTCTAGCAAGAGTCTTAATGAGCACCACAATTTATAGACCTTTTTGCAGCTCCAGAAAATATGAAGAATGTCTGCTTCTATGTTGCGACAATAGGGACAATATGGTGAGTTAGAGGGATTAAATCTGTTGAGATGGACATGTGTATGATATGCAATGTTAAAGACCACGATCTGGGTGTAGATTAGTTTCTTAAAAGTTGTCAATTTCAAGGTGTTTCAATGGTTATTCCTCCTGATTTACTGTTATGTTACTATTTTTCCATCCCAATATTTTGAAAAAATAATTTTTTGAGATTTAATTTTAGTTATTATTTTATGTGTTTGAGAACATTTTTTCATATATAAAAGCATCTTTTGAATTTGTTGTGTTAATTTGATATTGTGCTCATTTTCCGTGATATCTGTTGTTAGTTTAACTAAGTATAAGATTTGTTTGATTATTAAGTTGTATTTATTACTTGCTTTTAATAGGGTCTTGATGTTATCCATTGATAGGTTTGTAATTGGTAAAACCCCATACTGTATGATTCTTTATTAATGGATAATTATTTAAGTTTAACATGGAATTCGCTAGTTTTATCTCAGGAATGTTGTGTATAGGTCGTAGAAGAATGATAGTGTCTTTTAGTTTTAGTGATGTAAGCAATTTCATGAATATTTCACTTTTATTCATTAAAATTGGACGAATTTTTAATGTCATGAGAGTTTCTTGGTTTAGGAAGGCAATAGTTCTAGGATTAAATTTAGATGATATTATATTTTGGTGAAATAATTTAATCCATAGTGGATTCCAGTCTTTTCTCATTGGGTCATCATTTGCTATCTGGATAATGTGACTGGCACTAATGATTTCATGGTACAATTGGAAGTCAGGGAGGCCTAGACCTCCCCTCTCTTTGGGAAGTATTAGTTTATGGTAGCTGACTCTGGTGCTTTTTGGATACCAAATGAATTTTGCTAGTCAAACTTTTATCTTGTTAAAAAAGGTTATTGGAATTTTGATGAATGTGGCATTCAGTTGACATACAATTTTTGGGAGTTTGTTCATTTTAATGCTTGAAGCCTTCAATAAGGTAGATAGTTTAAGTTTTTCCCATCTGTTAATATTGCAAACTATATTAGACCAAGTTTTATAGATGTTGTTAATCATATCTGATTGTGAATGACCAAAAAATGCACGTATTTCAGAGTATATTCTACTTTGATTCGAGTCTCCAGAAAATAAAATTCCTTATGACCTAGGGGATTTAATGGATATATAATTGACTTGTTAGGATTAATTGCGTAATTTGATACTTTGGAAAATTTGTCTAGGGATTCTAAGATTTTACCAAGATCAGTACTGGGGAACTCAAAATAAATATTAAGGTCATCAGCAAAGGCTATGTATTTTATTTGGGTTTTCGATATTGAAATAAAATGATGGTATGTTCTTTGACTCAATAATAATAATAGTGCTTCAATATAGAAATTAAACAAGTATGGTGAGAGTGGCCAGGTCTGTCTGGTGCCATTTACAATTTTTATCGGGTTAGATGTTTTCTTGTTAATATAAAGTGTTGCAGTTGCTTTGTTATAAAGTGTTTTGATCATTTTTATGTATTCTTGTGGGAAACTGAATTGAAGCAGTAAAAAGAAGAGAAAGTTCTGGTTGACTCTGTCAAAAATCTTTTGTGCTAACTAATAACGAATTCAAGGGTAACATCATTTTTTATACCAGGTTCCTGGATGATATTTTCATCCTCTTTGATGGAACCGAACATCAATTGAAAAGACTAATAGCTCTTTTCAATAATAGTACAAATTTCTTGAAATTTACACATAAGTACAACAAGAACATAATCGAGTATTTGGATGTCCAATTAAGAAAGGACTATTCCAATAGCAAATATGTTTCCAAAATCTATCGGAAGGAAACTTACTCGAATACGTTCTTGCATTTCACCAGTTGCTACCCCAATCATCAGAAAAAGTCAGTTATCAAGGGTCAGTTGGTGAGAGCAGCCAGAATGACCTCTAGGGATGATGAATTTCTGGAAGAGTGCTCCACCTTGACCAATTTCTTCCTCCAAAGAGGTTACCCGTTACGGTTCATCCAGGACATCTTGGATGAAGTCAAATTTAAAAGAGAGACAGGTATATACGTCCCTTTACTTAATTTACACTATAACACAGTTGAAAGTAGAACTGATGTACAGCATAATATTAAGGACCAAACCAGTTACCAATGTAGTTTCATTCTCACTTTCAGTATGGATGCCTACACGATTAGTAATATAGTGACAAAAAATTGGGAATTACTGACCAATGATGGTCAGTTTAGACCCTTGATCCCGAGTAAACCTAAAATAACTTTTAAACGGGCACTCAATTTAAAAGGGATCTTAGAAGCTAATCAAATAGTGTTTACAAGTAAAGCTGGCATGCATAAGTGCAATATGTGCTCTTATTGCAAATACATAGATGAAGGTAACAAATTCTCAATAAGGGACACTACATTTAAATCTAAGGCCAAGTTTAACTGCCAAATTAAACAAGTTGTCTATTTAGCTAAATGTGTCCATTGCTTGGCATTCTACATCGGCAAGACCGATAGGCGACTTGCCGAAAGGATTTATGAACACATCTATTGTATAAACAAAAATAAACTTGACAATGCTTTAGTCAGGCACCATAGTGAGAACCAAGGACATGATTTTTCATTTCGTGTTATAGACCAAATAAGGAAGGATGATAGAGGGGGACCAGAGTCCCTTATATTAGAAAGAAAAGAACTTATTTGGCAACTTAGAACCAACGCCAACCAATACCCAGGTATCAATGAGATGACCTCTATCAAATGTATACTTAGATTAAAGAACCTTGAGAGATGAGAATCATTAATACTATTTTTCAACATACATTAGTTACATGTTTTTAGTAATACATATACAATCTCATTATAAGGGCCTTTTTACATAATTGTATATAAATTTATTTATGAAAAGTAAATAATAATAATAAAAAAATTTTAATATACATATAGCTTTTTAATATACATATAGCTATTTAATATTTACCATATAGGCCTTTAAAAAGGTTTTCAGTAGCTTTATTGTGTGCTTTATTGTTGGGTTTGCTATTGACGGTATTTATGTGTAATTTGCTAAACTTATTTGTTTATGACGAATTATTATTCATATTATATATACCTTAACTGTTTCTGGTAAATAGGGTATGTTTATTAAGCTTGCATAATTTATTTATTAATATTATATTTAGAACCATAACAATATGACACTTCATTGTTGTTTCAAATTGTCCATTATACTTTATTAATTCATTTCACTATATTCCATTTTATTTACTACATTTAATTTTAAGGAATCTTTAAGAGTTCCTATTTTTAAGAACCACTGTTTCAAATATTACCGTTGCTTATTTATGCAACGTTTGGATCGATACCAAGTCTCCTTATAGTAACATGAGATTCATTATATTTATTAGTAGAGAGCCTTTCAGAGTGTGTTTGTGTTTTTAAATTTCATTTATTTTAACTTCATCATTTTCATTGAATAATTGTTTGATTGACACGTGATATGTTTAAAAACTTGCCTTTACTAACTGTCAAGCGTTTTGTATGTCTTCTGAAGAAGTCGGAGTTATTACTTCGATGAAAAGTGTATGTAATAGAGCGCACTTAAAGAACATATTAAATTATTCATTCTTGGTCAAGTGGTAGAGTGGTTTGGCATTTTTGGATCTATTTGGTGTTGACTCTGTCAAAAGCTTTTGTAGCATCTACTGACAGTGCATATTTAGGGGATTTGTCCTTAGCACAAAGATGGGATAGGGCATCAATGGTAAGTGTGTTATCCCAGATATATCTGACTCATAAAGCCTAGTTGTTCTGGAGATATTATAGGAGGAGTGATTTTTTTTGTATCCTAAGTGCTAGAATTGTTGAAAGTATTTTCATATCTATGTTTATCAGAGCTATAGGTCTGTAATTGTTAGGGTTAGTGGAGTCAGTGTTTGGTTTGGGGATAAATATGGTCTTGGAATTATTGATATATAGGTCCAATATCCCAGATTCTATTATATGGCTGTATATTTTTAAAAGTATTGGTGAGATTTGCTGTTTGAAGTGTTTATAGAATTCTGCCACATACCCATCAGGACCAGGAGCTTTCCCTGGTTTTAGGTTTTCAATAGCCACTCTGACTTTCTCTACTGTTAGCGGAGTTTTTAGATTGTTTGATTGAGTAGCATTAATATGGGGGAATTTTAAGTTGTCTACAAAATTATGAAAATGACTATTCTGAATATGGTCGTGTGGACAGTAAATGGACTGGAAAATTTCTTCAAAAGCTTGTATTATTTCACTATCCGAGTTAATGCTTTTATCTTTATATTTTATTTCTTCTGTTTTACAAGGGGAATTTTTAATGTTAATAATTCTCGCTAGCATTTTGGAGGGGATCTGAACCCATTCTGCATATTTGTATAATGATTTTAGTTCTATGAAAGTATAGTGTTGTGTCTGAATATCATATAATTGTTTTTGTAAATTTGTTATTTGTTTCTCAAGATTAGGTGAGTAATTATTTTGGATTTCTAGTTCGACTAGTCTTAGTTTGTCTTCTATGTTATTTATTCTTTCTCTATTGAGCTTTTTATAAAATTATGCTTTTTGAATTAGGGTACCCCTAGCCATGGTTTTGAAGGCTGCCCATTGAAACTGAGTTTATAGTTGCAAGGTTCTCATTTAATTGAGAGAGGGATTCTAATATTTCTTGTTCCACTTCCTTGATTTTAATAAGGTTTGAGTTAAGGATCCAGCTTGAAGTATTTTAATTACTAAACTTAGATTTATTTTGTGTTATTATTATATTGATTTTTGAGTGGTCAGATACTGATCTAGGCTCTGAGTTGTAACAAACTTTGTTAAATGTTATTCCTTGAGAGATTAGAAATGTATCAGTTCCTGAGCATGTTTTATGGAAGGGGGAGTAATAGGTGTATTTGCTTCTCAAGTTGTCTGTGTTGTTTAGTTCAAAGGGATCAACCACGTTAAAGTCTTCAATTAGTTCAGATAGAAGAATAGTGACTTGGGGCGATTGATTATTATTTTTATTCAACCTATCTTTAGTTGGATTTATTATGCTCCACTCCCCACCAATTATGAGCAAATGGTCTGGGTGCTTTTGTAACAAGTTATAAATTTCAATTAAAAAGTCTTACTGATAACTGCAAGGGTCATAGACATTACAAAATAACATGTTTTTTTGTAAGCTGGATGTGAGCACGTGAAGTAGCACCACATTCCATTTGTATCAATATTATGTTTGGTTATATTCCCTTTAAATGATTTTTTTAACTATTATGAATGTTCCTCTTGACGAAGTACTGTCCCCAGCTGCTATTATCTGGTGTATCCACTCAGCATTTTTATCTTTATCATTGTCCCATTGCTCTTTGGTCATGTGTGTTTCTTGTAAGAAAGTTACATCAGAGTTTGATATGTGAGGTGCATAATTAGCTTTTTCTTTTTAATATTTTGCATGCCATTTATATTCCATGAGGTTACACTAATCATCTTAGATATTAGTTAGGTTACATACCAGTGTTACTGTATTATCTGTGAATGCCATGAGGGGGAGCTTGGTAAGAAGTGGTGAGCAGCATTATGATATGTGTTGTGAAAAGGTGACAACGTACTCTTTCAGAAATTCCTCTGTGCCTAGCCACTTACTACTACCCTCTGAAAGAGAGGAATTGAATAAGTAACATTTAATATGATTATAATGCTGGAGTTGTAACTTTTAAAAACATAAACAATTATAACTATCATACAATTAATATTAAACATTCCAAAAAACATCACTACTCTGGCAGGGTACTCGCTGCCCAGTCAGCAGACCTAAATTATAAGTAAGTTGAATACATCTAACCCAGTTAGGAGTTAGGGTTAAATAAAACAGTGAGAACACCTTAGATTGAAAATAAGAGAAGGCCCTGAGATTAATTATAAGTAATTAGGAGTATTATTGTTAAAACAAGATATCTCAGGGGTAGTTAATAATTTCAGGATATATCTACTGTGCTATAGAAACATTAGTTTTAAAGCAAATAAAGTTTTTGCACATTTGCGTAATCTTTTATGTTAGCATATTCTGATATAAAGATAAACCATGCAAATGTAGAATAGATCAAGCCTTATAGTATAACAATATGTTACAAAGTACAGTACTTTACAAATTACCTCTATAACCAAAGGAAAAAGAAGCCCAACATGACTGCTCATAATACAATTTTAGTTCTTATGTGAGTTAACCACTTGTGACTTCTTACTCCTCCAAAACATCTAATGTTAGAAATCTAAAATGGCTTAATTACTTGTCACATACACTTTAGGCATTTACCATAATATTTATTTATTGACATTTGTTAACCGGGTTTGTCCAACTGGGCTTGCGGCCCATTTTCAGTGGAGACCCGAGGATAAAAGCTCCAGTAATACATTTTATAACAAGTACAATTTTAAACAATATTGATATAATAGCAGTTATAGCAAAACGATTCACATATGTTGGGTTACATGCATAAAGTTAAAGTTGTATTAAAAAGAAGCTAAGTAACAATTTTACATTGATATAGTTCAATAGGTCAACAATAAATATTTTTTGTTTGTATAAAATTGTGCAAATGCATAGTAGACACATTGGAGAGAGAGGTGTAATGAGGTACTAAGTATGGTCCTTTTGAGGGAACATAAAGGGAAGGAAGATTAGGTAGGGTCATGGCAAGGGCAGGTTCTGGAATTGAGAAAATAAGCTTTTAGTTCATTTTTAAAGTGTGAGGTGTGGGAGATTGAACGTAAGTCAAGGGAAGTTTGTTCCAAGCATGGGCAAGGGAGTGTTTGTAGAGTAGTTTGCCTACTGACCTTTTTGGGTGGCAGATATCAAGTAATTGTTGGTTAGAAGTATGGAGGGTTTGGGATGGGGTGTAGATGGAGACTAAGGAAGATAGAGATGGACAGAAGGAAGGTTTATAAAGAATAGAGTGTAGCATATGAAATTGATAAGATAGCAGAAACTGGGGAAGTTCAAGCCATTGAAGAGAGTTTAAAGAAATGCAGTGGTGTGAGTTGTATGGGGAGTTAGTAATGAATCTGGCTATTTTATGGTAAGTCTGTTGCAGTTTGTTTAGAGTGGAGGCCTGGATATTGATAAGAATTGGGGCGGCGTATAAGAGGGAGGGGTGGAGAAGTGCCTGGCCCAGGGTAAGTCTAGATTCAGGGGTTAGGAATTTTTTGTTCCGATATAGCAGACCTAATTTCTGTTTTTTTTTTTTTTTTATACATTGGAGTATGTGTAGGTTGAACTTGAGTTCGTCATCGATAATGACTCCTAGAAGTTTTGTGTGGGTGTCAGGTTGGATGTTTGTATTGTTAGAAGATGTAATAAAAAAGGAGGTTTTGTGATGAGAAAGAGAACGGGGAAGGAAAAGTAGGAGTTTGGTCTTTTTGGGATTTAGGATCAATAGGTTGTGAGAGAGCCATTGTTCAGTGGATAGTAGGGCCTGTTGGGTCGGGGAGTGTAGTTCAGGAATGTTATTTGAGATGGATATAAGTGTGGAGTCGTCAGCATACTGAATAAGGGAGGATTCTTTGCATGAGGTGTAAAGATCATTGGTGAAGATGTTAAACAAAAGGGGTCCCAAGATGGAGCCTTGGGGAACACCTGTGGAGATGGGAAGGAAAGGTGAGGAGGATGAGAGCCATTTGACAGGTTGTTCCCTGCCAGATAGGTAACTATTAAACCAGGCAAGTGTGGAGGGGGATAGGTGGAGATTTGCGAGTTTGGATAGTAGTAGAGGATGAGAGACAGTATTAAAGGCTTTGCAGAGATCTAGGAAGAGACAGGAAATTAGTTTATTGTTGTCTAGGGCCTCTGCAATGATATGACTGAAGGAGAGGAGGGCAGTGGTGGTGCTGTGGTGAGGATGAAATCCATGTTGGGTAGGGGTATGTAAGTGGTGTGTGAGGAGGTGATTGAGAAGCTGTAAGTGAATACATTTTTCTAATATCTTGGAGAGGGGGGGCAGAATGGCAATGGGTCGGTAGTTTGAGGGGTCAGTAGAGCTTCCACCTTTATGAAGAGGGATAGTGAAGAAAGATTTCCAAAGGGTGGGGACAGTTGATTCCAGAATAGATCGATTAATTAGTATAAATACAGGATAGGCAATTGAGTCAGCACTAAGTTTGAGGAATGTAGGATATAGATTGTCAATGGAAGGAGAGCAATGTTTTAGCTTGAGTAGTAGAGATTTGATGTAAGTAATGGGAACTGGCTCAAAAGAAAACAAAGTTGTGTTAGTGGGACTTAGAGAGGTGGGTGTCGAAGTAGAGTTTGGCTTAGAGGTTACCAAATTTTGGATGGAAGCGATAAAGTGTTTATTCAGGAGGGCAGCTGTTTCCTGAGAGGAAGAGTTAGGGTATGGGGAGGGATTAGTGGGCTTTCCAGGATAGAGGATGTTGTTGAGAGTTGACAAAAATTTTCGAGGATTGGATTTGTTGTTAAGCTGAGCAGAGCTATAGTATAACTTTTTGTCATTAGCTGTATGTTTTTTTGCAAGGTTCCTCAATTGCCTGTATTTTTGAAGAAAAGGTGGTTGTTTAGTTTTAGTCCAGGTTTTCCAAGCATGCTCTCTTTGTTTCATAAGGAACCTAGTCTCTTTGGAGTGCCAGGGAGCATGGTTTGATTTTACTCTGGTCTTCCTAGAGGGAGCTAAGGAGTTTAGAGTATTCATGAAGATGCTATTGAAAGTGCTTACAGCATTGTTTAGGGGGAGGTGTTTTAGGATGGACCAATCTATGTTGTGGAGAATGGAGTTAAATAGAGATGAATTGAAAGTTGATAGTTTTCGACAGTCTTTGATAAGGTGGGGTTTAGGAATATGGGAGTAGTGTCTTAAGATGGTGGTAGGGAGATGATCACTGAGGGAGTCAGGTAAGGTGGTGGGATTGTGGTATTGGTGGGGGGAATTTGTAAGGATCCAGTCTATGCTGGAGCTGGAAGTGAATTTTTTATGGAAGTGAGTGGGAGATGTTATAAGTTGGTGGAAGCCGTGTAGGTCGATACTAAGTTGGGGGGAGTCAGTTGTGAGTTTAGACTAATCAATGTTGACATCACCAAGGATAAGTGTCTCATATGGTATGTTGTGGGAGAACCAGGATAGGATGTTTTCAAGAATGGGCAGATTGTTACCAGGAGGAAGGTAGATAGAGGCAATTGCAAGTTTTTTGTGGGGATTCAGATGGCAGTTAAGGATGATGATTTCAGCTGGGAGGACGTCAGGAATTGGGGAAGGGTTGGGATGGATATCTCCAGAACAAAGTAGGTTTTTAGTGAGGAGAGAGTATGTAGTAGATGCTAGATGGAGTTTGTATAGTTTTGACTTAGCTTTGTGGGAAGGTTTAAAAACCTGTATTATGGAGAGTTTATATAGACTTGAGGTAGAGGTAGTAAAGAGATTAGGGGAGATAGTAAAAGATGAAGTAGTTGGATATATGTTGTATGAGTGAGAAGTTAGTGAGAGGTTAAGAATGTTTGAGTAGAGGATGGCCACACCACCACCTTTTTTTACAGGTCTATCAGATCGGAAGATATTATAACCTGGTGGGAGTATTTCACTATTTGAGATTTGTGGCTTGAGCCAAGTTTCAGATAGAGAAAGGATGTGAGGGGTATTGAGAGTTATCCATGAGTGCAGCTCAGTGACTTTATTTGCTAGACTCTGAATATTCAGTGAGTAAATAGTTAAGTATTTGGATGGAGATGATTGTTGTGACTGAGGTTGGTGACTGTTAGAGGAGTAAGGTGGGGGCAGTGTAGAGGTAGTTTTGGGGAGAGAAGAGGGTCCAGGGTTGGGATGGATATCTCCAGAACAAAGTATGTTTTTAGTGAGGAGAGAGTATGTAGTAGATGCTAGATGGAGTTTGTATAGTTTTGACTTAGCTTTGTGGGAAGGTTTAAAAACCTGTATTATGGATAGTTTATATAGACTTGAGGTAGAGGTAGTAAAGAGATTAGAGGAGATAGTAAAAGATGAAGTAGTTGGATATATGTTGTATGAGTGAGAAGTTAGTGAATATAGGACTGGGTCAGATAGACTGGAGTGGTAAGAGGTGGAGATAGAGAGAATAAGGAGAAGTGTAGAAGATATTAGAAAATAATACATGGAATAAAATATGGTCAGATAGAGTAGGTAGAGAGACAGTGGTATACAGGAAGTGGTGTTGACAAGATTGACAGATTAGTAAGGTGGTTTTGGCAATAGGCAGGAAGTGGAATTGTAGTGGCTAGTGGGACAGGAAGGGGAGGGATAGTTAGGTATAAAGGTAATTGTAATGGGGTGGGTGGGACTGGGGGTAGGGTAGGGGAGCGAAGTGAGCCCGAGCATAGGGAGGGCGAACGGAGCGGGGCTAGCACCCTGGTCAAGATGAAGTCATAGAAACAATCAGAAAAAGATAGGGAAAAAGAAGCTTGAGAGACAAGGATATAAAGTTTCTAAAGGTATAGTCACCAGAAATAAAATAAAAAGAAATAAAAAATGAGCAGAAGTAAGCTTACAAAAGGACACTGGTCTCAAGCTACACAAGTAGATTTACTTGAAGCAAACCCATGTGCCATATAAAAATATGCCATATAAATATGGAGAGATTCCTCAAGATTGGAGACATGCACTTATTAAACCTATATTTAAGGGAAAGGGGAGTAGGACAAACCCAGAATCATATAGACCCTTAAGTCTACTTTCATGTTGTGGAAAATAATGGAGAAGGTAATACTGGATAAGTTATTATCAGAACTTGATAGGTTGGGACTTGAAACCATATATCAGCTTGCATATGTTGAAAATAGATCTATTACCACCTGTAACATGATGTTCTATAACAATATAATAACAGCTATGAATGAAAAATTGTGCTGTGATGTGATTTATATAGATTTAACTTCAGCATTTGACAGGGTCATGCAAACACTGATCAATAAATTAGTACAACTAGGTATTGATGTACTGTTGATAAGATAGATAGCTGTATGGCTTACAAATAGAACATGGCAAGTACCACACACCAAATGGACATGTGAAATCCTTGGTTACAGTCAAGGTGTCCCACAGGGCTTTGTACTAGGCCCTTACTTGTTTAGATTGTATCTTTCAGACCCACCTTAGTAAGTTTATCTATGATTCCAGAGTGGGGGATGGTGTTGAAGGCCTTGACGAGGTCCAGATAGGCTGTGTGGACTGCCTTACTCTTGTCCATAGCTCTGGAGACTGATTAGAAGAAGTCAGTCAGGTTCAGGAGACAAGATCGGTCTTCACGAACCCAAACTGGGTGGGGGTCCAGTGTTTGAAGGTTGCCAATGTCTTTGTTTATATGTTCCATGATAATACGTTCCATGGGCTTGCAGATCAGGCTCATCAGACTGATGGGGCAGTAGTTCCCAGGATCCAAGGTGGATCCCCCCTTGTGGAGTGGGATAACTGTAGCTGTGTGCCACTCAGTGGGCACGAAGCTTGAGGTGAGGCTATGATTAAACATGACACTTAGGTGAGGTGCCAGTTTATTTTGTAGATCATGTAGAACACAGCCCAGGATGTCGTCTGGTCCCATGGATGCTGTATTCTTAGCTTTGGAGAGTGCATTTTTTACCTCTGTGGCCATTATTACCAGCATTTGGCAATCTTTTGGTATTGAGATGGGCCATTTAGGGGGTGAGAGGGGGGTGAAGCTGGCACTGAATATATCTGTCAGGATATTGGCAATATCCTTGGGATCAGTATATTTAATGCCATTCTGTTGTAGCTCAGAGCAGATCTGAGCATTGCCATTAAGATTCTTGACATAGATATAGAATGCCTTGTGGTTGTCTTTGGAATCTTTAGCAATTTTATTTTCCTAACTAGCTTTGGAGGATTTTATGAGGAATCTCACCTTCTTACTGAGGCTGGTAAGGGAGTTTTTTGCATCCTGGGATTTTTGTCTTTTCTGCAACAGTTTCTTCCTTTTGTTGTAAAGTTTGTTTATGGCAGGGGACCACCAGATTGGCTTCCTTTTTTTGGAGGAGAGCATCTTGGTTCTATTTGGGATGGCATGATTCATGCACGAGTAGATGTGCTTGTACAGTGCCTTAGTGTAGGATTCAGTAGCTTTTAGTTCTCGTCTGCATGGGTGTCATGAAGTTTGTCACTTCTGACTTAAGTAGCATGAAGTTGGCTTTGGAGACATTTTTTACAGAGGTTTCCTTACTGGGGGCTGGGGGAGGGATGTGGATATCAAGGGTGATTAGCTTATGGTCAGACCTGACCAACAAGGGGGTGACCATAGGTGTGGAGCATCAATTTCCCATGTTAGTAATGAACTCTGTTATCTAAGAGTAACTC
This sequence comes from Protopterus annectens, assembly GCF_019279795.1. Lineage (NCBI taxonomy): Eukaryota > Metazoa > Chordata > Ceratodontiformes > Protopteridae > Protopterus > Protopterus annectens. Next base: position 382,303,179 of record NC_056729.1, read on the forward strand.
GATAATTTCTTTTATTGCATTTTGTAGTTGAGCTTGCTCATAGGTTTCAGGAATTCCTCTAATTATCACATTGTTAAGGCTTTATCTAGCTTCTAAGTCTGTTATTTTCTGTTGGATTTCAGGCAATGATTTTCTGTGGATTTAGTTCTTGTCTGGATATCTTCTATTTTAATTTCATTTGCCTCAGCTTTCACTTCATTTTTCTCCAGTCTAGTTAGTATTTGATTCAGATTATTTCCAAACGTAGTTAGATTTGTGGAAAAGGAATACATTTCTTCTTGCAAGGGTGTTAAATCTGTCTTGAGTTCTTCCATAAAGAGAGGTTGTTCCAACTTCAGTTTAGCAGTTTGTTTTTGTGAGTCAGGTTGCTGTTTTGCAGTTTCCTGTCTTTTAGAACAAACTTCTTTCTCAGGCGTAGTTACTTGTGGGAATCTTGTTTTTGTGGTTTGAGCTTCCGTTTGATCCACGGTTAAATATTTATCGGAGACTCTCTTCTCTTTGTAGCTTCCTTTGTATTACTGTTGAGGCCTGTACTGTCTGAAAGAGACCCAGATCAGCACATGTGTTTTTGCAGATAAGTATATAAATTCTTTATAAATTAATTAAATTTGTGGAGTAATGGTTTAGTATATTATATCTGATGATAATATCTGTTTTTGGATAAGTTAACAGAAGTGCTGGTGCCCTGATTGGGTTAGATTAAACATTTTGCCAGGTGCTGACTGAAAAGTGTGCTCCCTAGCTGGCAACCTTCTTGGAATGCCAGAGCACCAGCTCCCTGCACGTGTAAGTTCACTTTGTAGCTTCTGCATGCCATAAGGGGATTTAAGTATAACACCCAGTTTACTACTATGCACAACTGGTTATCCCGAGTTCCCTGTTTTTGATCTGAAGATTGGAAAAGTATATTCTGAGTAGCAGAGGTCCTAGCATGGATCCTTATGGTACCTCACTGGCGACTTTCATGCACTGTGAGGACGTGCCTGACAATCTCCCAATGTAGGTTCTGTCCCTCAGCTAATTAGCATTGGCTCTAACTACATAACCATAAAATATCCCAACTACCACATATTATTAACAGTGCTGATAAACAGATAAACCAAAAACCAAGTATCCATGCCAGTAAAGGTAGTAACAGATAAACCAAAAAACAAGTATCCATGCCAGTAAAAGTAGTAACACATAGGTTCATAGGTTCATAGATAGGTACTAGGCTATTGGCCCAAGGGCCTACTTAAGCCTAGCCAACAAGGTTCCCTGACTTACGCCACCCAACAAAGTTACTTTCCTGTGCCATTGTCGAGCAGAGACACAGAAGTGATCCCCGGGGTGTATTTCCTATTTCCCATCCACTCATCAAGATTTTTTTTGAAGAGTGCTAATGAAGAACTTTGCTTAACATAGATGAGTAGCCTGTTCCAGAGTATGGGAAGTCTCTGGGACAGGAATCGATCCCTCCAGTATGTCCTGTTTATTGTGGTGATAAGGTTTAGGTCCCTAGAGTGTGTAGCTCAGAGGGATTGGGATTTCTTTAGGTGTAGCATGTCCAACAGCTCTGGGTTTGACATAGCTTTATATGTTAGGCAGACATCACCTCGGAGTAGGCGATATGCTACAGAGTAAAGCTGGAGTTTTTTGAGGTGGTCATTGTAGAGCATTGGTTTGAGGCCAGTAATCCTCTTTGTGAGGTACTTCTGTGGCCTTTCCAGCTGCTGCAGATGTCTTGTGAGGTACATTTCAAAAGGGGAGTTGTACTCTATAATGGGTCTAATGAGTGTTGAGTAGAGGGGAACAATGATCTCTTTTTTCCTGGATGAGAATTCTTTCATGATGAGGTGTGCCACATAGAAGGACTTCCTGACTACTGTGGCTATGTGACTATCAAAGGAGAGACTACTGTCCACCTGGGTCCCAAGGTCTCTTATCACACATTCAGTGTTAAGTAGATTGCTGCCTATGTGGTAGTTCATGGGTACAGAGTTTTTACCAAAGGGGATGACAATACACTTTTTGGCATTGAGCTTGAGGCCATGGCTCTGACACCAGGCATCTGTCTCAGTGAGGCCTTTCTGTAGGATGTCCACATCATTTGGGGATTTGACTATGGCTCCTAGTTTGCAGTCATCTGTAAACTTCATTAGCCAGAGGCCTTCTGTGTTAGCCTGTACTTCAGAGAAGTAGATACGAAACAGGAGAGGTCCCAGGACGGAACCCTGTGGTACTCCACTTGTCACTGCTTTGAGGTCAGATTTGGAGTCTGCAATTTTTACAGTGTGGGTTTTGTCAGTGAGCCAGTTGGCAACCCATCGTGTGATGTAGGGTTTTATACCTAGTTTAGTGAGTTTAGCTATAATTCCAGAATGGGGGATGGTGTTGAAAGCATTGGCGAGGTCAAGATAGGCTGTGTGAACCACCTTACCCTCATCAATGGCTTTGGTGACTGCCTCAAAGAAGTCAATCAGGTTCAGGAGGCATGATCTGCCTTTCACAAACCCGAATTGGGTGGTATCAAGAGTTGGAAGGTTACCAATGTCTTTGTTTATGAGTTCCATGATGATACATTCCATGGCCTTGCAGACCAGGCTCATCAGGCTAATAGGTCGATAATTCCCGGGATCAGTGGTGGCTCCCCCTTTGTGGAGTGGGATAACTGTTGCTGTGTGCCATTCTGTGGGCACAAAGCCTGATGTGAGGCTATTATTGAACATGGTGCTTAAGTGGGGAGCCAGTTTGTTCTGAAGTTCATGTAAAATGCAGCCTGGGATATTGTCCGGTCCCATGGATGCTGTGTTTTTGGCTTTAGAGAGTGCAGCTTTTACCTGCGTAGTTGTGATTACAGGGACTCTGCATTCTTCCTGTATAGATATGGGCCCTTAAGAGGGTGGAGGCGGTAAAGCTAGCACTGAACCTATCTGCCAGGATGTTGACAATATCAGTTGGTTCTGTAATTTTCATGCTGTTGTGCTGTAACTCAGAGCAGATCTGGGTGTTGCCATTGTGATTCTTGACATAGCTATAGAATGCTTTGTGGTTGTCCTTAGAATTAGTGGCGATTTTGTTTTCCTAGCTAGCTTTGGAGGATCTTATAAGGGATCTCAGCTTCTTACTGAGGCTGACCAGGAAGCTCCTCCACTCATGGGATTTTACTCTCTTTTGCAACAGTTTCTTCCTTCTGTTGTACAGTTTGTTTATGGCAGGGGGACCACCAAATTGACTTCCTTTTTTTGGAGGATAGCGTCTTGGTTCTGTTTGGGATAGCATGATCCATGCACTCATGTAAGTGCTTATAGAGTGCATTTGTGTAGGATTCAGCAGCTGTAACTGTATTGTCCATCTGCATGGGTGTCATGAAGTTCACCACTTCTGTCTTAATAAGCATGAAGTTGGCATTGGAGAAATTTTGTACCTTGGTTTCCTTATTGGATGGTGGGGGCGGGATGTCAATATCAAGGGTAATTAGCTTATGGTCGAATTGGACCGAGGAGTTGACGTCAGGTGTGGAACACCAGTCACTCATGTTGGTACTGACTAGGTCTAGGATATTGTTGCCCCGGGTGGGGGTGTGGATAAGTTGATCCAGGGCATTGGAGTTTATGAATTCCAGAAAGCATTGAGCTAAGGAGTTGGTACATGAGTAGTTTTCCCAGGTAATGTTGGGGTAGTTGAAGTTGCCCATTATTAGGGGGTTTGGTTGAACCCTAATATTTTCCAGTACATCAAGAAAAGAGGAGTGGGAATCCTGGGGCATGGTGGGGGATCTGTAGCAAGCTACAATTTGGATTGCAGTTTTGTCCAGAGTTAGTTGCACTTGGATAACCTCGGATGCATTATGCTGAGCAACTAGCCTGGAGGTGTGGATATCCTTAATGAATATGGACACACCTCCGCCTTTGGTGTTTCGGTCCAGGTTACATGGCTGAAAAGTGTGGTATGAGTTATAGCCTGGTAGTGCAGGGGTGCTCTCTGGAGCCTTGAACCAGGTCTCAGTCACTGCACAGATATCGATGTTCTCCATTTTAAGGAGTGCCTCAAGTGAGTGCATTTTAAGATTTAGACTTCTAGCATTGAGTAGCATTACCCTCATTTTTTGCTTGCCTGTTCCTATTATGGCGGTGAATTTGTTATTTGAACCTTGTCTAAAAAAGGCGCTATAGGGGCAGCAAGAGCCTTAGCCAGTATCCGGAATCCCTGGGGCAACAGGTGCAGGCCATCTGTGGCAAAGCATCGTGGTCTGTCGACCATGTCATCCCAAGCAGACAGATACTGGATCTCCTTAGAATGACACCAGAAGTTTAGCCAATTGTTGAAGTCAATCATTTTGTCCTTGTACTGCGGTATCATTCTGGGCGATGGCAGAATGCTACTCAAGGCTAGGGTCATACCTGCCTGTGCTACAAGACTGGAGATCTCTTCCATGTCTCTTTTCATGTAATCCAGGGTAGTACATTTCGGGTCATTCACACCAACATGGACAATGACAGAGTCATATTTGTAGTTGTTGTGGAGTGACCTGAGTGCATGGGTTATGTGGCAGATCCTGGCACCTGACAGGCAGCTGTGAGTAACCTTCTCCTTGTTTATCCTGGTGAGTGGGACATCAGTGTGCCTGACTATAGAGTCACCTATGACTAGTGTGTTGGGTACGTTGTTTTGCCTTATTGGCTGTGGTTGAGTGGCACACTGAGTCTGTGGGCTATGTGTCATTTGGGTTGTGTTGGGGGATGGAGGTTGCTTGGGTTTCTGCTTTGGAGGTCTCTCTTGCTTAGACAGATTATTATTGAGAGCCTCCGCGAATGTTTTTGTGTTACTATGTGTGGATTTTGGTGATGCAGATTTAGTGAGACTATGTGATGAGTGTGGTGTGTACCTTCTCCTCATGACTGTCAAGTTCAGTCTTTGTTGGAGAGAGCTTTACCTCCAGTTTGACTAGATAAGTGCATCCCTCACAGGTTGAAGTGTTGGGTGGTAGGAGGAGAGGGTTGTCTGTGTACATGAGGCAATTTCTACATTGCAATTCTACATTACTATACAAAGATAAACCAAAAACAAAGTATCCATGCCAGTAAAGGTAGTAACAGATAAACCATGAACAAAGTATCCATGCCAGTAAAGGTAGTACAAAGATGCAGGAAACAATCACTTTAGTTAATAATAATAATAATAATAATAATAATAATAATAATAATAATAATATTAATAATAATAATAATAAAATAATAATAATAATAATTAAAAAAACATTTTTTTAATTTTTATTTTAACTAATTAAATTGATTATTTTCTGCATCTTGAGACTTGATTTACATATGCGAATACTTTGCTTTTCACCTAACTACATGGGTATTCGTTTGGAATGCATCTAGCTTGTTGACAATATTGGCATGCACTGTATTTTTATTTTATTTACTTATTTATTTATTTGCATTTGTTTACCAGGAGGTCTACTGGGCCAGGGTGAGCCCATTTTCAGTAGAGGCCCATGCAGAAAAGCTCCAAAAATAAACAACATGATAAAGCTACAGAATCAAAATATAGAAATCAAGCAGTGATAGTACAGAACACTACATTTCAGAATAGGTGATACAGTAAATAGGTAATTCTAGTTATGCAGATGTTAGAGTCTACATATACAAGCCAAACAAGAATACAATTGATGACATGGGATAATAGCAGATGTGTGAACAATACATAATTGCAGTTTTGCAGTAGAGAGTGAAAGATGAAGAGCAGCAGATTAAGGATTCTGAGAGTAAGGTATAGCCTTAGAGCTATTGTTATATAGGCATCAAGAATGAATAGAAGATATAGTAGGTGATTGATATTAGTAGATTATGTGTGGCTGGGTGGCACATGTTGGAAGCACTGAATGTATATATGAGGAGTTATCAAATGCCTTGGTGAGGTCAAGGCATGCTGTATGAAAAATGTGACAACTGTCATTGGCTTCCATTTCTCTCTCAAAAAATTCACCAGATTAATTATACATGATCTACCCTTAACAAAGCCAAACTGTTAGGAGTCAAGGCTTATAAGATTTTTTTATATTGTAGTTTACCAGGTCTGTTATGACCCATTCCATGGCCTTAGAGATGTGACTCTTCAGACTGATGGATCTGTACTTACTGGGGGCCATGGTGGGGCCACCCTTGTCGAGTGGTATCATGACATCTGGGTGCCAGACCTCAGGGACAAAGCCAGTGTATAAGCTCAGGTTGAGTAGTTGTGGGTACAGATCCCACCAGCACAAGTTTATTGCTGTTCAGCAGGCCACCCGGTATGTTATCAAGGCCCATAGAGGATATAATTTTGGTTTTGCAGAATACTTTCCACAAGAGATGATGCAGGGTTTGAGATCCTTTGGTACATGTGGATTTTGTATTGTTGTCTCTGGTTTGAAATTTGCACTGAATTTGTTTGCTAATTTATTTGTGATATCCACTGAATCAGAGTAGGTAGTGTCATTATAAATAAGTTCAGAGCAATGTTAGATGTTATTTCATAACTGATGCCCGTGTCCACTTTTATGGGAAGCCTTTGTTTTCCTGATGGCATTTTTCAGTACCCTGGATAACCATTTGATGTTGACCTTGATTTGTGGGTCTTTAGTTTTGCAATATATTCTAATGAACTTTTTCCTTTTATTCTAATGTCTATTTATGCATGTGGACCACCAGGCTGGTTTGCTTTTACCCTTCCCTTTTTGTTTAGTTTGGATCGGGACTGACAGATTAAAACAGTTTTCTAGGTGAGCGAAGAATTTATTTGTATGACTACTACTTGTATCCACATTTTTGGGGTAAAAGTTATACATGAACTTTGAAACATTATCATAGAATAGTAGGAAGTTTGTACATATGAAATCTTTGAATATTGTGATATTTGAATCTGCTGTTTAAGGACTTTTAATGAGAAGGTCCAATTAGTGGACAGATTTGAGTGGGGATAAGAACACCATTGGGACTGTGCATATAGATGCTGTATTTGTAAGGACCAGGTCAAGAACATTTTGTCCTCTAATGGGTTCTTTGACTACTTAATCCAAGGAATTCTTGCTTATGAAATCAAATAATTTTTGGGCATAACCTACATTTGATGACAAGTAGTTAAGGTGTCCCAGTGCCTTGTCAAGTAGTTAAAGTCTCCCAGGGTGATGGGGTTTTTGTGCATTTAAAGTTTATTCATTTTATTTAAGAACTGCACATGGTTTTCGAGGAAACATGCTATGATATAATAGTTGGTTCTATTTAGAGTGAGTTTAATCTCAGTATGTTCAGTTTGTTGGTCTCAAGGAGCCACTCATTCCTCAAACCCTATTTTTGTGTCGGCAGTGATCAATGTTCTTTTTTATATACTTTTAATCCTTAGATTTGCTGGCCATTAGCCTCCTCAAAATGGCCTTGAGTCTGCTCATTCCCCAGAGAGCTGAATTGAAGTGCTGCCATCCAGGCAGCCATGAAGGAAATGTGTTCTTTCAACTGTCTGCACTTGTGAGGGGATGGTAGTTTCTAATTATGACCCTGATCCCACCCCTCACCAATTTGACATACTTGCCACCAGGGGCACACATTACTGGCCTGATATATACAGTGACCTCCATCTCTAGTGCTGTGAACTACTTTGTGTGCCCATGTGCACATATTGCTACCGCACTTGACATCTGCCACTTCTGTGGGCAGTCAACAACAGCTGCTCACTCCCTTCTCCCCTTATTGGCTTCTAAATATATACTTATTGCTGGGCTGCCTGGGCCATAGCTAGGGCTTTATCCATGTGCATCATGGAACCAGTTCATAATGGTCTTGGCTAATGTCCCAATCTGTTATAGTGCTAGTTTCACACTCCTTACACTTGTAGGAATTAAACTTTGTCTAATTACCACGTATCCTTCTGGCAATCAGAGTCCATAGCTATCGTCTGTCTCTCAGTGGCTAGTGTCGCCTACCTAACTTCTCTTTCCTTCCTCTACAGGGATCATTGTCTGCTGTCTGACTGTCTCCCATCTCAGCCTGTCAGTGCTCAGTGTCCTCTGTCAATCTTTTCATTTCCAGCTTATTAATCTTCAGCATTCATAATTTCCTACACACCCACACAGACATCTAACTATCTCTTAGCATGTTCTCTCGGCAATTGGAACCCCTGTCTGACTTATTCTACCTGCTGTCAGTGATATATTTATGTCTTAGCCTTTCCTGTCTGTGTATTGTGCCCCATATTTATGTCTTAGTCTTTCCTGTCTGTGTATTGTGCCCCATTCCACTATTCATTCCACACCAACACATCTGCTCTGCATTTTCTACTTTCTGTATTTTTACATTTTCTCACAACTGCACTGCTGTGCTAGAACTTCCCACACTCCTTCCACATATGCAAATGTCTTTCTATTCTTTCCCAGATCTCCATCATTTACTTTCATTTCAACATCTGCTCTTTTAATCAACAACAGGTTTATGAACAACCTAAACAGCAACATAAATAGTTCTGAATATGTTATTCCATTAAATATTCCAAATTAATACTCCTGAATACAAGTTTATTCAAATAAGTATGTCAAAATCAAAAACAAAATGTCCAATAAACGACAATAAATGATTACAAAACATTCAATAAAATCACTACTAAATCTGTGTGAATAAAATGGCTCAAATCCAGTTTGTGATGAGTGCTTTGCATTCTTCAATATTTCTGCAGATCAAACCAATTGATTAAAAATGTGTGTGTGTGTGTGTGTGTGTGTGTGTGTGTGTGTGTGTGTGTGTGTGTGTGTGTGTGTGTGTGTGTCTGTGTGAGTGTGTTTACATACACATACACACACACACACAGACACACACACACACACACACACACACACACATATATATATATATATATATATATTTATATATATATATGAGTCTACTGTGTTTGGTCAAAGTTTTAATACTTCGAACTTCACTTGTACGAAGCCACTTGTTCGAAGTACTGAAACTTCGAAAACTGATTGTGGAGATCACAATACAGGGCAGAAGTGGAATATTCCCTTTTCCTTTCTGTAGTGCGATCTCGGAGTTGGTGTATTTAAGTAGTGGGGTGTGCAGGGGGGCTTGCCCCCCTGCAAAAGCATGTTTTTGTTATATTTTTTTTTATTTGTGAGGCGATCAGGTGCCTAGAATTCAGTGAAAGTCCATGTTCATCGAAGGGCACTTTCGCTGAAGTGGGGTTCTACTTTTCATTTTTGGTTAAGTGAAATTTCGTTGTAAAGTAGTAGAGCTATATATATATATATATATATATATATATGTGTGTGTGTGTGTGTGTGTGTGTATGTGTGTGTGTGTATATGATAATCTTTGAATGATACTAAAGTTGTAATTAGTAACTAATACCTTCAAGGCCTCTTCTTTAAAATATACTTAAAGCTAAAATGCTTTTACTGAGTTCTGGGACTACATTGGCTTCAAATTTCACTTGCCGGTCATACTCTTTCATCTTTAAGACTGTGCTCACATTTCACCACTTTAGTGAAAGAATAATCTTATGTGTTACTTGAAAAAAAATAGATATAGTACACTTATCCTCCATTTATACAAGACATTTTCAACATTTCTGTTTCTCCTAGCATACAAATGCTCATAAATCATTTTTCCTATACAAATGTTGTACAGTTGTAACGTGTCTAAACAAACATCATTCTTACTAGTACAGTCTACATGTATATTTAAATGATACAGCTTAGAAATGGGATGGTTGTATGAATATGATGCATTTAAATAATTATCATTTCTGTGATCAAATTATTATAATATGGTTATGCAGTTATATTTATTACTCCTGAACTGTGATTTCTGGAATAGTTTAAATGCCCTTAGTTCTTTTAATTGTGAAATGTGGGATGTCACCAATATGTTTCACCAATTGTGGGGAATGCCTTAAAAATCAGCATCTGTTCTGGATGAAAAATGTAAACTTCATATTATTCTGTTCTGATCTGATGCACTTACTGCATTTATACTAGTAACTTCTTCTAAGAAACAGACTATAGATAACAGCACACATGGTGGTAACAGCTTAGATTTTTCAAGAGGTAGGTAAGTGTTATATTCATAACATCATACAGAAAAACACATAGATTTTAAGGCTTTTTCTACTTAAGATTGAAACAGGAATGTTTGTAAATCACTTTAGAGAGGTCAGCTGATCAAAATAGTAGGAAAACTTATGTCTTAATGGTACAGATCAAAAACTGTTTTTTACAGGGAGGATGAGCAAGCCCACCCACTCCAATTTTAAATATCCCAACCGCATCACTGCAGAACAATGAGGAAGAGAGAAACTCCCTTAAAAACACAGAACAGTCTTAACGATCACTGTTTCCACTCAAAAATGGGTTTGCAAGCAATTTTTGAAGAAATAAAGGATTTTTTGTTTTATTTTATCTATTTATTTATTTTACATTTTGTTTACTGGAGTAGAGTATTGATCACAGCATGACCATTTGCAGGTTTGGCTCAGTTTACATTTGAAACAGAGACTAAAAAATATTTCTTGTTGAACAAAAAATGTTCATAAAGAAGACAATTATACAACATGCTTACAAGATACAATATATTCAGTGAAACACGACACACAATTTGCAAAACCATGTAGTCGCAGGTAAACAGTAGCATGGCAAATTTTAAGGAGCAATCCACAACCGATGACCCTTATTGGTACACTTTGTACTTTACATATGAATCAACCATGAGCATTGAAATTGTTCTGGAAGGCAAAGTTCAGGAATATAAATATCATCACATGGGCACCTTTTGTCGTGGGGCTTATAATTGCTGTAAAATATTACTAAAATGGATGCATTCTGACACTTCATTACTAAGGAGCCCTACTCATACTGCACCAGTAAAATGTTCATTATTTAGCCACATGTAATAATTGTATAGCTTTTTTATAGAGGAACATGTTGGAATATTGCAGGATAGAGCTTACACATATGTATTTGCTGTGATAAAAATAAATATTGAAAATGTCTTCTAAACACTCAGTCAAGTGCTCTATTTTTATTTCATGTAATAGATAATATTATTCCTTCAGAAAGGGAAGGAGAGTATGAATAGATGCTTAGAGATAAAATAGTGCACTGGCAAGTGAAATCTGAAGCCAACGTATTTCTAGAATTTAACAAAAGCACCAGATTAAGTCTGTTTTAAAGCAGAGGCCTTTAGGGCATGGATTGCTAATTATGTCATGCAGGAACCATTACATATAAGCCAATATTCATAGTCATTTTGAAAGTATGCAAGATGAAAGTAAACTGTCTTGCATATGTTACAAGACCATTAAGATTTATAGTTTAGAATCACCACTGAGTACTTCATGCCAGGGGTCTATGTAAATGACATCCCCATTGCAGTGTCCAGTTACAGGGATTGCATAGTTCGGGATTCATAGATATCTTAACTATAGAACTGCAGAGCAGACTTCACCTATGCCTTTTAGTGGTGGAAATCTAAGCAGCTGCTTTGGCCTACACAGATAAGCAATGAAGTTAAGTTGTACTGTGTGTGAATAAGAGTGTATGCATGTGTATGTTGGTGTGTCACTATGTCTGTGTGAGCACTGGGACAGTGTGTGAGTGGGCTTGTTAGTATCTGTGTATGAATGGTTATTTGTGAGTGCCAGCATGTGTGTGTGTGTGTGTGTGTGTGTGTGTGTGTGTGTGTGTGTGTGTGTGTGTGTGTATGCTGTGTGGGATGGGGATCAGCTTAAATGTTTTGTGTGTGTGTGTGTGTGTGTGTGTGTGTGTGTGTGTGTGTGTGTGTGCTGTGTGGGATGGGGATCAGCTTAAATGTTTTGTGTGTGTGTGTGTGTGTGTGTGTGTGTGTCTATCTGTGTGCACATGCATGGTTGTCTCTGTGTGAGTGTGTGTATATATATGTCTGTGTGTGTGTATGCATATATGTGTGCATGTATATGTGTGTGTATATGTCTGTGGGTATATGTGCATGTGTGTGTGAGTGCGGTGAGTTGGTGGACTTTAAGGATTCCCTGCGGGATGCACTGTCGGAGATGCTGGGTGAGTGGATTAGTGTGACGAGGGAGATGATCTTTCTGAGCTATGATACAGAATCAGAATTGCCTAGACATGGTAAGGCCTTGCTATGTCTAATAATAGTGGTTGCCAAAAAAGCAATTACTAGAAACTAGAAATCAAAATCTAAACCAACTATACTGAAAGTAGTGATTATAGTAACAGAGATAAAACAACTGGAATTGAGATCTTTAGAAAAGGGTAGGAGCAAACTACATAGGAAAAAATGAGAATTGTGGGAACAATACATATAAGGGAGAAATGAGGTCTAAAAGGCGGCAGGGCTAAAATGAGATCTGTAATGTTTGAGCGAGGAAGATTGGGTAGATTATAAGTGATGTATAATGCTTGCAACTGGGAGTGTGTGAGTACTGTTTGTGATGTAAAATGCGTGCAACTAGGATTGTGTTGGTGTGATTTGTTTTCATTTATATAAATGTATGATTGCCTATGTAGTAAGTGATGGTTTAATAAAGATGTTTCTTGTTTAAAAAGGGAGGAATTGAATAATTTATGTAATATTGCTTAGGTTATATGATATATAGCAATATATGTGAAGTATAATGTTTGTTATGCTAATATAGTTTGATTACTTTTATACGAATGTAAATTTGCCTATGTCACTAGTGATAATTCAATTAAGGTGTTTGAAAAAAAAGTCTATGTAATCCAGTGGAAGAAAATCTTAACTGAATTTAAACAGTAGAATAACTAACATACAAAAAGCACAAACAATATAAACAATCAGTATACAAAATCAGTGCAACCAACCAAACTATTTACATATGTTCATGGTTCAAAGCATCTTGTATCAATGTCTTTGTTACATACTTAGGGTTCATTGTTCAGAATCACATTTATTGGCCAAGTATGTGCACGTACAAGGAACCTGACTCTGGTTTCAGTGACTCTTCAAGTATGAATTGCATAAAAGAAACTTAATAAAAGTGAAGGAAGGCACTAACGATAACTAGAATCCACACAAAAAGTACCTCGGGACTGGAAACACACAAGGTGTTCTTCTTTAAGTATCATTTCTTTTGTAACTGGAGGACAATGACAAGAAGCTGCTTTGTCCATTGTCTGTGCACAACTCAGAATGTACTGATGCTGATGGTGCTTACTGGTAGAATGCAAACTCTGTACTGATGACAGATACAACTTTTACTGAATGAAAGTGTAGCCTTTAAAAGAGTTGGATGACCATTTCCTTATAAAATCTACTGCTGCGCCTCTATTGCCATTTACTGGTCTGGGCCGTGGCTCAAAGTCTCTTGTGATCGAATCTCTTCTTTAACATACGTGCAGATTGTAATTCACAATTTAAATTTCTTTACCAACGAGTAAGCTGTGACCAGGTGACTATATCTGTCATCAGTACAGAGTTTGCATTGCATAAAAGACATACATACAACTATTAAGAACAAGCCAAAAAAAAAAGTAAATATACATATACGTATACATACAAGGTGCAAAGTGCAACTCAGTGCAAGAAATATTGAAATAAACTCTGAAAGAAACAAGTATCAATAATACTCAGAGGCTTGGGAAAAAGAATACCCCAGCCTAATAAGCTGAGTTAACCATTTATGAACTTGATGGCCTGTGGAAAAAACTGTTGTTATTTCTGCTTGTTTTGGTGTGTATTAATCTATAATGTCTGGCTGATGGTAATAGTTCAAAAAGATGGTGGCCTGGATGTGAAGGGTCGGTGATGATTTTCCCTGCCCTTTTCCTGACTCTGGAATAGCACAGGTCCTGTAAGGAGGGCAACCTGACTATTCGATGTAACCTGTTTTTGTCCTGATTAGACAGAGATCCAAACCGCAATGTTATGGATGATCTGAGAGCAGATTCAATGACTGCTGTATAGAACTGAATCAACAGTTCCTGTGGGTGGTTGAACTTCCTCAGCTGTTGCAGAAAGTACATTCACTGTTGTGCCTTTTTTATGATGGACCCTACACTGGTCTCCCACTTCAAGTCCCAGGAGATTATAGTTCCCAAAAACTTGAAGGATTCCACAACTGACACAGCAGTATTAAATATAAAGAGGGGGGGGGTATTATTGTAGTACCACTACTAAAGTCCACTTTCATCTCCACAATTTTAAAAGTGTTCAGTTCCAGATTATTCTGACTATACCAAAGGGCCAGCTGCTCAACCTGCCATCTGTATGCAGACTCATTGTCATTCCTGATGAGCTCATTAATGGTTGTATCATCCACATATTAAACAAGTTTAATAGATTACAAAGACATGCATCTGGAGCCTTTCTCCCCAGGCCTCCTCTGAAAATTGGCTTTGTTCCAAGTTGGACTTTCTCAGTTAACAAATGCTAAATAAATAAATAAAAAGATGGGCCTTTAGAGGTGCAGTCATTAGTGTAGTGGGAGAATAGCAGTGGGGAGAGCACACATCCCTGAGAGGTACATGTATTGACTGTGCAATAGCTAGATGTAAATTTCTCCAGTTTTACCTGCTGTTTCCTATTGGTCAGAAAATTGGTGATCCATTGACAGGTAGAGACAGGAATGGAAAGCTGGGAGAGTTTCAAGTGAAGATGGTCTGGAATTATTGTATTGAATGCAGAGCTGAAGTCCACAAACAGAATCCTTGCATATGTCCCTGGGTTGTCAAGATGTTGCAAGATATAGTGCAGGCCCATATTAACTGCATCATCCACTGACCGTTTCTCTCAATAAGCAAACTGAAGGGGATCCAACAAGGGAGCTGTAATATCCTTCAAGTCAACTAACACCAGCCTCTCAAAAGTCTTCATTGATGAAATATTGCATAATTTATCTATAATTTTAGATTGAATTTAATTTCCCGTCACAGACCAAATTCTCAAAAATGTATTCCATTTTTTCATGATTTTCCTAATAGGACCTGCGATCTTATAGGATAATAAAACTTATCTTCAGCATCGAAAATAACATGCCTTGCTTGGAGATTGAATGGATTGTAACATAATGATTTCCAGTTCCCAGCTATTAATGATTTTGTAGAAATAGCTAATACAAAAGCTACTCACAAGAGCGTCTCACGAACTGTGGGTTTGTTTTCAGTTATGCCCATCAGACAAAGTTTTCAAGATGCAGGAAAAAAAAAACTCACCGAATGCTGCATTTAGCATCTTTAATAACTGGCCTCAGTATGTTCTTATAACTACTGCAAAATCAAAACATGTAAAAGATACCTGGATCCAACTAGCCACACTTATACTGTTGCTTTTCCTGTTGTCATTAAACAGCCTTCTGATAGTGGGGTACCACTTACAAAGTAGTCTCATCTTTTAATTCAATACCTTGGACTACTTTCTTATTTTTCATCCTGTCCTAAATCCTTTGCCATTCCTCCGAGGTTATTTTGCCTCCCTCCTCTCATGGTCTTTTCTGCTTTAGGCACATGAGTGTATATATTATGCTTTTTTGACATTTGTCCATTTATCCTATTGAAGGGGTCATATTGTTCTCCTGCCTCATTTTTATTAACTGTGCAGTTATTGATTTAATCTATTCATATGAAAACCAGTTATCATTTGTTTCAATTTGAGATCTACCTGCACCTCCTGAAATGATTTGAATCTCCATATTAAAACACCTTATTTACCTGTTCCCACTCCATAACACCTTTTCTGGCCCACTGTTCTCTTACATTAGTTGGTATCAACTGCATCACCTGTAAATGGTTCCATCATATCTCTCAACCTGCAGACATTGAAAATAGGAACAAAGGCCCTTTAGATGTTTAAGGAGCTGTTAAGGAGCAGTTTCCTGTGGTTCAGGGATGCAAGGTTTGATTCCCTCAGCTACCACTGCATGTGTGACTCTGAGGAAGTCATTTAACCAGGCACCACTCTGAGGCTGAGTCTGAAAATGGTCCGTGGAGGTCAGTGTTCTACCCCAGAAAACAAATACAAATACATACATTAAAAAAATAAAAGTAAATATGGGGGCATCCCTCCCAAAATCTGGTCATCTGTTTAATATAAAACGTGAATATCAAATAGCAAATGTTTCCTTTTTCCATTAGGAATGTGGGGTACTACTATGAAACACATGTTTAAAAAAACTGTGACAAAAATAATGGAAAAATATAATCACATTTTCAAAAGAGAGAGTGTAAAATCTGTAGACTTTAACTGTACTGTAAAATTCTACTACACAAGGTCATTTATTTTTGCTTCTGAAACAGGAAGATGTAAGATGTGTCCTCCTTTAAATTATTGGTGGCAATAGTGTGTTGGTCATATAGTGTGGTATTCTGTGTACTAGACAGCCTCAAAAACCATGAGCGCTGATGGGAGGATTCAGAACATTGTATGAAGGGGTAAATCAAGTCTAAAAATAAGGACATACCTTCAAACATAGGTACATCATGTACAGGGCTAAATCAGGCTTGAAAATATGAACCTTCCTCCAAAATAGGGACAGTTGAGATATGTGGGTCGTATATGACCTTCGATGGCCAACATCCCATGCATGGTCATCCAGTTCCAGCAGCTACTTGCTCCAGTTAGTTACCCATCTTAATGGAAGCCATTGTGGCCAAGAAATCATTGCATCTCCTCACCCTATTGTCTCTTTCTAGCTGAACTAATAGCGCATGATAAATTACATGGGAGAGCAAACGGGTATATTTGGTAAACCTCACTCCACAATTGTACTGGCATTTGCAACCTATGAATGGATACCCTTTTGCTCTTCTCACCCAACACACTGTTGTTGAGTAGTTGTTATATGCAAAGCAGAATTGCATAATGGCAACTCATTAGACAACTGAGGACTGTATACAATATGTGAGGTGAAACTATGTTTTTTACTACTTTGGCTATGCCAGATGAAGTACGAAAGGTCACTATTTTATCTTTTAATAGCTGTAATTTTTGTTGTACAGGTTTCCTTCCCTGTATTTCCTACCACCAGTTCTAAATAGCATATCAGACTTTTCTAATTGCTCCAGAATGGCCTTTTCCCCTATCCATCCCCATTGGACCATGACCATTTTATTCCCATTACATTCCAACCCTGAAGTTACACCCCTAACAGTGCATGATGCCTGCTCTATTACCATTTTAATCTTCTCACTGATCAATCAACAGACATGCTATATATATAAAAGGTATCTACCACCATTTTCCTTCTCCAGTTCTGAAAAGAAAAACATTTTCATATTCATATTTCTATTTTTTTTTAATCATGACAAATAAATGACCTGGACAAGATAGGTACCTCTGTCTTATCCCCCATTGTCCCCAGACCAGATGGGCCATTGTTCAGTGACACTCTAAAGTTATGATTAGAGTACAGAGCATGAACCCAGCTTGGATTGTTATCCCCAAACTGTCTTCTCTCTGAAGTCATCATCTTCATTATCAACCCTCTTTATTCCATTTTGTACATTGGTGTCAGGGTGTTGTCTCAACTTCTGACATCTTTCTTGAGTCAGTGTTACTCTCCTAACTTCTTCAGTGGTCATGCCTGATTCTGTCAGGTCTTCTCTCACACACTCCATCCATCTCTTTACTGGATGCCCTCATTTTCTTTTGCCTTCTTCCTATCGCTCACAAATCTTCTTCGTGACATTGCCTTCTGCTTTTCTGCACATTTCTAAACCATACCATAATCTGTTCTCCTTGACCTGCTCCACAATGGGAGCTACTTTGAATTCTGTTCTGATGTCCTTGTTTCTTTGTCTATCCCACACTGTGTATTACCACATTGCCATATCTCAGGCAGTTCATCTCCATCATCTCTAGCTTCCTTGACCACTCTGCCTTCACTGCCCAGATTTCCACACCATACATTAGTACTAGTTACACAACTATTTTGTGCACCTTACTTTTCAACTCCTTTGGCGTTCGTCTTTTGTATGCTACCCCAGATAGTCAGTGCCACTTGGCTGTAGCCCATGTGATTGTAGCCTTGACCTGCTCTTTCAGACTTCCCTTCTTCTCAACCATCTATCCCAGATAACTGATGCCGTTAACCTGTTCTATGAGTCTTCACACTGTTTGTACTTTTGTCACTGAGTACTTGTACATAGCATGCATTCATTCTACCAGTGTTTCTGAGACTTCATACAATTGCCCGACTGCCCAAATCAGCACCTTTGGGACATTTGTTATATACTTCATCCAAGTCCAGGAATGCCTAGTTGGTCTCTTTCCTCATCTTTAACTTATTCTCAACTATCTGTCCACTGCAAACATTGGGTCAGTTGTGCTGCATTCTGATCTGAATCTGAACTGTTCATGTCCCATCTTATTTTCTGCTACTCAGCGTACTCATTTATCAGTCATCCTCACCAACATTTCATAAAGTGTGACAGGAGTTTGATACTTCTGTCCTGATGTTAGTTGTGAAAGTTCTCTTTGTACTTGAACACTGGCACTAGAATGCTTATTCTCCAGTCATCTGGGATACACGCTGCATACTGCTATGAGTACTCTCAAGAGGTATTTCTCCAGTGATTCACCCAACACCCCAATCACAACTGCCGTGACCTGATCTGAACGTGCTGCTTTCCTTGACTTCATTTTAATTAGTGCTGTTCTTACTTTTCTTGATTCAGCTCTTCTTTCTCATTCATTTTAAGCTGTGTCTTGGGCAGTACAGCTTCTGTCAGGTTTTCTTCATTCAGAAGTTGCTGGAAGTACTCATTCCATCTGCTTTTTCTGTAAATTGGGGAGCAGGTTATTACTGGCATCTCTTATTAAGGATGTCTGATAACTATCTTATTTATATTTCTGTCTTTGCTTTGCAACCTCATGGAGTTTCTTTGTGCCACCTACTGAGTCACTTTGCAGAAGCTGGTAAAGTACCTCTGATGTCTTGTTCTTTGCTATTGCAACTGCTACCTTAGCCTCTTTGTTAGCCAAACATTATTCCTTCTTAGAAAACAAAATCACAGGGAGGCACTAGAGAACAGTGGAAAATATTATTAAAGTAAATGTGCAACCTTTAAATACAAAATAAGGAGAGTGAACTGTAAGCCACGAAAAATACTTAATTAACACTTAACTTAAATCCCAGTGTTTTCATCTGTACCACACTACTTTATCTAATGAAGTCGTGTGGTATGGATGAAAACGCGGTGATTTAAGTTAAGCGTTAAAGTATTTTTCGTGGCTTACAGTTCACACTCCTTATTTTGTATTTAAAGGTGGACATTTACTTTAATAATATTTTCCACTGCTTCCTAGTGCCTCACTATGATTTCATTTTCTGGTTTGGTTTTTGGGCACTTATCTTTTGTTTTGGTATTATTCCTTCTTAACCTGATCCATCTTTTTTGTCTTCCACTTTTTCCTGCATTCCGTCTTTCTTTTGATAACTTCCTGGACTTCTGCATTCCACCATCAACTTTCCTCATTTACATTATTTCCATAAGTGGCTCATACACGTATCTGTTCTTGAATGCTCACACATGTTGTTTAGATATTGCCATTCTCCTTCAACTCCACCAATTTCTGCTTCTTCCTGAGGTGCTACTGCCCTGAGTGTTTCCTTAAACTCTTGTGTTTTCACTCCAGTCAACTCCCACGTCTTCAGCATACTCTCTGTTGACCTTAGAAATTTCTCTGACCACTGCTTGCAGCTGATTGTGGCCACAAGTGGTCTATGCTGTGGGTCCTTCTATTTCAATGGAGATGATTGAACCCCAATGCTCTTTCTTTACTAGGAGAAAGTCTTCCTGAGTTGCACGCTGGCACTTTTGCATGCAATGTTGTGATTGTCTCTTTTGTTAAGCCATGTGTTGACCACTATCAAGCCATTTACTGGAGAGATGTCTAAAATGGCCTTTCCTTCTTTATTTCTTTTGCCTTGTACATGTGGACCCAGACAGTCCTCATATCCCATTCTGTATGTCTGCTTGTCTGTCTGTCCCAATATGAGCATTTACATCCCCCATTATCAACACCTACTCATGCTGTCCTGCTTTATCGAGTAGGACCTGCAACTGCTGCCTGAATGCACTCTTTTATTTACTATCAAAACCTTGCTGTGGTGAAGCATAGACTGAAATAATGAACATTGCCCTATCTTTAAAATGGACTCTGATTGCCAGAAGCCAATCAGTAATTTTGATGACATCCTTCACTGTCTTCTGAAGACTCTACCTCACCACAATTCCCACACCATTTTTTAGTCTGTCCTCCCCCTGTGTAGTAGACTCTGGATTCCAAGCCAAGTGGCTTTGCTGCACTGCATTTCCATCTTGTCTTCTGGATACACAGGATGTAGAGTCTCCGTGTTACCATCTTGTCATCCTCTTCCAAGCGTACACTGTGGATGCAGCCCTTAGTTTAAGTTTGACAGGTTGACTGTTTTTTTTTTTTTGTTTTTTAGCATACCTGTCTCAAGACAACCTAAGATGGGCATCTACACACTGTCTGGCCAGTATCTTAATGACCCACGGCTGCTGAGCTTTATGGTGTGCACACATTTGGCAAAAAAAGTGAAACACATACCTTCTGATATTAGTATGGGTCCTTGGCATAGGTTGGAGTAGGTCGGGTCCTCAATCTACTTGTCACCAGCAAATACCCATGACCATTTTTGACCAAATCACCTAGAGCCAGTTTTATAATACTGAGCCCTGACATGGCACACAGTCTCTCTAGACAATACTGTGCACCATAGCTAATATCTAAAGTGGGTGGTCTACACAGATCTTCCCCCAACAGGCAGCCTCTAGAGTCTGTGCAGCTGTTCATGACTCCTTTTAGTTTTGGGTGTGTTTGTGGTGGGGAGAACCCCATAGAAACAAACTGGTTCTCTCTCAAGTCTCAAAGAATGAAATCTCATAATACATTGTCCAGGGCCTTTCTGCTGTCAGATAGCACTAGTACTGCTTCTGAACCTCTATGATCATTTTTCCCTAAAAAGGCTGGCAAGTGCCACCAATTGTCTGAAACTGTCTATGAAAGACAAATTCATTTTCACTTAGTGAAATAAGGTAAGTCAGTACCATTTCCAGTCTTTTTGCTAAAACATTAGTGAGACTGGCCTGAAATTATCAACTTCCAACATGTCCATCTAAGTTTTAGCAAATATCAAAATTGATGCCTGATTCATTTGAGCTGAGATCTTTGATATACTGTTAATAAAGTTAAAATATATATACTAATTTCTTAATTAATATTATTTATCCCTTTTTTTTCTAGTGCGTTCATCCTTTATTAATATCTAGGACTTCTTCAGATAAAGCTTAGAAAAAACAACAAGCTGTATATACAGTGTAGAACTGTAGGAGTTCCCTACAGCACAAGACCCAATAAACATCATAGAACTCTACAAAGATATTATGATATGTGAAATATTCCAAAAATTCAAACACTTATTTTTTTTTAAATATTTTTATTCATTTCCAAAAACAAGAAAACATGAATGCAGGTTATTTATGACAATGAAGTATTTACAAATTATTTAAAAAGGTAGGCTAAAACCTCTAAACAGATACCAAACATTAAAACCAAAATAAAGTATTTACAAGGGTGTCTATTGTTGACATATAATTGACTTTCTATACAATTGTTTCCTGTTTATAATCTGCTGCAGTCATTATTCTCCAGTATTTCAGTTACTTTTTGCCATGCTACATATAATGATGTAGTTCTTTCAGTTCTTCCTTTAATAGTGTTCATTTCCAATTGCGATACTGCTGACACCATATTCATGAATTGCTTAAAAGTTGGAGAAGCTTTGGATTTCCAGTTTGATGTAATGTTCTTCCTTGCAATAGCTAGGAGAGTCCATAAGATTACATATTTTGTTCTTGGTACACAGTCGGGTCCAGGTGCATTAAACAAAATAATAGATTTGGAAATCTGGAATTTATCATTGAATACCATTTGCAGAAAATAATTTATTTTATCCCAATATGGTTTAATCAAATGGCATTCGTAGAAAATATGTTGCCAGTCTGCTTTTATTGATAAATCACATCTCCAACAGCCAATATTTTTCTTAAACATAAGTTCCATTTTATGAGGGGTTACATAAGATCTGTGTATGAATTGCCATGTCAAAAGTCTCCAATGTAATGAAAGTGATGTCTGCTTTGGAGAGAGAAGAATTAGTTTTTTTTATCTCTGTCATTTGGCACATGTCCATTAACTGATCTATAATAATTCCATATTTAGTCATTATTATGCATTTTTATTTTTTTGTTTGTTTTATAAATAGATGATAAGTATCCCTTTCCAGTAATGGGTTGATTCATTAGTAATATTATATGTTCTATAAGGTTAGGAAAATTTTGTCTTATTGATGGTTGCATTGTTTCTTGTTTGCTTAATATATACTGTCTTAATTCTTGTACATGTAACCACGAACTATCTTCCATATTTAATTTCTGTTTAAGCTGGTCTATTGTCAGAGGTTTTCCAGAGTTTAGCAATTGATGCCAATATATTAATCCCTTTTCTTTAAGCATGTTGACTACTTCCATATTAAATGTTATTATATTACCTTGTGTGTACGCTACTGGATATAAAAGAAATTACCATGCTTTAATATCAGGATTGCTATTAATACGATTTTGGAAAATGTTTAATGTATAAGTAATGTATTTGGAACTTATATTTTTATTCTTATGTATCATCATATATTCCTTCATCAGCCATAGAAAATTGTTTGGTATGAAATCCGTATACTTATTTGCTACTACAAATCCTGATTTTAACCAGATTCTCTCATGAACTAGCTTCCATTTTGATGTATAATTTGTATTTAGCCATAATGATATTGTTTTAATAATGGATGAATGCAAATATATTTCTATGTCTGGTAAACCTATGCCACCTATATCCCAATCATCTAGATGATACTTCATAGCTATCCTTGGTTTTTTTGGATACCATAGGAATCTTACCATTAAATCATTTAATTGTTTTAGGTGCGATTTAGCTGGTGGCAAAGAACAAGCTTATATGACATAAAGAATTTTTGGAAATATGATCATTTTAATTATATAAAGCCTTTCTTCCATTGAAAAGAAGAATTTATTCCATCTTTGTATTAGATTTTTAATATTATTTAAGGTCTCTTTATAATTTGTTTCAGTTGTAGCATCTATGTTGTTAGTTATTATAATTCCCAAGTATTTCATTATATTATCGGTAGAGATATATTTATGGTATTTTTTATTTAGATCTTTTTTATTAGTATTTATAAGTAATACATTTGTTTTGTTCTCATTAAATTTAAGACTTGAAAAGTTTTGAAAGTTTTGAATTGAGTCCCATAATGTTTTTAAACTGCTATTATTACTTTTTAAGGTAATTAAAATATCATCAGCAAAAAGTTGAATTTTAAGCTCTAGGCTGTTGTCTAGTTGTATTCCTTCAATATTTTTATCCCTACGTATATTATTTGCTAAGGGTTCAATGACTAGTGCAAACAATAACGGAGAAAGAGGGCAGCCTTGTTTTGTGCCCTTAGTTATTTTAATAGATTTAGACAGACAAGATCCCAGTTTTATATAAGCCAATGATTTTTCATATAATGATTTTATTAACAAAGTGAAGTTGTTTGAGAAGCCATATTCTTCTAAAACTAACCACAGATAATCCCAGTTCACTGAATCAAATGTGCTATTTATGTCTAAGCTAATAACATTCATTTTGTTTTTTGTGACATTTATATAATCAATTAAGGAAAGAATTCTTTAAATGTTGTCATAAGTGTTCTTATCTTTTATAAAACCTGTTTGATCCTCCTCTATCAAAAGTGGTAGTAATTGTTTTATTCGAGCAGCATGTATTGCCATAAAAATTTTATAATCTATATTAAGAAGTGAAATGGGTCTGTATGATGAACATTCACTGGGATCTTTATTTTGTTTCAGAATTGGTGATATTAATGTATACTTCCAAGAAGGAGGAATGTCTTTACCATTTTTAACTGATATAAAGACATTCAATAACAACAGCAAAGCCTCATTTGATAGTAATTTAAACATTTCTTGGGTGATATTATCTATACCTGGAGCTTTGTTTAATTTTAGCTTATTTACTTCAGCTTTAAGCTCTGTCATTGTTATTATTTTATCTATTAGTTGTACCTGCTCCTCTAATAACCTAACTTTAACATTGTTTTTGAGAAAAGCTTTCAATACTGAATGTGTTTCTGTTTTCTCATTTTGATTATTAAGTTTTTGAAAAAATAGCCTAAAAGCTTCTAGTATTCCTTCTAAATTAGATACTTTCTTTTTGGTTTCTATATTATGTATTTCCTTGATTTGATTTGTTTTAATAATCTTTTAGTCCTATTTGCTATTCTTTGTTGGTTTTTAGGGTTCATTGAATAGTAACATAGTTTAATTTTTTCTAAGTTGATCATTGTTTTGTGGTGTAGCGTCTCTGAGTATTTTTTATTAGTATCTTCTAGTTCTTTTATTAAGTTGGTGTTTCCATTTTGAATATCAAGCTTTAAATTATCTACTTTTGACTGTAATTCCATTAATTCCTTATTCCACTGTTTTTGTTTATTTTTATACCATCCCACCGCTCTTCCATATAGGTATGCTTTCAATGCATCCCATATATATATTTCAGATACATCATTTGTAAGATTGATATCTAGGAATGCTTGTGTCTCTTTAATATAACATTCCTTAAAATCTTTGAGATTTGTTATGTAAGTGGCATTCTTGTTACTGATATCCTTCTCTTGAAACATAAGTCTATCTCAAACTTTATGGTGTTATGGTCCGAAAATGGACATGAAATTGTCTTGACTTTATTTAATTTAGAGGTTAAATCCTTTGTTATGTACACTCTATCTATTCTAGAGTATGTATTATGTCTATGGGAAAAATGTGTAAAGAATAGTGAATCTGGGATAGCATACTCATTTATGTCAACTATATTAAAAGTTTCAACAAACTCAGATAACAACTTTGTTAAAGGTGATCTCTTACGTGTAGTTTTAGTATTTGTGTCAGTTTCTTTTATAATGCAATTGAAATCTCCAGCTATGATTAAATTGCCTTTGGTATATTGTACAATGTCTTCTAAGTGTTGTTTGGCCATTCTAACACCTAGTCCTGGTGTCCAATAAATATTCACTAATGTATATATCATTTCATTGATAGATATTGTCACTAGACAAAACATTCCTGAGTTGTCATGGAACGTGTTTATGATTTTAGGCATTAAAGTAGCGTTTTTCCACAAAATTGCTACTCCCCTTCACTTCTGATTATAGGTGGAACTTACTAGTATTGTATAATTTTTATTGTTTATCTTATTTATGTCTTCCTGTGTAAGGTGTGTTTCCTGTAAAAATACTAGTTGCGCTTCACATAGCTTTAAATATCTATAAAGACTTCCCCTTTTGCAGCTATTATTTAAACCAGTTACATTAAGAGATATACATTTTGCAATTGGATTTATATTAGCTTTGCTTTTATCCATATTCATATATTCGTAACAATGTGTAGATGTGTGTACATGAAGAGAATGACTTGTTCTTTCTTCTTCCAACAGTATTACAATAGATTATAGACACCCAATAAAAGTAAATTACAAGATCATAACTGAGAACAATATAAGATAAACAACCACCAAACCCCTCCATGAGAAAAAACATCTCATCCTTGAATGATCTAATCATTCAAATGATCTCTCTAAGTCTGCATTTCAGCATCCTCCCCCGGCCCCGCCATATGGTAGTTTTATAATGAAAAGTATCTTATATATCTTTTAAGTATACATGTATCTGTCTTTGCAGATTACTTAAATACAGTCTTCATCTATTTTTAATATTTTATAAAACACTAAGGCAACACAACTATACATAGATTTAATACTTAACTATTTGGTTTTGTTTAAATTGTAAAGGAAAATCTTTTATTTTAATATATCTTTTGTGTAGCAATAACGGTTATGCATCTTAAAAATAATATGCTTGCTGTCTATCTCCCTTACAGTGTGAGTGGCATTCATAGGTATCAAATTTATTGTAATGGTCTACCTATATATATATATATATATATATATATATATATATATATATATATATATATACATATATATACATATACATACATACACATACACACACACATATATATATATATATATATACACACACATACATATATACACACATATATGCATACATACATAAAAAAAATGTTAAGCATTATATGCATCAGTTAACCATGCCACAAGTTGATTAAATCAGAAAGTATCCGTAACAATGAATATAACGTTACATTTGTATTGTCATTTATCAGTAATCTTATAGTTTTCTTTTAATTCAAAAAGTCATATTTTAGTGGTATGAATGCTACTAATTTGTTTTTGGCATTGGTATTATATAGTTTAAGACTATATTTCTTAGCAATTCCTATATATTTATTAGTGCCACTGGCATATTTCATCGCTAGTGTACCGCATATGTCATATGTAAAATAGCAACTCATACTCCTTATGATATTACAGGATTTATCTGCAGCGTTATAACTGTAAGGTTGGAAAATATGAGAAGCAAAGTGCGCTTTAAATATGCTATAACACAATTGTTTGGTACTTATTATTTATCCCATTTTAAAGAACTCAGCTGAAAAGCTATCAGTCCCTGCTGCCTTACCTAACCCCAGTGTTTTAACAGCTTTATCAACCTTTTGCTCCTGGATAACCCTCTCCACCATATCACTTTGTGACTCATCTAGTTTCTGTTTCTGTACTGCTCATCACTCCCATCTATTTGATTTACCACCTGTGGGAATCTTGTACATAGTAAAATAGAATTCCTTAGAAGCTTCTTTTATTGCCTCATCTGATCCTGCACAGAAATAGATCCATATTTGTTTATTTTTTTTATTTCGTCACTTTGGATCTTGTCCTATGCTCCCTAAAAATCCAGTTTCAAAACCTTTAGTTACTATCTGCCATAATCCTCCAACAATTGGCACTTGTTCAGCCTGTGTAATGCTTAGGTAATATATTTCCAGTTTTCATCTTAAATCTTCCACTCCAAGATCCTTAGTGATATGACCAGCAATCCTGTACTCATCTGTCTTTCCTCCTCCAGCAAAATATTTGCAAGTATTCATCTCAGTTTCCCTTAACTCAGTATTAACTAAGCCTTTAATGCCACCTTGCACTCCTCTCACTAGCTTAACCATCATTCCTCCCTGGTGACTTCATTACCGTCAAAGACATATGTCACAGTTTTCTCTAATTATACTGTTTCTTTGTCTAATCTTCATTTATTATGTGACAACCTCCACATTTTAAAGTCCAAAACCTTTGCTGGTGTTATAAGATAGCCACAACTAGTGCATTTTCAAAGGTAATAATTTCCATTGTTTCTGTTGAGTATATCACTTTATCTAACACCAAGGGGGCAAACACATAATCAAGACTACTCCCTTGTTTTACCAGGCCATTGGAAAAGGACACCTCTATAGAATCATTTCCCTGTCTTCTAACAACTCACCCATCCACTATTCATTAACTAATCAATAACAGCCTTTTGGGCTCTCAAGTGTTCTTCTTTGTTGTGAAATATCCCTTTCACCCTCAGGGCAATGACTAGATTAAAGCTGCCCACAATGATTGACTTTTTCATTGTCTACTGCTATTGCAAACTCTTTCTGTTGCATGAGAAACTCTTCAAAAAATTTGAAGTCATCCCTGCTTGTGGGCATAGAAATGTTGTAGGGCCCATGCCTGCCCAATAATACTTCCATAGATTCCATCTCTCATTCTCACTACTCAGACTTGTGTACCCACCTGCAGCTTCCTGTGGAATAATATAATAACTCCTCCTTTAACTCCTTCCAGTTCATGATCAGCAAGCACCTTAGTAAAACAATGGTTCCAAGAATTAAATCCTGCCTTTACTTTCAGTTTTTTCTTTTTAAGATACACAGTTTGACAACCTTCCCCAACAATTGTCTGCAGAATCCTTTTACTGGAGTCTGCATGTCCTTCCTGTGTTCATGTGGGTTTCCACTGGGTGCTCTGATTTCCTCCCACATTTCATAACATGCATTAGGTAGCTTGGACACTCTAAATCTACTACAGGTGTGACTGTGTGTGCGAGTGTGTAGTGTGGAAGAAGTATGGTGGCATGGCTAACCACCCGGTGGTGTAAACCTTGGCTCTAGATGATTGTCACTGGTGAAGTGACACTCCGATCCCATATGCAAAAATGGGAAAAAGAGGTTGTGGATAGATGGATGCAAACTACCTACTATGTCCCAGGATGGAATTTTCAGTAGGACTATTTTGATATTTCCTTGCATCTGCTATCTCCTTAAAACAGTTTCATAAATATATTATGTTACAAGGAGTACTGATTATATTTCATCAGTTATTGCAGATGGGGAAGTGGCAACTGATCCTTATAGAATTGTTGATAAATGTAATAATTTTTTCTGACTTATCACAATGTAGGTTTATAGTGGCTAATCTGAGCTTGGTTTCTAAAACTAATAAGAATTATCCTGCAATAAGTATTGGATTGATTTCTAAAGTGTTAAAAAAAGTTAGGAACAAAACCTCTATGTGTTGCGTAAGATCTTTAATACTTTGTTATGTAATAGTATAGTACCTTCCATTTGTAAAATTCAATTATTTTACCTATTTATAAAAAGGGAGACAAAATGGACTTGCAAAATTACAGACCTATAAGTCTTATTTCGATTTTATGTAAATATTATGAAAGAGTTCTTCAAAATCTACTTTCTGACTCAACAAATCATAACAGTTGTATTGACTTATATCGGCATGGGTTTTGCCCGGGTAGATCAACACTCCCAGTTTAGTGGAGTTCTCTGATCAAGCAACTTGGACTCTTCAGTATTTGGTAACAGCTGGTATTATCTACGTGGACTTAGCTAAGGCTTTTGATATGATTTCACATAGTTAAATAATTGATACATTAAAGAATTATAATCCCTTTTTAATCAATTGGATTATTCTTTGGTTGTCTGATCATTCTCAATGTGTAGCAGTCAAATGGTGTTACTCCGGCTTTCCTCCTGTATTGTCTGGAGTACCACAGGGCTCTATGCTTGTTCTCTTTCTTTTTAATTTAGTACACTCAACTAGTCCTAAAAACAATCAGTGTTGGCAAGCTAAATATGCTGATGATTATAAGTTTGAATTTATAATTGATAAGTATGGGTTCTCAGCATCTATAGCTGAATTTTTCTGACAGTTTTCTTCTTGGGCAAACAACGTAGGACTGAAATTAAGCCCTGATAAGTATAAAATAATGTTTTTCAGGGGTCTGTGTTTAACCATCGAATAATGTTTACATTGAACAGCTAACTATCAAACCCTAACCATCTAACATTCATTTCAGAAAATGGTAAAGTAGCTAGTTGGCTAACATTTCCCCATCTGCCCTTTTTCCCATTGTAGTGCAGTCTTGGAGTTGGTAAATATAGTTGGGGGAGTGCGGAGGGCGAAGCCCATACCTGCATTTCTTTGGGATGGGAAAGTGTTGGCTAACTATTTACTTTCCCTGGTAAAAAAGTAAATGTTTACTGAATGAACATTCGATGGCTAGAGGTCAATGTTTAGCCATTCAATGTAAATGCTATTCAACAGTTAAACATAGACTCATATTTTGGCAATCCTGTAATAAGAACAAATTTATTTTTAAGTAACACAATTTTATCTGAAACTGATTACTGTAAGGATCGGGGTATATACATATTTTCAGATTTTTCTTTTTCATCTCATGTAACTATTATACAAACACATGCATTATTACTAATGGGACATATATTTATATCTTTATCTATACAACACGAAAAAAGATTGGTTAGTTTATATAAGATGTGCATCCAACCTGTTTTAGAATATGATAACACTTGTTGCCAATATGATAGGCACTAATTTAATGGTACTGGAGTTTGTTCAATGAAAATTTATAAAATGAATACCCTCAGTTAACCACTTATATTACTCTAAATTTAGTTACACTTTACTTTAGGATTAAAAGAGGAAAAGCTATAAACATGTATAAAATGTTTAGAAATTAATTTCTGAGACATATATATACTGTCAATCTCTCTGTTAACATGACAAGACACTGATAAGATAATATCAATTTAAAAAAATGTTATTGATTGTAAAACACAATTAAGAGAGAATTATATAACTCAAATGATTCCTAGAATTTGGAGTCATACACCAGCTAATATTAGGTTATCACCTAATACTGAGTGTTTAAAAAGTAAATTTGATCAGTGGATGGCAGATAATGCATTTACAATTGATTTTAGTGAGTCAGTTGTGTTCTTTACAGCCTAAGGGCTGGAACACTAAAATAAACCTATAAGAAATGTTATATTTTCCCTGGACTTCATCTCCACCCCCATATAGAATTTTCAGGTGCAACACTTGGCCACTTAAAAAAATAAATAAAAAAAAAAAAAAAAAAAAAAAAAACGCTTTGGATGTTATTACCCACCTACCCCCAGTTACTGTCTCTTGTGGCTCTAATAAACTACAAGAAAGAGTTAACCTAGGAGGATTATATATTACCTCTCCCTTCCACCTACAACAAACTAACAGGTATAGAAAATATTTTACTGATATCATCCCTACAAATTCAAAATCAACATCAGTCAAAATTATAGTACAGCATAATAGGTTTAACTATAAAAGAGTAAATAAGCTCTAAAAATAAATTCTACCTTTGCCTGAAGTCACTCTTGATTTTTAACTGATTCTTATTAGCAAATGGAGTTCAGTAGTTGTAGAGAAATAGTTAAAAAGTAGGATAATTAAGATGTAGAGAGGTTCTGACTGTAATTGGTAGTTTGCTCAGCTTTTTATATCCAGTTGTGTTCTTGTGAAATGGGCAAGATTTTAACATGGAGTTAAATGCAATTAGTTTAGTATATACTGTAGTCTGGGTATTAATGCATGAAAGGCACTTTTCCTCCCTGGCACCTATGTCAAGCAGGTTAGGTAGCTTTTAGGTCTATTTCAGATGAGACTGGATTTTCTTCTACTGATTTCTTTGTATGGTAATGCAATGAGACCTGTTGATCAAGCCAGATGCCCAAATATCTTTATTTGTTACTTGTGAAATAAGGTACCAAGAGGACCAGTGATTTTTATATTTGGGTTGAAGATTAGATATTGGAGAACCAAACAATATTACAAGTAATTTACTATAGCTAAGTATTGGTTTAAGTGAATGAAACCAGTTCTACATATAGCTAAAATCTTTTGCAGGGCAAGCTTTAAGACGTTGGCTGTTTTGTGATACCTAAGGATAAGGATATCATCAACAAAGAGTAGGCAGTCTAGACCTAGTAGGGCTGTTGGCAAGCAGTGTACCCATTGAAATCAGTTCTGGCACTGATACTAATCACTGAGGCATACCACAAGAAAAGGTCATGGAATCCTATGTGTTGCTACCTGAATAACCAAAGAGGCCTTGTTATACAGATCTCTGGAAAACTAGGTACCAAGTTCACTGGAGAAACGAGACTTGTAAAGGGTTTAAGCAGTGCATTATGATCATTTGTTATAAATGTCCATCTTAGATTTATAAATAGAGCATCACGTAGTAGGCCCTGTTCCATTTTGCTGTACACATTGGAGACTGTGTATTAACCATGATTGCACTATATATATGGACCAAAAGATTTTTATTTATTTATTTTACATTTGGTTACTCAGAAAGTTCAACTGGATGCATGTACTTCTTCAGTGGAGGCCCGGGGAGAAAAGCTCCACATTTATGAAACAGTACATAGAACAGTAACACAGCTATAAACATTATATTGAAGGATATGTTTGAAATTATACACAACTGCTAATACAATTTACAGTTCATGATAAACATACACAGATGCTAATACATACAATTTAACAATCCTGGTTAAAGCATTATGATACAAATGAGTGGGAAAATTCTGAGCAGTACATACTTATCAAGTGTATGTGAGGTATAGAACAATACATACTTTACTAGTGACAGAGAGGGATGTAGAGCAGTTCTAATATAAGAAGAGTCAGAGAATCAAACTAGGGACATTAGCTGAGCATTGTTTATTTCTACAAGGGGCATAGTGTCACCTTGACTATGTAAATGCTAAAAGAGGTGATAAAGAAAGAAAACAATCATTGACAGGATGGATGTGTTGGTTTTGTGAAATATATTATATGAGTTTAAGTGTTACATGTAAGCTTTGGCTATAGGTCTAAAGTCTGCTGGTGTAGATGGAGGTTACATCTTTGTGAGGGAATGCTGAGAACAAATTATTTCTTGTTGTAGAAAAGGATACCTTTTGTGCTGGCAAATTAGAAAAGTAGAAAGCAGGTTTGTTTGGAGTAGAGGGAATTAAAGCTTTAAGATTGTTTAAGGTTTATTGATCATAATTTGTTTTTGGATTAACTGCAAAATTTCCTGCCTGTTCTTTAATGATTTTCTGAAATTATTTTGGTTGTCTCTGATGTATTTGCTGTCTGAAGCACACATATATGGTTTTAGTAATGTTTGCAGCCATTCTATATGAAATTTTGAGTTGTAGGTAGGTGTTACTTTTGTTTATATTGGATTGACAACTTTCTAATACTTCAGTGCATTAGCTCATTCATTATTTTTATTTAATATTAGTTTTTTAGCTGAGCTCATGTAACCAAGGGCATTTTTAAGTTTCATCCACATCTTTTGTAATAGAAAAAAAGTCTTGAGTTAATTTCTCCAAGTCTTTTGGATTTCTAATAGCATGGTGGGAATGGACCCCATCCCTAAGTCAGGGTAGAATTAGAGTTCATGAAATCAGTATTGTTTCAGTCTTTAATGTTAACAAGGAGTGCTCTTCTCAGCATCTACAGAGTGTTGAGAATTTCTTCTTTCTGTAATTCATATGGAGTTTGACATATTGGTAGCATATCTAAATATGACTGTAAATTCTTTTTTTATTAGATCCATTGCTCGTACTACTATTG
This sequence comes from Protopterus annectens, assembly GCF_019279795.1. NCBI lineage: Eukaryota > Metazoa > Chordata > Ceratodontiformes > Protopteridae > Protopterus > Protopterus annectens. The sequence continues at coordinate 382,336,190 of NC_056729.1, forward strand.
GAACTGTCTGGGTATCTTCTACATTGCTCTTGTTTCTGCATGCAAATCCTTGTATTTTATTACTTTGTGTTTCTCTGTACATAAGACACTGTAATCACTAGGTGTAGCAATTTCATTGATCAATGCTACTTTTGTCTTTTTTCATGAACTACTATATCTGTTTTTTTGCATCTGTTTTTTGAACTGTTGGTAATGGGTGATCCCATGTGATGTACACTTCATCATTCTCTATAGTACTTTGTAGTTCATGCATCCAGTGCTTCTCAACTGCTTCTGTATTGTAGTGTTTGTACAAACTCCAATGCAACATTATTGTGACTTTCAGTGTACAGGCCCTCTGCCATGAGTGTATCACACCCAGCAACAAGATGTACAACTGTTTCTACCTCTGTTTTACAGAACTTACACTTGTCTGTTTCTCCCACATGTTCAATGGACTTTGTAAATCGATGTGTATGTAGTCCACTATGCTGGGCTGCCATTTTCATCTTTTGGTTTCAACTCATCTCTGCATAACCATTCCTGCATCGAATCCTGAGAGACACAGAGGTGTTCCAGGAGATTTCTGTACTTGACACAATATTTATGTCTTTTCCAGATTTATTTCCATCTCATCTGATCCTTTTCCTGATATTCTTTCTTTTGTTTGCTTGGCACATTCAATTGCTGCCTGATTTTTATCTACTTCTGGTTTGATTTCCATTCCTGCTTGACACCAATGTGCTTCTGCTAAACTAAACAGGGAAGTCATATTAGACTTGTTCTCCTCGTGTTTTAAAACTTTCATTAAGTTTGGATCTTGTGAGGTCAGCAGATATGTATACAGTCCTATGATGGCCGATCTATACATGTAATACATTTCAAGGAGGCCCATGCCTCCTTCAAAACAGTGAATATATAATCTTGGTATACATTGATTTTTATAAATCATTTAATAAGCATGGAACATTTTTCTTGTTTTCCTGTCCAAGCTATCTAGTACATTTTGGGTCCAGTCAATCACACCAAAACTGTATGTTAGAACAGGCAGAGCAAATTGTTTATAGCTTGGACTTTTATTTCTAGATGTCACGACTGTTTTCATTATTAATTTTAGTATTCTAAAATATTCCTTACTAAGTTTTATTCACACTTGTTCATGTTTTATTGTTGACTCTTCATCAATTCCTAAATATTTATACGCTCCCTCTTGCTCAAGTTCTTTTATGTCACATTCCTATCGTAGACTGATGTTTTTTGGTGCTGCAGCTTTTTTGCTTTAAAGGTTGCTTTTGCACATTTATCAAGACCAAATGACATTCTTATATCATCTGAGAAAGTTTTGACCACTTGTAGTTGCGCTTTCAGTTCCTCATGTGATGAACTATATAGTTTTAAATCATTCACAATAAAAAGGTTGTTGTTTTCTGGGATCCAAACTGTAGCCATGACCTAATCTGTTATGTAGACAGCTTTATGTGTTAAGGGCAAGACAAAACAGTAACGGTGACAAAGAGTCACCCTGGAAAATCCCCCATTAATATTTGTCCCTGGGATAATAATTTGTGATTTTATCATGGCTTAGTTCCAAAGTAGTTTGCCAATGTTTCATTGTCACTGCAATGCAATCGATCAATGTAGGGTGTATTTTATACATCTGTAAGCATTATTTTATCCATGAATGTGGGATGGTGTCAATTTTTTTTTGTAGTCTATCCATGCCATACTTATATTCTTTCCCTTTTTATAATTCTTCATTATGACTTTATTTAACAACAAATGAGCCTTTGTTTCATATGGCTTTCTTTTGGTACCCTTTTGTTCTATTGACATGATTGAGTTTTCTTCTAAATGACTAAACTCTGTTGGCATCAATTCCATTCATACCTCTCAACTGTACAGATTTTCACAGAATGTCCAGGTTTTTGCCTCATATTTTTGGTGTGCTCCTCTTGGAATCTGTACTTTTCTGGCAAATAGCTGAGGATTGAAGTCATTAAATAATAATAAACATTTGAGTTTAAGACTCCACATCCTTCAGAAAATTCATGCTAATGCAAAACCTATTATTCCATCGACTTTCTAAGTTTGTAAGAGCAATATTTAAAATCTGTCCCTATTTGTCCCCTCATCATTTTAAGCTTTGTCCAAATTTTTTGCTCTAAGAGTTTGAGAGGTATGATTCTAGTGTAATGTTTATACATTGTCGGAAGACAAGTTATTGGTCTATAGTTTTTAAGACATCTTACAGATACACATCTGTTTGAGATGCGCATATAAATAGTTCTTATTCCTGACTAAATCTTCATGTAAAGATGTTAATTCTTTTAGCCAGAAGTTAGGTACTGCATTTGGCCCTGAGGTTTTCTGATTAGGAGCTTTTCTTAATTTTGTTTCAGTTTCTCTGGCCATTACTTCATACCATTTCATATCTAGTACATTTGAACTTCTTATTCTTTCTTTTACTTATTCTGTCCATTCAGCATCTTTGCTATGTTCCACAGGATCTTCATAAATATTTCTCAAAAATGTGTCTATATCTTCTTTTTGTTTTGGTGATGTTTCTGCTCCTTTTGCCTTATTTCCCAATTCTCTATAAAACCTTTTTGGGTCATCAATAAATTTATTTTGTACTGTCCCTTTACATTTATCTGTTTATCTTATAAGTTTTTTTCTGCATGTTTCTATGTCCTGTGGATTCTACACTACCATTTTTACAGTCCTGGCACCAGTGTGTACATCAGAATTGAACACTTTGCACCCAGCTATCTTAGTTTTTCACCTACTTCTCTCCATGATATATAAAATACAGTCTGTATATCTGTTAGAGAAATATGTATTAATATATATGTTTAGTGCTTATTAGAAGCTAAAAGAGTTAACACATTTCATTCTATTTTATGTACAGCTTAATTCTGTATGAAATTATAAGATGATTTTTTCAAACCACAGTTTGCTTTCTGAAACTGCAAGATGCACCCTGACCTAGTATTTGCTAGCACAGCAAAATTCATGTTTATGCCTTTTGGTAATGTACTGAGAAGCAGGTGATTATCTGCTAGGTCAGGAAAATGAATGAATAGTGTATGAATAGAACAATACTGTTTTCTATAATATGATTGAATATGAACAATCAGCTCTGTTCGTGTTATGAGAACATGCACAGCTGCGGAAAAGAAGAGATACATGAAACAAAAGACTGCTTGAAGAATCTGTACTTGCTTTGTGCTCGAATTAGCTATAGTACCTTGAATAGTAACATAACATAGTGGGAAACTGTATCTAACTGGTGGTCACCAAGGCAACGTTGTTTTTCTTAGGAAGTTTTTCATAAAATTGATAGTGCAAGCAGAAAATCATGGACAAACAGATGCTATGCATTAATGATGTTAAAACTTGTGATCTGTTATGTCAGCTTGGTAGGCAATGTCTTGTTAGAAAATGTATAAAGATGACCTTACTTCCTGATTTTAGTTAGACAAACTCTGTATTAGCACGTTTTAGTGTCCTTGCTGCCGTGTATTGATCTTTTTGAAGTTTATTTTTCCTTTGACAGATTGGTCCTTCGGACCGGAAACTCTCGCTCTAGCTCAGGTCAGATGGGCCCGGTGGCATGAAACTGTACGGGGAAGAGGCCACATCGGTTCTTCTGCTCTGAAAGACCTCCGACTGAATTGTCGTTCAAAAGAGGCCAGCCACTGTTTCTGATCTGCGATTGGAGGATGAGTCAACGGTTCCATCAGTGAGATGGTCAATCACGGAGGCTCAGGTAAGGAGGAATTTACCTTTTCTCTGTTTCAGATCAGGGACTTGTTACAGTATTTGTTTTTGTCAGGGAGATTTTGTATAAATCAGGGACAAAAAAGATTGCTGTCTTGTCATAGATCAGGGAAACAGGTTAGGTAGGCAGTTATTCTAGATAAACTGTGAAAAAAAAAAAAGAAAATCATGGTACCACGTGATAAGAAGGGTTACGTAACAATTTCTAACTAAGTTAAGACAACATGGGAAATAAGTGCACAAAAAGATCCTGAGATCCGCCATTAACCAAAGACGCGAAATATATGCAATTACAACGTACCGATAATGTTAGGTACTATACAAAATGGGTTAATAAATACAAATTTGATGGCAAATTAGACAAACCTTCACTTATCAAACTTGTCAAACAACTTAAATCAGAGGCAAAAGGTCAGGTAAAAAAGTAACGCCAATTGGGAGTTCCTCAGGCACACAGGTGGCTTGAGGAAGCAAACCACAGGGAACAAAAGATTAAAAATTCAAAAGCAATGTTTTTAGACAAAGAAGACAATAATCTAGTAATATCATCAGCCCCTCCACCTCCTGCGCTTCCCTTAGCAGAATATGAAGCGAGTGGACAAGCTGATCCACCTCCGCTATACCCAACTGGCCCTGCGAAATCAAAACCGTTTGTCAGAGATCCTGTCGAGACTAGGTCTCGAACACGTAACTTAAGATGGGATATTGAATTATATGAAATAAATAAAAATTCACGAGCTATGAGTGAAGAAGAGATATGTCCGCTCATAGAAGTACCAACTCCACAGGCAGGACAGGCAGGACAGGACCCAACTCTTCTAGTGTATAAACCATGGACACTGGAAGACATCCGGAAAGCCACAGAGGGAATTCCCTATCCGAAAGTTAATTTTAGAAAATTCCTAGAAGACTTCCAGGGCATGAGGTTAAGTTACCATTTAAATGGAGAAGAAGTAGAGAAAGTAGTCAGACAAATCGTAGGTCCAGATTGGCACATGATCAGTGGCAACTGGAATCCCCGTGACTCAGAACATAAGCCACTCCCACATAGCAACGCAGAGCTGGATAACAGAGTGAAAGGTCTAACAGATCGAATCTCTGAGAACTGGAAGCCTAGGGCTGACTGGACTTGCATTAATCAATGCATCCAACAGGAAGGTGAAACTGTTGATATATATTATGCTAGATTATTAGAGTGTTTTAATAACCATTGTGGAATGCAGGTACCTGAAGCTCAAACACATGATTCCCCATATGAGCAACAATTAAAGAATGCATTTTTGAAGGGTAGTATTGCACCCATAAGTAGTTTCATTACAAAGCACATGGTAAATCACCATACAAGTAGATTACAGTCATTACTTGAATATGCAGGACATGCCGAAAGGCATTTTAATAGCAAAAAGAAAAAGAAAACTCAAGTATTTGCAGTAGAAGACGGAGCAGAAGTCTTTGTAGTACAGTCCGGGAAGAAGGGTAAGAAAAATGCCCAGGGAAACAAACAATCTGATAAGCGATCAGAGGAGTTTGAAGAGAGAAAGAAGAGGGGTGAATGTTTTAAATGCGGGAAAAAGGGACATTTGGCAAGGGATTACAGGCAAAACAAAAAGGTAGCCACGGAAGATAAGGAGGGTGAGGACTGACTATATGATAGTCAAGAATCACTAGAAGAGAATAACCAAGAAAAGACAAATGCAAATGTGATAGAAGGAGTAGAGAACGTGATAGAAGAAATAGAGGAAGTACAAGAAATCACCGATGGTGAAGAAAACGAAATTTTAGACTTGGCATTATTGAGCCTAGAGCTCTATTTAGCAGACATAAAACCGGAAGTTACACTTCTGGTAGAGGGGAGGGAAGTTAAATTCCTGTGTGACTCAGGGGCTTCCTGGACCCTGATACATCCTTCCAAACTACCAGAAAATTCAGAATCACTCGATCATATATTAGTAAAAGCAGCTAATGGACAGCTGTATTGGGAGCCACTCTCTCATAGCATAGCAATAACTGACCCTGTTTCAGGGATGACCCAAAAGAGCAACATTGTTGTTTCTGCAAAATGCCCAGTATCTTTTGGGCAGAGACCTTATGCAGATATTTGGCATAGCAGTAGTTCCAACTATGCAGGGTATGGAAGCACAGCGACAAATGGATACTTTTGTGGTGCGACCGGAGGGTGAAACATTTTATTGGTACAGCCAGGACTTGGTTACGACTGGTCCAGGGGCAGTAACCAAACAACTGATGAATGTAGCCATCAGTAAATCCCCCTCCCTTGACACTGATAAACAGCATTTGTTGCATTGTACTATATATTATTGTAGCATACCAGGACCTGATAAAGAATATGAGCAAAAACTGTTTAGAAACTATGCTAACAGATTAGTATTGCGTAATCTGTACTGGGACACAGAAGGAAACAGTGTAGTTAGCTGTTCATTGCCCCATGAATTCCTAGCACTTTATAAATCTAATCGATTACCACGTTAGTTTAACTAAAGACAAGAATGTGAAGTGGGCAGACCTAGCAGAAAAAGTCACAAGGTGGGAAAAACAGACAGAATTAGAACTGTCAGAACAGAGAGTACAAAAGCAGAAGTTGAATTGGATAAGACAGACACACCCAGCCGTGCACTTGCAGGCAAGTGAGGACAGCTGAGTAGCACTCTTACTAGAGGAAGAAGAAAAAGCCTTACGAGGCATACCAGAGACTCTCTGGTCAACAGGGAAATCAGATGTAGGACTTATTCGTACAGCAGGACCAGTTACTATCATGCCAAAGTCAGCATTTAGACCTCAAAAGAGACAGTATCCCTTAAGAAAGGATGCAGAAGTAGGAATCAAACCTAGAATAGCAGCCTTACTTAAGGAAGGAGTATTGATAGAATCTCCCGATTCGCCATGTAATACACCCTTATTTCCTGTTTGGAAAGCAAATGGAGAATGGCGTATGGTCCAAGATTTACAAGCTGTAAATGATGCAGTTATACCTAGAGCACCTATGGTGCCAGATCCACACACCTTATTAAATGATTTGAAGCCTCAACAGAAGTATTTTTCTGTGGTAGATATTAGCAATGCATTTTTCTCAATACCGATGCACCCTGACAGCCAACATTGGTTTGCATTCACATTTCAGGGGAAAAGGTATACATACATGCGACTACCACAGGGATATTGTGAGAGCCCAACAATATTCGCACAGGAAATGGCAAGTAACTTGGCGGGATTTATCCCACAGAAAGGCAGCCAGATTTTACTTTATGTAGATGACATTCTGCTGGCAGCCCCCACCCAGCAAGAATGCAGAGAAGATACCATAGCATTATTACAATTCCTAGCCACTCAAGGACACAAAGTAAATAAAAACAAACTGCAGCTTTGGAAAAAACAGGTTAAATACCTGGGATATATAATATCCAAAGAAGGCAGAATATTAGATGAAGACAGGAAAACAGCAATATTACAAGCACCCAAACCGACTACCAAGAAGGAAATGATGTCCTTCCTAGGTACGACCAATTTTTGTCGAGTTGGATTCCAAACTATGCCTTGGAGTCTGCTCCACTGACCAACTTAATATACAAGAAGCCTATGGCAGCACAAGATTCATTACAATGGACACCAGAAGCAGAATCAGCTTTCTGCAAATGGAAACAACTGATAGCATCCTCATTAGTTTTAGGATTACCGAACTATCATAAACGATTTTTTCAAACTGTAGATTGTATATGACATCAGTGTTAACACAGCAACATGGGGACAAACAACGCCCCATAGCTTACTATTCATCACAACCAGACCCAGTGGCGCGATCCTTGCCCCACTGTGAACAAGCAGTAGTCGCAGCTGCAATGGCAGTACAGGCTTCAGCCTCAGTAGTGTTATTCCACCCTCTCACATTGAGAGTGCCTCATGCAGTCGCGATTATTTTACTGCAAGAAAAAGTGGCATATCTTTCTCCTGCTAGGCATCTTTCCTGTATGACTATACTGTTGAGCCAACCTCATATGACAATTGAATGATGCACAACTTTGAATCCGTCAGCCTTGCTCCCAACCCCTGCAAATGGCAAACCACACTGCTGCCTGCAGGAGATTGAGCAAAAGACACTGCCTAGAAAAGATCTCATGGATGTTCCCTTGGATGATGCCGAGGTGACATACTATGTAGACAGCTCATGCAAAAAGGGTCCTACAGGACAGAATCTAGTAGGGTATGCAGTAGTTTCTGATACTGAGATTTTAGAAGCAAAGTCTTTACCACACAACTTATCTGCACAAGCAGCAGAATTGATTGCTTTGACAAGGGCATGTACCTTGGCAAAGGGTAAATGTGTGAAAATTTTTACTGACAGCCAGTATGCTTTTTCTACTGTACATGTTTTTTGCACAGCAGTGGAAAAATAGAGGAATGATAACATCTACTGGTAAACCAATTAATCATGCGCAATTTATTTTAGATTTGTTAGAATCTATTCAGTTACCTCAGAAAGTAGCTATTTGTAAATTCGTAGCTCATACCAAGCAACAGGACAGGATTTCAAAAGGTAATGCGAGAGCTGATACAGCTGCAAAGCAGGCAGCTTCAGCTTCAGAAGTATTTCTTTTGAGTGAGGAATTACAACCTTCTGAGATTTTAGATTTAGAAATGTTAAAAACAATGCAGACACTTACTACAAATGTAGAAAAACAAAAATGGATAAAACGAGGAGCAATTCTTGAGAAAGGGCTGTACATCTCCAAAGAAAGAAAACCAATTTTGCCGTCTAACTTGTTTAGATATGCAGCTTTGTTGAGACATGGGCAGTGCCATGTCTCAACAGGGGGGATGGTACAGTTAGTGAATCGAGTGTTTACAACGTATAGATTTACAAACTACACAAAAAATTTTTGTGCAGCATGCCATGTTTGTAACAGGCATCATGCACAGGGGGCACTGAAGCCTAAGCAAGGGAGTTTCCCTACATCATCATACCTGTTCCATACTATCTGTATGGATTTCATAGAACTAAACAAATGCGAAAATAAAAAGTACTGTCTTGTCATTATAGATATGTTTTCCAAATGGGTGGAAGCTTTTCCGACCAAAAATCCAGATGCAGCTACTGTTGCAAAAGTCCTCGTTAAAGAAATTATTCCTAGATTTGGCATACCAGAAAAGATCTATAGTGACAATGGCACACACTTTGTAAATCAAACCATACAACGATTGAGCCGTTATATCGGGATTTCCTTGAAAAAACATTGTGCATACCACCCCCAATCTGCAGGATTAGTAGAGAGGCATAATGGGGTTCTGAAAAATAAGCTTAGGAAATTGATTAGTGAGACACAGAAGAACTGGGTGCACTGTCTGCCTCTGGCACTGTTGAGCATGAGAACTGTTCCAAATGCAAAGGGGTTAACTCCTTTTGAAACACTGTTTGGGCGGGCATATTATATACCTCAGTGGAAACCTCTCATGCTTGCAGACCAGGAGGATGACAGTTCACTTGCAGAGTATATGAGGAGACTTCTGAATAACAAACAACTTCTGCAGTTAAATTCTGTTTCAAATAAAGAACAGACCAGACCATCGGAAGCAGTAGTACAACCAGGATTGTGGATTTGGGTGAAGGTAGTGAAGAAAAGAAATTGAAGTTCTCCGAAGTAGGAGGGACCGTACCAAGTTTTGCTGGCAACACTCACTGTGGTCAAGATAGCTGAACGTGTGTCCTGGATCCATTTGACACACTGCAAACTGGTCAAGAACTTTGAACTGGACAAAAACCTTGTTACTGTTATACAACGAGAACAAAATGACCAGGTATAGAGTAAACAGGGATGCAGAACAACCTCAGAAAAATTGCATGATCATCCTGTTAGCTATACTGTTAACAATAATCTTTTTGCTGTGGCCTTTCCTTTTTTCAGCCACACGAGTTAAACTGAACAAACGTGATGCATTACTCATAGACTGGCACCCAAACTTTAACACTTACCAAGCAATTAAACATGTGTATGCTGAAACTTTTAATGTTTCGAACTGCTGGATGTGCACAGCTATACCAACAGCATACGGGGATTATTAATGACTGCTGTCCCCCTAGGGGTCAATGAGACCTGGGAAAATTTAATTTTTGATACTACACCTGTAAAATCACAAGACAAAATAGCATTGTATCTACCTGTTACACAAAAAGGAATTGTATGTTTTTATAAAAATGACACTATTCAGGTGGGTTGGAGCAATTGCAATGTGACTGTTTCTTATAAATGTTATATTAAGGCTAATAAGGCAGAAACTATTTGTGATACAAACTATGACTCATATCTTGAGAAAATGCAAAAAACTGTTAGTGAAATACAGCATAATCCTGTTCTTTTAAAGCAACTTTCTATCATTGATAAGAAAATGTTTCATGCAGGGCAAGCATATATCAATACTAAAGTAGAGAATTGTTATTTTGTTTGTGGGGAAAAAGGCATACAAATGGCTACCTGAGAATTGGTCTGGCAGTTGTTTTTTGGGTTACCTGGTTCCGGCCATATAACACACTGCAGCTTTACCTCGAGGGAAAATTCAAAATGTCAGAGAGGTCAGCAGTAAACTTGGAAATCCGATCAAGAGACCCGAAAATCCAGTGGGACGAATCGAAGCAGGATGGAGAAACCATAATTCCATGAAAAACAAAGATAAACTGACACACATGGACTTGAGTGACACTATTATATCGTGGGCAGGCATAGCCCCTGCATATGGCGCAGTGAAATCGATTTGGGAGCTGAGAAAACTGTCCAAACTTCTCGAAGTTATGAGCAATGCAACTTTTTCTGCTCTCGAATTAATGACTGATGAACTAAATGCTATGAGAACTGTGGTGCTTCAAAACCGCATGGCTCTCGACTTCACCCTAGTGGCAAGAGGTGGTATGTGTGCTTTAATCAAAGAAGAATGCTGTTCGTATATTCCTGACAACCAGCATGAGATAAACAACCATCTTGAGGTGATCCAGCAAGTGCTGGCCATGACCAAACCAGGCCCAAACCCTCTGACGGACTTTTTCCAGAATTTGTTTGGGGGGCGGGGTTCCATCCTAATGAACATCCTGATTTCCATTTGTGTGGGATTACTCCTATTAGGAGCATGCATTTGTTGTGGTATTCCCTGCATGAAAAAGTTAATCAAAGATTTTATAGACATATCAGTTTCTGAGACTTTGTATCAAAGTACTGAAATTGAAGAGTTGTTGAAAACTGAAATGCTTTCATAGGTCTAAACTAAATGACTCTCTTAACTGCAAATCTGAAATGGAAGAGGTTAGGAGAAGAAGCAAACTGTTTATGCTTTTGAAAATAGAATAAAAAGTATTAACAGGGGGGAAATGTTAGAGAAATATGTATTAATATATATGTTTAGTGCTTATTAGAAGCTAAGAGTTAACACATTTCATTCTATTTTATGTACAGCTTAATTCTGTATGAAATTATAAGATGATTTTTCAAACCACAGTATGCTTTCTGAAACTGCAAGATGCACCCTGACCTAGTATTTGCTAGCACAGCAAAATTCATGTTTATGCCTTTGGAAATGTACTGAGAAGCAGGTGATTATCTGCTAGGTCAGGAAAATGAATGAATAGTGTATGAATAGAACAATACTGTTTTCTATAATATGATTGAATATGAACAATCAGCTCCGTTCGTGTTATGAGAACATGCACAGCTGCGGAAAAGAAGAGATACATGAAACAAAAGACTGCTTGAAGAATCTGTACTTGCTTTGTGCTCGAATTAGCTATAGTACCTTGAATAGTAACATAACAGTGGAAAGCTGTATCTAACCGGTGGTAACCAAGGCCACGTTGTTTTTCTTAGGAAGTTTTTCATAAAATTGATAGTGCAAGCAGAAAATCATGGACAAACAGCTGATCTGAAGTAATGATGTTAAAACCTGTGATCTGTTACGTCAGCTTGGTAGGCAATGTCTTGTTATAAAATGTATAAAGATGACCTTACTTCCTGATTTTAGTTAGACAAACTCTGTATTAGCACATTTCTGTCTCCTTGCTGCAAGATTAAAGTGCCTTAACCTGAACCTGCCATGTATTGATCTTTTTGAAGTTTATTTTTCCTTTGACAATATCATTGCTGTCAGACTTTGTGAAAACAGGGTCCACCATGTGAAGGTACTCATCAAAACTTGAGGATAAATTCAGTTCCAGAAATACTACTCTCCTTCCCTTGCTGATTTCATCTCTCTATTCGGACCCCAAAACAAACTATCCTGTATAGGGTTTGTGATGTTTCCCTATGGAATTGTTCAGAATAAATGGTATTCCAGCCACTATATTCTAGTCTTACCAGTAAAATGTTCTTCATGGATTCAGGACTGGTTCTAAGTGGGATTACTCCTGGTAGAACTTTATGAGATTTTAATTACAAAGTAGTTAATAGTGTCCAGTGGTTGCTAAGACTGGTAGTACTTGTCAAGATTAACATTTGGCAGGAGTATTTATTATAAATATATCTAATAGTGAGCTTTTCCCAGTGGAGGGGATTGGTCTGGTTAGAACTGGGAGATGATATATGTTTTCTTAGATTTAAAATGTAAGAAGTTGCATATTTAAATGTGCAGAATTACGTTTTAATAACATGGAGCTGTGTACTATAAATAAGGAATTATTTACTTTTGCTATGCTCACTGTTTCCTTTGCAGACTTCATTACCACACCATAGAATGGCAGTGGCTCTGCATTCTAGCATACTAAGGAGGGGATTCATAAACATAATGCAATGTCCATACCTTTGTGTACACATTGCGGTAACCTTTTTGTTTTCAAAAATTGCTCTAACACAGAGTTGCACAGTGCTGTAGCACAAAGATGTGCCACACCTTGTAGCGCTGGCTCTTTGACCATGCTGAATGCAAATGAGTCTGCCTGGAGGAGATAAATATGCTAATTAGCCATGTGGACTCTCCCCTGGAACTGCTTCCAAGAAGGTATCTTCACGGCAAGCAATTAATGAAATCACTCATATGTGTAGATGGGCATGGCTGGCCTACCATGTTACAATAGTGAACACTGCCAAAAGGCCATGTTAATCTACCAAACATGACACTGATATGGGGACTGTAGATGGTGGGGCTGGCACTAGACACCAGGGTTGACTGTAATGACTGTAACTTTGAGTGCCAGACTGGCACATCTAGCAGTATGGGGATCATGACTGTGGGGAAACACTAGACATCAAGGATTACTCAACATTGAGTGCCATAATGGCACAAACAGCACTACAGGGAATGGAGCTTGTAGTACAGGGAATGGAGGATGGGGGAAACACCAGCCACCAGGACAACTACAATTGTGAGATAAAAACTATTATGGGGATCTGGGGTGGAAGGACACACTAGCTACCCGGCGAACTAGACGTGCCATAATGACACTTCAAGTAGTATGGAGATCAGGGATGTAAAGACACACTAGTCATCAGGGAAACCACAATTGTGACATAATGGCACCTTAACAAGTATGAGGATTGGGGGTGAATAGGGAAAAACACTAGATGGGGGAAGGCAGACAAATCAAGAAGAGGCACGGGGACAATGGTGTGTATGTGTCTGTGTGTGTGCTTGTGGTTCAATGTGTACTTGTGTGCATGGGAGAGTGACTGGGGGGATGCCATTGCATACACAAGCTGCATTTAACTACCGTGATATGCAGATTAGCAGTGATCAGCTTGAACTTTATCCCTCTGTGCCATCGAGCTTTTAACAGTGTAGAATCACACTAAAAATGCCTTTTTGGTCAACTATAATAAAGTAAACACTGCCCATATATTTCTACATGTCAGTGAGTGGTGACTTCAAATTATTGTCCTCCACATGCATGGAATCAGGAATACCAGACAGGACAAAATCATCTTCCTCAAGGAAGAGTAAACCTGTCTGGTGGACATCTACAATAAATAAACTCTATAATAAAAGGAAAAAAAAATTGCTGCCCAGGACCAAGAAGGAGCAGGTGTCTAACTGGAAGTAATCTCTCCTTATCCTGAACAAGGAGATAAGACCAATATTGAAATCCTCCAAAGCAAATATTGAGTCCAAACTGGCCACATCTACTAAACACAATCATAAGGCTTTCTTCACATATGTCCACAATCTCAAGGGAAACACCCAGATCTGTTCAGAACTGGTGGTCAAGGACACCACATACACAAACCCTGTAGGTACAGCCAACTTGCTAGCAGACAGGTTCAGTAAAAACTTCACTCATCTGTCCCCCATCAGTAAAACAGGACATCCCCAGTACCTGCCCTCCTCCATTTATCTCTAGGGAGAAGGTCATCACTGCCCTCTCAAAGGCAAAAAATACAGCCTCCATGGGACCCGATAACATCCCAGGCTGCATTATTACATGAACTCAACCAGGAACTTGCAGCACTATTAGGCACTCTATTTAACCAAAGCCTGAGTACCAGCTTCATTCCAGCTGAGTGGAGGACAGCTTCTGTCATCCCTTTGCACAAAGGTGGAGCGTCCACTGATCCAGGAAATTATAGACCCATTAGCCTAACTAGCCTGGTCTGCAAGACCATGGAGCAGATTATCATGGATCTCATTAACAAGGACATTGGCAGCCTCCAGACACTTGATCTCACACAGTTTGCTTTTGTCAAGGGGAGGTTATGCCTGTTAAATTTGGTCGACTTCTTTGAGACAGTCACCAAGACCATAGACGAGGGGAAGATGGTGCACATCGCCTACCTTGACCTGGCCAAGGCCTTTGATACTATTCCCCACTAAGGTATAATAGATAAACTCTCTCAACTAGGTATCAATCCATATGTTACTAGATGGATAGCAAATTGACTCACTGATAGAACACACCTAGTCAAAATAGGGGAAACCACCTCAAGTAGTAGACCCTGTAACAAGTGGTGTACTCCAGGGATCAGTCTTGGGGCCTCTGCTGTTTGGTATATACTTCTCAGAGGTGCAGGCCAAATATCGTAGACTATAGCTGACCAAGTTTGCAGATGGCTGCAAGCTGGGTGCTGTCATCCATTCCCCTAGTGATGTGGGCATACTCCAAGAGGGTCTCACCAAAACAAGTGACTGGTGCTAGAAACATGGCCTCAAACTGAATGTCAGAAAATGCATCAGCATCCATTTTGGGGAGAGTGATGTCCCCACAAATTATCACATTGATAATAAGGCACTAAGCACGCAATCAGTCGTGAAGGACTTGGGCACCCAGGTTTATAGCAAACTGACTTTTGACCACCATATTGCCTCCATTGTACGGAAAGCTTTCTACATGGCCCACTTTATTAGTAAGAGTATCTCATCCAGGGACAAGGTGGTCATAACATCCTTGTATTTTTCCCTTATAAGAGGCATTATTGAGTACAATGCCCCTTTCAGCATGTACCTCACAAAGCTCATGCAGCAGCTGAAGCAACCACAGAGGTTCCTCACCCGGGGAATCCAGGGCCTCAAACATCTACCCTACACAGATCAGCTAAAAGCCCTGTTCCTCTACTCAGTCTCCTACAGACTCCTCAGAGGTGACCTCTCTCTGGCATACAAAGCAATCTCAGACCCCGCCCTGATGGGACTGCTGCATGCAAATCAAGCTCCACTTGAGTAACCTGCACGCGTGACCTCAACCTGGTCTGTGACATCAATAGACTTGTTAGCGGGACAGATTTGTGTCCCAGAGACTCCCCCTTTTGTGGAATACACTCCCTCTCCATGTAAAGCACAGTACCTCATTAAATTGTTTTAAGTACAACCTGGATAACTGGATGGGGAACAGAAAATACACCCCTGGGATTCCACCTCTGTCCCTGCCGGACAGTGACATAGGGTACTGACTTTCTGGAACATGGACTAAATTCTTGGCTAGGCTTGTAAGGGCCTCAGTGCCAATAGCCTAGTTACCTTCTTATGATCGTATGATCCTATGAACTATGAGCATGTTGTATTTGTCTTGTCCTTATTTTTTTCACATGGTAAACAGGTTATTGTTACTTGCTCCTTACTAAGTCCTCTGAGATGTCTGTTTTACACAAGTCACTTATCACAAGTACAGTATTGGGGGTTTCCCCATTTAATTAGGTTTTAAAATAAGTTTAAAGCCAGACTAGGCTAACAGGCATGACCTCCCCTTGACAAAACCAAACTGTGTGGGATCAAGTTTTCCATACTTTTGACTCTATGCAATGTCCCGGTACAAAGGCTGTGTAACTGTGGCCAAGGTTCCTAAGGCTTGTATATACTTAGCTGAGCTTTGATGGGACAAATTTTCACAACCTCAATGTATGTTCTTGTAGAAGTATCTACATGCTTAGATGAGATGTTGCCTAGTAAGAATCAAATCTTCAGTTCATTTTTTCATCTGTACAAAGTTTTAAGAGAGGTGTCAAAACATTAAAAACAGAATGCCATCAATGAACATGTTGCAGTTCTTACACTACAAGAGGTGACCATCATTTACAAAGTCTTTAATTTAACTTGATGCAGGACCTGAGTACTATTCTCAGTTTCAAGACGGGTGCATTACCCTCTGTACCCCTGATATTTGCAACTATGCTGAAAATACTACAGACTCTGAGTATACCTGATAAAAAGGTTATACTGTTCTGTAAAATTACTGCTGCCATGGATGTAGGATATGTGAAGACTGGTGCTGAGAGACAATATCACCCAGTTTGGGAGGTGCACTGCTCCCCATATGTTGCATAGTTTAATTATTACATACTTTATTCCATTTGATACTGTCATTTATTTTCTTTCATTTCAAAATAAATAAACACTGTGGTATATTGCATTGCTTTAATTTTCTTTGTTTTAAGATTCCTATTAATGTTTTTTCACTAATACTCATTCTTGTAGGTTAATTGATTCAAAGCTAATTACTAGGATAGCTGTCCTTGTGGACAGTTTAAACCTAGCCAATTTCCCTTTCAAATGTCAGAAGAAACCCTGTACCTTGTGTCAGTATGGTAAACATCTAAACCATTATACCAACCCCAACCCCCATATCTTGTCTTAGATATAAACCCCATTAGCTTGTATTAGATATCATGATACTTGAGACTTCAGAATGCTGACCAATTAGATAAGTATTCTGAAAGTTTTGCCCCAGACTCACTGTGGTTACATATCTTTTGAATTTAAGCTCAGTGTTTGATGGCCATGGTCATGCACATCCATCTTCAGAATTCAGCTGCCATTTAAATGTGTGAAAATCACAATTGTGACCCTGACAGCTGCCTTCACTAAAGCCTGAAAAGTATGAAATTTATGCTAAGGTAGAAGTTGTTGCACCTAAGAGTATTCCCCTTACTTTGAGGTACAGTGATCCCAGAGTTAGTATATAGCAGTAACAGAGGTGTGGGGGAACAACCCCCCCCCCGCAAAAATGGTTTAGACAGTATTACAGAAAGCTTTGATGTTCAATGATTTAAAGGTAATTGGACTTTACTAACAATGGCTCTGGGACTTGTACTTAAATTATGTTTACTACTTACTGCCCACAACCACCACAAGCCAGCTCCTGAATTAACTTTTCAGTGCTCATTTGTCCGCAATCACCATCCTGCCTACTTTTTGATGGTGATGTTTGGTGTACATTGATGAAGTTCTTCTCCCCCCAACACCTCTCAAATTGACATTCAGCACTTGAAGACACCGGCTGTTGTAATAGACAGGTGTTATTGCTGCTTGTACCTAGCAGCTGCATGCACTGGGATTTGTTCCTGATCTCTGTCACTGTCTTTCTGGTTTTCATGTTCTCCATATGGGTACACAGATTATTCATAACATGCAGATTGCTTTCTAACCTTACCCTCCGCTTAACCGGCTACTATAACTTCTCTATGAATGTAACCTTTATCTCATTCCTTATGCTTGTTGCCTGGGTTGTGGCTGGAAAGTTCTTGTAAGGATCAGTCCACTTATTTAATTTTTAAATGGCAGACACAACGTGGCACAAAAGTAGAGCAGGCTGAAGCATGTCATAAATCAGGTCACCATGTGTACTTGAATCAAGAAACGTTTAATTTCGGTCTTCCCAAGATTCATTTTTTTTTTATTTATTTTAACAGCACAGTGCTTTTTCTGTTCATCATTCCTTTGTGAACACTTTTCAGTCTGGGAGCTCCCCGCCTGTTGGAATTACAACTTAATTCTAGAATTCCTGTTTAGACCTGTGATGCCTGTACAACAACAGCAGTGTACTCATATTTTTAAATGTTTAAGAGGGATTTTTTTTTGTCTGAATGAGGTGACCAGATCCGTTTGAAGAAAATGAAGTTTGATTCTTGCCTACTGGTATGTTCAAATGCTAACAGCTTTATACAAAACCTTGATGAATGCAATAGTTTATTGCACTTATACTAAGGTACCGCAGTTTTCATCATTTTTGTAACAGCAATAGTAGGGTAATGAGAGGTGTCAGCATGGTACAGTTCCCACATATCTTTAATATCAAGGGTCTGTTAAATTTTATAAAGTCATGCATTCATCATACTCTCACGGTTCTTGGACTCTACACAAAAGAAGAAAATTATTGCCCTCGATTCTTTACCCATAAAAATTATTTTTTGCATTTTGTGCAGTATCTATTATGTATGCACTCCACGTGAATCTTTATTCTCTGTCATCTCTAACTTTATCTTTTATTGTTGCTTTTTCTAAGAACCATTTCACCTGTGAACATGGTCACGATTACCACTTCTCTCAGTAGGGCTCAGGATTTTAATTAGCACATTCTCTTGTCTTTTGTCCCTTCTATTGTTAATTTGTAAACATTTAACTTCCATTCCACACCCTGACAGCTTGTCTCTTCCTGAAACATATTGGTCTGCTCCCCATGTTTCCTAAACTTTTAAAGAAAATTGTGCTTCCAAGCTTTTCTCCTTACTTCTCATGTCTTTTTTTCCTATATTTTATGTTTTGTTTCATAGCTTTCATTTCATTTTCTTTTTTTCTAATTCATCCATAGCACTTTTCATGGTGTCATGAGGTCTTTTTATGTTAGTTGCTTGCCAACATTTTTAATAACACTGCCTTACATGGCAGGTTAGCTGCAGTTAGCCTTTTTAATTTAATTTCTGCCTTGTTTTAGTCCTAACTGATACTTAAGTCCCTAGATACTTAAGTCTGTCGGTGCCATACCAGCTGCTCTACAGTTAAGTCAGTGGCAGTCTAGATTCCTTCCAGTCTCTTTTGCCATTTTCTAATTCGCTTACATGACCTCCTAGTTCATATAGCCTCTTTTCATTCCAAGAACATTGCTGATACTGCACAATTTCCTTGAAATTCTCTCCTGTTTCACTGTAGTACCCAAATCTGCGAGATGTCAATAATGGTCATCTTTGATTCTGCTATGAATAGCATATGAATGAGAAAGAATGACCCTCGTGACCATTACCAGCAGACATACCTTACAGGATTGTCTCTTTCCAGTTGTACTGAGAAATGTACCAACACTGGAGATTTATATTCTTTTCTTGTATGCTTGTTCTGACTTGTTCATCATATATACTTCTCTTTATCACCTTCCTCACAGTATGATTCTCAAACTTGTACATTGTGTAGATGTTGACAATGTACAATAATCTAACAAATATGCTATTACTATGAATATGTTTTTTTCACATTTGACTTTGTACATGTAATCCTAAAGAAGCACAGAAGCTCATGCTAGCAAGAATGGAAACTACTTATTAGCACTACTGTTTCATACTTTAATAATTTTAAATTCATTATCAGATCACTAGTATTTTTATGTTCTTTTTTTCCCTTGGAGTTAGATGACACACTCACACTGCAGCCTTTATTGATAAACAACGGTGCCTGTTTTCCTCCATCTTACTGTTTCTCCCTCTGTTGCTACAAATGATTTTAACTGCTATCCCAGTAACTCTTACAACAACACTAGAGCTTCATACTTTGTTTATACGTAACTGTGCTGCTTGCAATCGGGCTGCAGTTTCCATCCATTCCTCTCTTCTCGCAGCATATATGATCTTCTTATGATCGTTATTTACATTTCTGCAACAACTCTCTCAAATCTCAGTTTTTCTCTCTTTCCTACCTGTTCTTCATCAGTGTTGTTTTACTACCTTCTTAACATATGCTTTCCAGCTCTCCGGGTCTGCAATTCCATTTGTGCATTTGTTTTTTGCTCCCTTCACCATCAGCAACACTAACCGCTGTAATAAATGTTTTCTGCTTGAGATATTTTACACTAGGTAATTCCTATTTTATTTTGAATATGTCATATGTTATTCCTTTTGCTTGATGACATCATGTATACTACACTCGTATTCCAAAGACATTTCTGAATGCTTACTCCGACTATGTCGACTGCACCTTTTTTTGGGGAAATGTGTGGAACAACTGAACACACATTTGCATAGCACATTAGTAGTATGTTGGGAATAGAATAAACATGGCATTATCCATGATATTCTTCTGGAATGTTTAGATTCCAGACCATGTTACTACAATGGGGTTAATGGCAACATAAAAAGGTGCCCTATACTGTACTGATCTTAAATGCACTGTATTACTAAAATGTCTGGCATGTAGTACCTTGGCCTTCACAAGCAGTTTATTGAGGTAGCAGACAGGTACCATGAAAACAAATCCTGTGTTTTTTTAGAAAATCTTAATTACAGTGTTTATCTGCAACTAAAATGCTTTTCTTCCATGCTGTAGACTTTCAGCACTAAAAGACAAATCCTATTAAGACAGAATAAAGCAAACTAGAGTAGAGTCCCATGGATAATAAAACATCTTTGCTGTGCCAGGGGAAGACCAGAGCAGTGCTGACTCAGGATAGGGAAGACCTGAACATCCTGTAAAGCTACAGAAAATACCAGGAAAGACAGTTGAGGAGTTTTGAAGACAGGAAGCTTACAAGTAAAGTGGCAACACAAATTATAGCAGTGAAACATTAAGTCATGCAATGTTTTACTTAGTGCAACCATAAATACTCTTTATTCCTTCTACCTCTTTATTTGAATTGATGTCAGAGCCAGTGTGTGTGTGTGTGTGTGTGTGTGTGTGTGTGTGTGTGTGTGTGTGCGTGTGTGTATGTGTCAAGGGATGAAAATGCATGGCAGATATAATTAGCACCTCATGTTATTCATTGCACAGATGTGTATTAACTGGAAGTACTGTGAAAGATTGTTTTAACCATCTGTTATCCATAAAAATTGTATCCCGCAGCATACTTGTAAATCAGACTATTTGCAGGGAAATAATTTTATTTTTTTGTGTTTTCAGCCTGCTGAAATAATAGATCTATATCATAGAAGAGATTAGTTTAAAGTAGGATTCAATAAAGTGAATTGTCAAGTGCTTTACTTACACAAAACTGCATTCAGTTTAACTGATCTAATCTTAATTTCATGTTTCAGGAAGGAAGGAGTTCTTCCAGTGAAAACTCTGAATATTATGTCTCAACATTACTCAATTCTACCATATGTGAAGGATTTGGGGATGGGTGTTATTTGATCTGGTATAAAGTCATAATGAACTTTAAGGAAAGTTTTAACAAAGTTTAAGGCCTCCTTTTGAGTAGCCCAATTTAAATATTATTACTGTCAAAACCTGTGATTAAGTCTGTCAGACAGGAACAGATCTCATTTTTTTTTGCAAGTTATAAACTGTATTAGTGATCACAGAGTGGGCTTCTTTAATATTTTCAAGTATCCTCAGAACCACTGAAACAAGAAATTCCACTGTAGATTCTGGACCAATTATTCATTTCACTTTTCCCTTTGGTTTCTTGTCCTCCTGTTATCTGTTTTTCTTTCTATTTGAATGAAATGCAAATAAAAAGTGACACAAAGTTTATGTTTGATCTCTCTCCTCGTGCATAGACAGATCGAGTCTGTAAAAGATATAAAGGGTCTTCATTTTGTACGTTTTACACGAGGCAGAAAAACACTCTCAGATGAATAGAAGTCATGCTACACTAATGAGGTTGTAATAAGCAGTTCTCATCAATATGGATTGTTTATACAAGTATTTCAGGTAACATTTGTCTCTGTTTTGCATGGAATACGGTTGTGGCATTGAGACTTTTTCAAATTATATAAGATAACATGGACTAAAGGAAATATATTAGCGTTTCTTAGACACACACACACACACACACACACACACACACACACACACACACACACACACACACACACACACACACACACACACACACACTAATACTAGAATTGCTGTCACTGAAATGTAAGAAGAAGAATTTTAAAACTCCCCACTAAGTCATGGAAAAGTGAGCATGGAGTCAGATCATGGAGAGATTTGATATCATTAACTTCACTCATTATCAGAATTTGAAGTTGTCTCATAGTCGAGAATAACGGGAATAGTTTAAGGAAGACAAAATGTGCTTATCAACACTTTTCTTATTTATTTATTATTTGTTCCTGATGTAATGCTCTCTGTAAATACTAGCATACTAAACTGCTTTAAACCTGTATCTAGAAATCATTATTTTAAAACTCATTTATCTAAAAAGAAATAGAAAGGAGGAATACATTCTTTTTAGGTATGCAGAGTAATAGCCAATGAGTCATTCTTTCTTTTTATATCCCCAAAATGGAAAAGTTGAAGGCTGGGCTGTATTTTCTGTCAAAGAATCACAGATGCGTTAGTACACACAAGGTAGCCTTAATTGTTTTGGTTTTACTGAATGTTCCCCTTATTTTTCTTAGTAACCCCTCCCACTAAAATGTCTAGCCATTACATGGAAATAGCATACTTGGGAATTCAGATGGAGCTTACTTTATGGAGGTGCATTGCAGCAGACAGTAATGTATGGATAGCTGTGCATTCATTAGATTTATTCATAGGTCCAGGTTTGAGTCTTTTTCAGTCTTGTGTCTTTGATGTCACTCACGTCGGGTTCACGTTTGTGCATTTTCAATGTGCAGTGTGATGTAGGCTTATTCTCTTCCATTCTTTTTTATTCCCCCTCCCCTCTACAGCATCATGTGCAAACGGCTCCCTTTCTGTTGTCTCATCGATCAGTTCATTCATCTTTCACAGTGGGAGCTAGAAATTGTCTAGAATGAGCAAGAGCTCTATGGCTCATTTGTTCTCTGTCTGCTTGCCTAATCATCCCATTCATTCTGTGGAGAGACAAGAGTCGGGATTTGGGAGAAGGCCAGTCTGCATCATCCAGGAGACTCCCCTTCTAATCCCCTGAAGCTCCTATTAATTGTAGTGTCTCTGTTGAGCTTTATGATTGCTGCATACTGTAGGATGCATGTGCACTTTCAGATGCATGCCTTTCCTGGGTAGGGGAACACACCGCTATGCAACATGTGCTCAACAGAGACTTTTCACAGTTGCAACACCTACTGTTCTTACCAGGCATCATCTAAATGACAAGCCAGATCCACCCCCAGGATAGGTAAACTGGCAATGACTTCTCATTTCCATCCTCTTGGTCCATTCCTTCCTGTTCCTGTACTGCTAATCAAATGCAGTTCTTGTAGAGCACAGTCAGGGCTTCATCTCAAAGTACCATGGGGAGAGACATTCTCTTCTATTCCTCCTATCACTGTATGATTATTGATTGACTTTAATATATCTCTTCTTTTGAGAAGACATTTATTTTAAAATGTGTTTTTGCTATATTCAGTATACTGCACTTGACATTCTAAGTCAGTTAGCTGCAGCCCTTGGATTCTAGCTTTCATCCCCTCAACCACCCTTCCCAGATACTTAAAGCTATTAACCAGTGTTCCATAATTTTCCTTTCTGTATCAATTCTCAGCTTCTACTGAACTCCACCATTTGCTGCCATTACAACTGTTTTATCTGTGTTCAGTTTCATCCCGTGTTCCTTTAGTTTTGTATTCCATTCTTCCATCCTTTGTTGAAGTTCTTGCTCAGAGTCTGCCTGTAATACCACATCATCTGCATACAGCAACTTTGTTGATCTGTCCCATCTGTCCTGTTTGCTAACATAGTCCATCACCAGTATGAACAGCAGCGGGCTCAGAGCTGAACCCTGGTGCACATCCACTTCCACTGGGAGCCCCTCTGTGAGACCGAACACTGTTTGTACTTGAGACATTGGGTCCTTGTACATAGCCTGCACTAATTCTACCAATGTTTCTGGGATTTCGAACCACCACAGGACTGCCCAAATCAGCTTTCTTGTGATCTTGTCACATGCTTTCTCCAAGTCTAGGAATGCCCATTTGGACTCTTTCTTCATCTGTAGCTTCTTCTCAACATCTGAATTCAAACTGCTTATCTCCCACCTTATTTTCTACTACTCTGCATATTTTTTTATCAGTTACCCTTTCCAGAATTTTTATGCATGTAATAGGAGATTGATACCTCTGTACTGCTCGGAGTTGTGAATGTCATCTTTGTTTTTGAACACTGGCACTACTGTGCTTATTTGACAGTCATCTGGGATATGTCTTTCTCCCCACACTGATATGAGTACCCTCAGGAGCAATTTCTCCCCTATCTCACCCAGCACCTTTATCATATCTGCTGTGACCTCATCTGAGCCTGCTGCTTTCCCTGAATTCATTTTCCTTAGTGCTGTTCTTACTTTTTCTATGGTGGCTCCTCCTCTTCTCTTATTGTAGGCTATGTTTGTGCAGTACAGCTTCTATGGGGTTTTCTTCATTCAGAAGCTGCCTGAAGTACTTCTTCCAACTGCCTTTGATATCCTGCGGATTAGTGACAGGTTATTTTTGGCATCTCTTATGAAGGGTATCTGACTATCTTCATCTTTTTGTCTTTGCCTTGCAACCCTCTATAGTTTCTTTGTGCTGTCTACTGACTTACTTTCCAGAAGCTATTAGAGTGCCTCTGATGCCTTGTTCTTTGCTATTGCTCTCTTAGACTGTTTGTTAGTCAACTAGTATTTCTTCTTACCTGGTCTGTCTTTTCTATCTCCACCTTTTTTTTGCATTCCTTTTTTCTTCTGATGACTTCCTGGACTTCTGCATTTCACCACTATCTTTCCTTATGTATTTTATTTCCAAACCTGGCTTGACTTCTGTTCTATAACCTTGCACATGTTGTTTTGAGGTGCTGCTGTTATTCTTCAATTCCACCTATTTCCTCTTCTTTTTCTTCTTCTTCTTCTTCTTGAGGTGCTAGAGCTCTGAGTAATTCCTTGAATATTGTGCTTTCACTCTAATCAGCTTCCAGGTATTCAGCCTAGTCTCTGTTGATCTTAGAGCTTTCTCTGACCACTGCTTGCAGCTGACTGTGGCAACTAATGGTTTATGCTATGAGCTGTTTCACTGGGGATGATTTTGTAATTGCTGATTCTACTTTAGTGCCCTTTCCTTATTGGGAGGAAGCCTACCTGAGTTGCATGTTGTACATTCTTGTGTGTAATCTTGTAAATGTCTCTTTCTCCACAATGTGTTGGCTACTATCAAGCTATTTGCCAGACAGAAGTCTAGAATAACCTCTCCTTCTTAAATCCTATTGCCCCACTCATGTGGAC
This sequence comes from Protopterus annectens, assembly GCF_019279795.1. Classification (NCBI taxonomy): domain Eukaryota; kingdom Metazoa; phylum Chordata; order Ceratodontiformes; family Protopteridae; genus Protopterus; species Protopterus annectens. Next base: position 382,361,463 of record NC_056729.1, read on the forward strand.
CCAGGCAGTGCTGATATCCTGTTTTGTCTGTTCCAGAATGTGCATTGAAGTCACTCATTATTAACACCCATGTGTGTTGTCCTGCTTTATCCAGTAGATCCTGCAACTGCTGTCTGAAACCATTCTTTTCCTCTCTATCACAACCCTGCTGCAAAACATAGGCTGAGATTATGAATACTGCCCTATCACTAGGCTGGAGTCTGATTTCCATAAGTCTGTCACTAATTCTGATGACATCCCAAACCTCTCCCATACCACAGTTCCCACACCATTTCTAGCCTGTCCTCCCCTGAATAGTACACTCTGGATCCCAAGCCAAGTGGCTTTGCTACATTGGCCTTCCATCTTGTCTCCTGGATACATTGGATGTCCAGCCTCCCCCTTACCATAATGTCATCCACTTCCAAACTGCTTCCTGTCAGTGAACCTACACCGAGTGTAACAATTCTTAGTCCATGTTAGCAGGTTGATTGGTTTTATGTCCAGCTTTCACTCAACAGAGCTATCCTAGGTAACCTAAGCTGGGCAAATGGACACCACCGGGCTATATGGCAGACACACACATTGGCCTCCAACTATTAGCTTGGGTCCCTGGCATAGGTCGGAGTAGACCAGGTCCTCGCCTATGCCCATTTGGTTACATTATTCAACATGACTGAATTACCTAGAGCCATATTTTACACCACTAAGTGGCTAGCCCTGCCACGGTGCACAGTCTGTGACTCATGTATTCCTATCTTTAGGATTCTGCACACCACATTAGATGCCCAAAGCAGTTGGTCTATACAAATCTTCCCCCATAGGGCACCATATAGAGTTTGTGCTGCTGCCCATGGCTTCATTTTTTGGAGAGTTTGAGATGAAAATGCTCAGCATGTTTTTTGGAGGTGGAAGGAACCGCTCAGAGACATAGGAAGAACATACAATCTCCAAACAGGCATTGGCCAGATGTATACCTTCCCACTTTAGTTTCCCAATAAAAAATGATAGTCCATGTAGTAATATGGGCACCCATTGTAGACTAGAGTACAGTAACACTTTCTCTGTGGCACAAGATGTAAGCACAGTTAGCTTACAGAACAAAAGATAGTTGAGGCATCGTTCAATTCTGCTTCACTGATAATTTTGGGGTTATTTATGCCTGGATTACAAAGCATCCACCAACCCCATACTTATGAATCTCCTGCATGTCTGTAGTCAAACAATATCAGAAATACAAGATCTAAGTACCTGAATTTTGTCTGTGACTAAAAAAGAACATACTGGAGAGACAGATATGAGTCCCAGAGACTGTCACTCCTATGGAACAGGCTTCCCATACATGTGAAGCTAAGTTTGTCTATTACCCAATTTATGCTCAACCTAGACTAGTGGATGGGGAATAGGATATTTACAATGGACCTAGCACACATGTCCCTTATGGACAGAGGTAGCTTATAAATGCCTGGCCCTCAATGTCCTGTTTGGATAAAGGTTCATAGGTTCATAGCTGTGTACTAGGCTAATGGCCCCAGAGCCTTTACAAGCCTAGCCCATAGGATTACCCTGGCACCATGCCACCCGATCTTAGTTCCCAGTGCCTCTGTCGAGTAGAGCCACTGGAGTGATCTCCGGGGTGAATTTTCTATTTCCCATCCACTCACCAAGATTTCTCTTGAAGGGGCCCAGTGAGGTGCTCTGTTTGACATGTATGGGAAGTCTGTTCCATGGCATGGGCAGTCTATGGGTTATGAACCTGTCCCTCCAGCACATTCTGTTGATTGTGGTAATGAGGTTGAGGTTTCTGGAGCATGTGGTGTGGAGGGATCGGAATTTCTTTAGATGTAGAATTTCTAATGAGTAAGGCCAGTTTGTATCCAAATCAGAATGATTATTTCAAGCCCAAAAAGGAAAACTGGCTAGGATTAAAATAGCATGCAAGGGAAGTTAGCCCAGTACTTACCTACAAACCTTTAAAATTACAGGCTTATAGGTAGTTATTAGCAATGCAGTTCCGGACACCATTAAGCAGCCTAATTGCCCCAAAACACTTTTTACCTAAGTTACTTGCTCAAAGTCACACAACAGGCAAATGAATCCTGGGAGAATCAAACACTGCACCATAGGAAGTAGCTCATTAGCAGTTCACAGCCTTAATCCTCTACACCAATTTATTACCTGCCACTCAAGAGAAACCCACAAAGTCCAAGTACCAATTCATGATATTTTTTTCATTTAGCTGTTTTTGTACATTAAAGGCAGTATTGCAAATATTAGCAAAGTAGGTCGTAATCTGAATAGCAGAGACTTCACAGATTCTAAGTTCTACAAAAAGTTATTCCCTAATATTGAAATGTTTTTGTCTATAAAAATATTTATCCTACAGGGTAAAGAAATTATCTTCCAGTTACAGAAACACTTTGTATATTTAAATGTCACTTCACAAAATTGTTCCTTTCCAATCAGAATCAGTGCCATAACATCAGAAGGCACATATCTCAAGGAAGCAATAATTGAATCCCAAATGAAATGTCTGTCCAGCATCTCATTTGTTTTAGCAGAAGTACAAACTACTAGTAAGTATTGTACTGTCATACCTGAAACAATACCAGTAGTATTCTTAGTTTAACATGTCTGTATAAGCTTTTTATTTTTGTACTTAAGCTCCCCCAGAAGTGTCACAAATAGCTTTCTCCTTCTCTGTCACAAACATATTTGCAGAAAGTAGTTCACCTGTATTTATAACTTCAGGGTTAATGTGACCTCTCTCTCTCTTCAAATGAAATGTATTGATTAATGGCTTCAGACCAGGACAATGCTACATCTTAATTAATGAGGTCAGTTAATATGTTATCCTCCAGCCACCTGCTTGTATGCAGTTGTAGTTATTGCTGAGACACTGTAGAGACATTCTATACATGCTGGACATCAGCAGTACAGCAACTCTTCTCCTCTAACTGACTCTCCAGCAATGCTGCCAGTCATTCTTCTCCTGCTACAGCCTTCTGGTCCATTCCACAGAACAAGAAACTCATGCGTCCACTAAAAAAGTAGAAGTGCTTTATCATTTACATTAATTTTATATCACATATGAAAAAAATAAATCAATTATTTAGACTATCATTGTTTACATTCATATTTAAAACTATTTGCAGAAGAATGTAACTAAACAATTCTTTCATTCTTTTTACCTGTATATTTACCTCTACCCACCACCCTTTTTTCAGAACTATCTTCTTATTTCAACTAATACATCATCTTCTTCCAGTGTTTTGTTATATTAACAAATTATCACACCCTTTTCCACAGGTCTCCTTGTGTCACAAACAGTACTTTATCCCATCATTTATCAATTTCACATTTCTTTACTTTATCAGGCTTTCCATATACTATCCTATATACATTATATATATATATATATATATATATATATATATATATATATATATATATATATATATATATATATATATAAAGGTGTTTGCCTTATAAACACAAGGTACAGGGTCTGAGTCTCACAAGGGATTATTGGCTAGGCTTACAATGGCTCGCAAGGGCAGCTAACCTAGTGCGAACCTATATATATATATATATATATATATATATATATACAGTTAAATTATTCCCATCAATATTCATTTTTAAATGTTTCACAATTTTTTTTTATTCTTTTTGTAATAAAAAACTGTTTTGCTGGTTCTTCTTTACTACAACACATTTCTTTCCTCTACCACCATGTATTTCATGCTCCCTTTTACCAATAACTTGTCTAATAACATTATTCACAAAAAATCCCCTGCTTCATAAAACCATTCATACCTTGTTCTTCTGTCTTTTATTGTCTTTTTCATCTCATTTTAATTCCATACCATATGCACAAGAAAAATTATTTTGCTAAAGTTACACTATACCATTCTTTTATTTCCCCATTGACCTCGCTAACTTTTAACTTACATCATTTCATTGTATTCTCGTATTACTTTTCTCCCATCCTGTCCATTTTTCTCTTCTTTTGTCTGTTTTTTCTTCCTTTACATTTTTATATTTTTATATAACAACTTACCTATCATTTCTTTTTGGCTTTGTTTTGCCTTTTTCATTACCCAAAATAAATGCATAGATGCTAAGTATTTTTTAAATCAAACCAACATATTTTTTTTATTATGGTTTCTCTCTCTTCTTGCTGGGTTAGCCTTGAGCCCTAATTTAAGGTAAAACATCTCTAATAACTCTTTTTCGATTGGAGTTGAAAACATACATATTCCTCCTAAATATGTTATTTTTAATAATACATAGGTGTTCAACATAGTCTTTTTCTCAGTTGATAAATAAAACTTGTTCCAGCCAGCTAATTTTTTTTATTTGTTTCAGTATCTCTATTCATTGAAATATTACACTTTCATATTCATCAAATGCCACTTCCAAAATCTTTGTTTCCTTTCTTGTGAAATATATTCCATTTATGTTTACCTCACAAAATCCCTTACACTTCATTTTGTTTTACTGTGGACCAGCTTTTTAGCAGTTTTTCAGTCATTTTTATTAGAACTAAATCATCTGCATATGTCATGCATATTGGCAATATAACATTTGCTTCCATCTCACATCTTGCTTCCCTCATTTCATACATACGTCTGTATTACTGCTTCATTATTTATACTAATAAGCACATACTCATTGGACATCCCTGTTTTACTTCTCCCTTAATACTTATTTTCCCATCCATGCATTTATCATAACTTGTACTTGTGACGCCTGTTCACTGGCCCAGTAATCAAGGAGCCTCAATCCTCACCACTAACACCAGTGATGGGAGTGCACATTGGGAGGGATAATAAATACACACACAGTAAAGTACAAATTCCCTTAAGAGCACACAGAGATCACAGTCAGTCTGGGGGTTGTTTCTCCCTTTCTCTCCAGATCCCCAATAAAACTCCCCACTGGCACAGCTAAAGGGTACAGATCTCAGCCGAGTAGTCAAGCCAAAACCTCCAGTGCCCTCTATGTTCAAACAGTGCTTCATGTCCCTGCCCAAGTAGCTGACACACACACACTTTGAGATTTGGTTTATATACAAGCACACAGACACTCCTGGGGAAGGCTGGCACAGGTTCTCCAGCTATGCCCCCTCCTGCCAGGCTATAAGGTAGTAATCACTTCCACCAACTACACTTATCAGCTACTAAAAAGGCCATTACCAATGGGTGTCCAATTATACCGTGCAATATTATTATCCAAAGAGTAAGTGGATGAACAGCAAGGCTTATTGGAGTGGCTTTTGTATAGTACCATCAAATACATGCAAGTACTCTAGAACTTAAATTATCTCAACACAAAACAGCCACAGTTGAAAGGTTTAAACATATTTAATAATAGATAATAAAGGCACAAGACAAATCTCAATTCAACACAGTGCTAGTCAAGAGTTCAGAAATCACAGAGAAATGCTTAAAATAATACTGAAGAATAGTCTGACATAAGTATAGAAAACAGCTAGTCTAACCTTACTATTTTCTATCTATTTCTTAAGAGAAACACTAACGTCTAAGATCTTACATACAGAGCAAGCACGTGCTGGTGAGTGGTCAGTTCTGAAGGCAAATGCAAAATGCTCTGATTCTTTCTCTCTCTCTCTGTCTTTGAAAAGGTCTTAAAAATAATACATCACTGCTGACTCATTTTAGATTACATCATTCTTCTCTGGTTCCCAGGCTAACAGAAACTCAGAGTTTTAACATTTCTTTGATCTTACACCTGTCCAGGGAACTAACCCAGTAAAGACATTATATATGTAAACTCTAGCAATTAACTCTGGTCTCAAAACAATAGAAGGAATTCCTCAGTCCAGACACTGTGTCTCCGAGCTTTGAGATCAAACAGTCATACAATGCTTGACTTATCAGTTTTCTTACAGCAGAGTGCATAGTGGTTACATTTTTGAAGTTCAACATTTAACACAGTTTTCTTACATTTCTGAAACAGCCTGTGAATTACATTAATATTTACAAATGACATAGAATTATTTACAAAATTCTATCTAACTAGGCTGACAGCCTTTAGATATCTTCACATATCTTCCCCCCTGGAGAACTCAAGCTCGTTTTTCAAATGACCCTTGAGAAACATTGCTTGAGAGGGATAGGTCTATCTGAGTATACCTTACCCCATTCCCTGTCTTGAGACCCCATCTGCATTGGCATTGCTAATCCCACTGCGGTGCTGCACTGACATATCATATGCTTGCAACCCTAGGCTCCATCTTAGCAACTTGGCATTTTGCTGGTTGGCTCGGTGTAACCATGTTAGGGAATTGTGATCTGTAACTACAGTGAATTTTCCTCCAAACAGATAAGGCTGATGTTTCTGCAGTGCCTAAACTATGGCTAGACATTCCTTTTCTACAGCTGCATAGCATTCCTCCTTGGGTTGGAGCCTATGACTGAGATAAACTACTGGGTGCTCTTCTCTCTCTCTGAAGAAATATGGCTAAGTACAGCCCCCACCCCATGGTTTGAAGCATCCACCTGCACAACAAATTATTTGCTGTAATCTGGACTGGCTAATGCAAGGGGCCCTCCCAAAGCTTCTTTAAGCTGCTGGAATGCCTGCACACATGCTGTGGTCCACACTACCTTATCTAGCCTGTTTTTCCTTGTCAGGTCTCTGAGGGGAGCAGCTATGGTACTATAATTGGAGACAAACTTTCTATAGTACCCTGCTTTTTGGTAACAGGTGCAGGCCATGCCTGAATGGCTTCCACTTTGGCAGGGTCTGGCCTGATCTTACCACTCCACACTCTATGTCCCCAGTAGGAGACCTCTGCCATACCCACCTGGCATTTGCTGGGCTTAATGGTCAACCCTACCCTCTGTAATCTGCCCAGCACATCCCTGATATTTTGAAGGTGCTCTTGCCAGGAATGGCTGTAGTTGGCAATATAAACTATGTAAAAGGGCAAACCCTCCTGCTCCTGCTAGGATATGATTTACCAGCCTCTGGAAAGTTGTTGGAGCATGTTTCATCCCAAAGGGCATCTTTGTGAAATCATACAAGCCAAAAGGAGTCACAAAGGCTGACTTCAATCTAGCACTGGGAGTTAAGGGCACCTGCCAGTAACCCTTGGTAATATCAGAGGTGGTAAGATACTTAGCCCCACCCAGCTGCTCAAGGGCCTCATCTGTCCTAGGCATGGGGTAATAATCTGACTCTGTGTGACTATTTAATTTCCTGTAGTCCACACAGAACCTGGTGCTGCCATCCTTCTTTGGCACCAGCACCACTGGGGATGCCCAGGGACTGTTGGACTCTTGAATTACCCATAGTTCTAACATCTCCTGTATCTCCTCCCTCGGAGTTGGTTTGACTCTCTCAGGCACCCTATAAGGGGCCTGCCTAATAGCCCTTTGGGGTACACAGTTCAGATTTCTCATACCTGGGTAGGAGATAGTGGCAGGGACATTTCTACCCCTTCCACTGAGGTGTCAGTCTGAGCCTCACTGAGGAGATTAGTCACCAGATCTCCCTCAGACTCTTACAATCCACTGGAAATACTCAGCACAAGGGCCACCCTATCATGGTAAGGTTTCATCATGTTAACATGGAACAATTTCTGCTCCTGCCTCCTGCCTAGCAGTTATACCAGGTAGTTAACATCACTTACCTTGCTTACCACCTTGTAGGGTCCCTCCTGGGCTGCTTGTAGCTTGCTGTGTCTGACAGGAATGAGAACCATTACCTGCTGCCCTACAGCATACTCTCTAGCTCTAGTATTCTTGTCATACCAGACCTTTTTCTGCTGTTGGGCTTCTGCCAGGTTCTCCTGGGACAAGCCCATGAGTTCCCTGAACTTTGTCCTGAGGTTTAGGACATATGTCCCAAGAGGCTCCTTGTGGGATTCACACTTACTTTCCCACTCATCTCAAATTAAATCTAGAGGTCCTCTCACGCTATGCCCATACACCAACTCAAAGGGTGAAAACCCCATGGATTCCTGGGAAACCGCTCTGTAACTAAACAACAGATGGGGAAAATATTTGTCCCCCTCCCTTTTAAACTGGTCTGCAAATGCCCGTAGCATTGACTTGATTGTATAGTTTAGCCTCTCAACAAGACCATAAGTCTGGGGATGGTAGGGGGTGGTCTTCAGGTGCTTCACCCCACAGTACTTCCACAGACAAGCCAGTAGGTCTGACATGAAATTGGCACCTCTGTCAGTCAGTATTTCTTTTGGGAAACCTACCCTGCTGAAAATATCTAACAAAGCATTTGCCACCTTTTTTGCCTCAATGGAGGACAAAGCCACTGCCTCAGACTATCTTGTAGCATAATCTACTACCACTAGGATATACTTTTTCCCTGTGGAACTTGGGGTACTCAGGGGCCCCATAATATCCATAGCTACCCTCTGAAATGACTCCTCAATCACAGGCAAAGTCATCAAAGGAGCTCTCACATTGACCCCTGCCTTGCCTACCTTTTGGCACTGCTCACAGGTCCTGCAGTATCCTGTTACATCTCTGGAAATTCCAGGCCAATAGAAGTTTTGTATAATATGGTTCTTTGTACGTTTTATGCCCATATGACCTGCAAAGAAAATATCATGGGCTATGGCTAGAAGCGCCAGACAGTAGGCTCTAGGCACTACCAACTGCTGTATTCTCTCACCTTCTAACCCTCCCTCAGGGGTGCACTCTCTATATAGTAACCCTTTGTCCTAGTATACTGATTCCCCCTTCCCTTGAGAATCAGGTGCCTCACTAGCTACCTGCCTCAGGCTTTGCAATGTAGGGTCTGAGAGCTGAGCCTGTCTCAACTCTCTCTTTGTAACCCTTACCAGCTCCCCTTCCACATGAAGTCTGGCATCCTCTGACAGCAGTGCCTCACTGTCAGCCTGGGCACTACTACTCATCTCTACCTTTGCAGTCACTCTGTCCAACTGAACATCAGTACCCACAAGCAGCTGTGGCTCATCTTCAGTCTCACTGCTACAAGATAGCTCCTTCCCTGAAGAAACCACTTCACCAGTCCTGGCTGCAAGTATGTGGTCTGTCTAGATCTCTCCCAGGCTACCAAACCCACATGCTTGTCTCAAAGCTTGGCTGCGTGTAACGGCATTAACACATAATACTGCCTCATCAAAATCCTTCCCTATCACGACATCTGAAGGATGGTAGTTTGGTACCCCTATTGTCTCAAAACAACCTACTACTGGCATTTTGTCCTTCCCACTTACTGGCTCCCTCACCTTTTGTTCCCCACCTTGTCTATATGCCAAATGGCCCCACTAGTTGCATTCAAAACATTTAACCCTAGGTCCTGGAGGTCTACCTGGACTAGTGGCTTCCCCTGCTACTGGGAGATTCTGTTGAAGCAGTCTGGGCTGCCCACCATGGGTTCCTTTAGACCCATGAACAGTACTGGGGGTCCCTCTCCTGTGCAGGGATGCCCTACTTGCTAGGTATAGGTCTTCCTTCTTCCCCAATTCATCTGAAGTAGCACATTGTCTATCAGCTAACCAGATCCTCATGTCCTCAGGCAAAGTGCTAAGGGCTTGTTCCCTCACCAAAATGTCTGCCAGCCCTTCAAAAGTGGTGACCTAACATCCACTCACCCACCTATAATAAGTGCTCAGTACAGCAACATATTCAAACACACTTTCATCTGCCTTCTGTCTATGCTCATGAGACTTGTTCCTATAAGTTTCAGGTGTTAGCTTAAAAAATTCTAATAGACAATTCTTAACAGCAGTATAATAAAAAAATTCATGATCAGAAAGTTTAGACAACACAGTTACAGCTTTACCATGGAGTAAGGGGGATCAGGAGCAATACCCAGATCCTTTGTTCAACATCATACTGTTTATATACCCTCTCAAACATATGAATGAAACTATCAAAATTATCCCCCTTTGTAAACTGCAGAAGAAATTTACTGACCTTTTGTGCTTCTGGGCTCTATTACTTCCTTCCCCATTACCTCCATGAATCTGTCAAAGAGTCAGCATCTCCCTGTCTTGCTGCCTCTGCCGTCCCTTCTCCTTAGCTTCCAGGTGTAGCAGTTTCTCAGTCTTCTCAGCCTGTAGATGTCTCAGTCTCTCTGCTGCTTCTGTTTCCAAATGCCTGGCCTCCAACTCAAGTCTCTTTAGCTCCAGATGGATGTTTAAGTGCTCTGCAGAAAGGTTGAGTTGTCCATTCTCTGAGTGTCGTACATCTCTGCGGCCAATCTGATCACCCTCCTGATTGCTGTTTTCTGATGCAGCTGTGACCAAAGCTGCAATCATGTCTGCCTTAGTCAGGTTTCCTTGCACCAGTCCCTTAGCCTGACACATCTCAGCCAATTGGCTCCTTGTCAGCTTGCCATACTCCTCTGCTGACATGCATGCCTGCTCTTCCTGACTAACTTAGCTAACAAAAGAAATAAAACAATTGTGATCTGAACTCTGAATATTCATTGCATAGCTGATTTAGAGTACAAAAACACCTTCAGAGATGACTGTACAGAAGCTATAGGCATTCACTATCCACATCACTACAAGCCAATTGTTAACCAATTAATATGTGGTGTGGATATCCCACCACTGCCAACCAATTAATATGTGATGCCCATGCACTGGCCCAGTAATCAAGGAGCCTCAATCCTCACCACTAACACCAGTGATGGGCATTTACACTGGGAGGGATAACAAATACACACACAATAAAGTAAAATTTCCGTTAAGAGCACACAGAGATCACAGTCAGTCTGGGGTTGGTTTCTCCCTTTCTCTCCAGAGCCCCAATAAGACTCTCCACTGGCACAGCTATAAGGTACAGATCTCAGCCGAGTAGTCAAGCCAAAACTTCCAGTGTCCTCTCTGTCCAACCAATGCTTCATGTCCCTTCCCATGCAGCTGACACACACACACACACACACACACACACACACACACACACACACACACATACACACACACACACACACACACACACACACACACACACACACACACACACACACACACACACACACACTTTGAGATTTGGTTTATATACAAACACACAGACATTCCTGGGGAAGGCTGGCAGAGATTCTCCATCTATGCTCCCCTCCTGCCAGGCTATAAGGTAGTAATCACTGCCACCAACTACTCTTATCAGCTACTACAAAGGCCCTTACCAAAGGGTGTCCAATTATACTCTGCAATATTATTATCCAAATATTAAGTGGACGAACAGCAAGGCTTATTGGAGTGGCTTTGTACAGTATCACTAAATACATGCAAGTACTCTAGAGCTTAAATTATCTCTACACAAAAAAGCCACAGTTGAAAGGTTTAAAAATATTTAATAATAAATAAAAAAACACAAGACAAATCTTCTCAATTCAACACAGTGCTAGTCAAGATTTCAGAAATCACAAAATTCTTAAAATAATACTGTAGAATAGTCTGACATAAGTATAGAAAACAGCTAGTCTAACCTTACTATTTTTCTATTTATTTCTTAAGAGAAACATCAAAGTCTAAGATCCTACTTACATATAGAGCAAGCAAGTGCTGGTGAGTGGTCAGTTCTGAAGACAAATGCAAAATGCTCTGATTCTCTCTCTCTCTCTCTCTCTCTCTCTCTCTGTGAGAAAGTCTTAAAAATAATACATCACTGCTGACTCATTTTAGATTACATCATTCTTCTCTGGTTCCCAGGCTAACTGGAACTCAGAGCTTTAACATTTCTTTGATCTTGCACCTGGCCAGGAAACTACAGCAATAAAATACATTATGTATGTAAAATACAGCAATTAACTTTGGTCTCAAAACAATAGAAGGAATTCCTCAGTCCAGACATTATGTCTCCGAGCTTTGAGATCAAACAGTCATACAATGCTTAACTTATCAGCTTTCTTCCAGCAGAGTGCAATTTGGTTACATTTTTGAAGTTCATCATTTAACACAATTTTCTTACATTTGTGAAGCAGCCTGTGAATTACATTAATATTTACAAATGACAGAATTATTTACAAAATTATATCTAGCTAGGCTGGCAGCCTTCACATATCTTTACAGTACTCATGAATTTTCATAACATTTCTTTATGACAATAATTTTTTCTCCTATGCCATATGCCTCTAAAATCTGTCTCATTGCTTCACAGTTCACTTTATACTACATGCTATAAGTCTTACTATTTTATTTTTTTCAGTATCATTTCTACTATGCCTTCCACCATAATTAACATTTATTTCACATATTTTCCCTTTATACCATGCATTCATTCTCTTACTATCTCAGTCAATACTTTATCCACCCTTTTTGTAGTATTTTCATATATATTTTATAATTTGTATTCCCTAGTGTTATAGGCTTCCAATTTTTATATCTCGTATTTCATCCTTTTTCATATAAATTTTATCACTCCACTATATATGGCTTATTCTATCATACATTCCATCATCCATTTAAATAATGTTTTTGTCTTTATTCATTTCCTTATAATACTCATAACTTGCACTGTCCAGTCCTGGTACTGATTCATTCTTACCTTCTTTTTATCACTATCTGTACTCCTTCTATATCATTTTCTAAAAAAAATCTTTCTTTTTCAGATATTTTTTCACTTTCTGTTCTTCTTGCACACATATTTTCTTTTTTCATACATTTCCTGTACAAAATTCTCTACCACCTCCATGATATCTTTCTGTTTGCATTTCATGTTTCCTTTGCCATCTAAAATAGCATCCATCTTTCCCTCTTTTCTTTTTACTTCTTTTCCTTAATAAGGGGAAACCTCATCTTTCTTTCCTTCAGAAAAAAAACTCTGCCTATGTAACATGTTTTCTATTTTTTCATATATCTGCTTTTATTTCCCTTATTTTGTCACATCCTTGTTCTATCTGCTTCTCATTAATCTACAAAAGTTGTTTATATTTCATCTTATTTCTTTTTTATTCTTCTTTTCAGTTCTAAGTATATCTTTATACTTTTGCTTCTACATTACCTACCACTGTGCCCAGCCTTTTATAAAATGGTTCATTGTCATATGATCTTCCATAATATTTCTTAGTCTCTTATAATTTCTTCATCCTTTTAAAACTCTGCTGTTAATCTCTTTATCCCTTTCCCTTCTTTATCTTGATGTCTTCCCCAATTACAGCCCATGCTGCTCTTTGATCTAAAAACTCTGCCATCTGTACTCCCCTTTTATTTATTTCATGTCTTTAGAGTAAACTATATAATCAATTTCAATCTTCAAACTTTTCCTTTTATATATCCATTCTCTACTTTTTCCTATATTCCTACCTTCTCTATATTTAATTCATTCCTCTAACATCTTAATATCTTTCTTGTGTTATTTTCCCCTTTTTCTCAGCATTCCACCACCACACTTTTATATAATTTATTTTTCTATTCAGATTAAAGCTAAAATTCATTTATCATACTTTTCCTTCTTTGCAAGTCTTTTACTTGCAGATCTTATTTTCCTTTCCCTCTCCTAAATCTCTTATCAGTTGATTTTTCACTATATTGTTCTTGTTTTTATCCTGCCTCCATTTCTCCCTCTTCCTCACTTTCTAAAATAGCAAATCTGTTTTCCTCCTATATATTAATGACCTCGCTTTCAATTGTTATTTCTTCTCGAATGTATGCTTCATTGTTTAACCTTTCTTTCCCATACCACCTTCTCTTTCAACATCTTCTGTAGTAATATTTTCTATCGTGTATCTTTATTTTGAGATTTCCTTTTCATCAAATCTTTACTTATCTAATATGGGATAGTCAAACCAAAAATATCCATATTCTTTGCATTTTCTATAAACAGTCTTACAGTGTTTTTGCTATATGTCCCCTTTCCCCACACTGGCCATACTTTTGTTTGCTACAGTCTTGCACTAAATAATTTTCATCTGACATAAATAACTTGCTTTAGGTTGGGGTCAATGCCAAACAAAGCCCCTCTTGCAATTCACAATATTGTATTTGAAATATGTTGAATTGTATCCATTTTACCCAAACTCCCCACCCTCCAGTCCATACATTTCTTTTATCACATTTTTTTAACTTCATGTACTTTAACACATAGTGAAGAACAGGTCATCCATATCTGAAGCCTTAAATTGCATATTTATTTATTTTTTAGATGTAATCCCAAACTCTGAAATAAATAGTATTTCCATGGCACCATTATATTTCTTTTTTCAAGTCTTAGTTATCAATTTTCCAGCAAGTTAATACTTTCAGATATTACTTCAGGAAAAAAAATTCAGCTCCCAAATGAAATAATGCTCTTATGTCTTTAATGTCAGATCCTAGTGACAAAATTATACAATCCATAATGTCATACCTGTTTGCATTGACATTGTTTTTACTTTTTTTTCTTACCACTGGTCATCTTCTCTGTAGCTGTTGAGAAACTATAAATCTTTGTCTCCTGTCAGGGACTTCTTCTGTTCTTCCTTGCTGCATCTGCATAACTGCTTCTTTCTTGGAATAAAAAACCCTGTTACAAAGGTAAGCCCATAAAACTTGCTACTCCAGCAGCAGAGAATACCTCCAGTGTTTGCCACATTCCTTGTTTCCCCTGGTGCTTTTGCTTCCAGCCTCTCAGTTTCTTCCTCCTGTAAGACTCTCACCACCATGTCCCTTCATCATGCTTCCTCTCCTTCATTTTGTGCTGCCTAGTTCACTGGATCTACCAGCACTTCTGTCTCCAGTCCTCCAAATTCCAACTTTGTAACAATTATTACATCACATTCTCCTTCCTTCAGCAAGTTTTCTCCTGCTTCTCTCTTCATGTGTATTGCCATCTCCTCCATCTTGAAATTTCCTGAACTGCAGCAGTAGCCCTCTGGCACCACCTAGCAGCTCCAGAGACTGCTTCACTTCCTCTTCTACAAAGAGTAGGGGAATTTCTCCAGTACCCTGGCCAAGTTACTGCCTTAGGTCTTCCATGAAAAGAGGCCAGTAGCTTAGTATGACTAACCTGGTCAACAAAGGATAAATAAAATAATACTCACTTAGAACATCAAGACTAAAATTCCTGATTTCCAGTGCTGGGTAGCTTTGTATAAATTTGATATCTTATAGTTAAGAGAGTTAGTTCAAACCCTATATAAATGGATCTGGGATGTCCTGTGATAGATACACCTCCTTTATAAAAAATAGAAATGAGCACCATGTTGTAGGATAACCATCAGTGTTAACAGTAGTATCTCCACATCATTTGTTTCTCTTCAACATCCAAATGAGTTCAGCAGGGAGGTGGCTTCAATGTCCATATGATGAAGTAGATACAAAATGCTCAGTCTTTACTGTATTTAACAGAAAACTGAGGAACACCAACAGGATTCTAAACTGTATAATTAATTGGCTGGATAATCACATGGGCACCGATCTTATCCTGCTAGGTAAGATTAACATTAGCTGACAGGAAGTAAGCAGGGATGTTTAACAGGACCTCTGACCCCCGACAACAACTGACAAGATGATGACTGAGCCAGTGCACTAGTCAGGGTCCTCTTAAGAGCCTCATACCACATCAGATCTGTACGAATAATGCCGAATGAACTCAATGACACTTTCCTGTATTTGTAATCTGGAAAAAATGATCCCACAGTGTCATCTCAACTGTTTTATATCCAGCATTACAAGCATTTTCTTTCCAATTACTTTAGAACCATTCCACCAAAGGCAGACTGAAAACCCTTAAATCCTCCCTTCAACTGACCTGAGACAGTTTACTTCAGACATGTGTTCTTACACCTGTCGGAGTGACATAACCCCCTGTAGGAGGCTTCATCTCAAAGGCAAAAGTACAAAGTATATTACAGTTATAATCTTCAAATGTATGGCTAAAAGAAACCTGACATGGAAGGCGTAGGATAAGCAGTTCCAATAAAAGAGCAGTAATACAGCAGATATAAAAATTAAATGTATCACAGAGATATGGAATGGCAAACACAGGTACCTGTGTGACCACTTTACTGTTACAGTAAGTGATTCTAAAACCTTCTGTAGTTATTCAGCCTACTTACTAAGGAGCCATCTGAGTTCACTAACTTCAAGGATGGGTGAGGTTCACCTAAGAAGACCTTTAACTCAGTAGGGTATGAACTCCTGCTCCTGCAATTCATTTATGCTTCACAGGCTTACCTACAGAATGTTGGGTATTCCAGACTTAAGACATAAAATCAGCTTCAGGACATGATGCAAGAAACTCACTTTGTAAGCCTAATACAATGATGGCAAACCTTTTGGGCTCAGCATGACAAAAATTTGGAAAATGCATATTTTGACTCTGTTGGTATCTCACCCCCCCCCCCCTGAACAAAAGAGAAACAATTCTTTACATATACATTTATTTAAAAAAAATACAGTCCAATCATGTGTACTGCTATGTACTATAAAAGTAAAAAAAATCAGTGAGTTACAATAGGGAAAACAATATGAGCACTGATAATTGGGCTTAAAATAGTGCACCAAAAAAATTACCCAACTTTTAATAGTAATTTGGAATTGAACTGAAACAAATATGGAATACACTGCATTTGATTTGATTAACATGAATTAATGACTTTTTTGTTGCTGACTTTTAATAGATAAGTGCAGGGTCACATATTTCTTGTATTTTTGTTCATTGGTAACTTGGGTGTTGGTGAACACTAGTGTGTCACCCAAAAAGTTGTGAAGTGTCACCTTTGACACGCGTGTCATAGGTTCACCATCACTTGCCTAACAGAAGGAGCTGTCCATCATGACTCAGAATTCCATCTTTATTTCTTCAGCTGACAGCTCACTGTTTTGCTCATGAGATGAACCCTGGAAGACTACAACAATGAAAAGATGCAGCCAAATTAGTTATAAAAATCAGTTCCAAACAACAAAGCCGATGGTATTAGAATATTTACTATATTTATCCCCCCTGACAAGTTGATGGCTAATATACCCCACAAACAAACATCCACTCACATCTTGTTGTATAATATATTTTCTTATGCCTAGCATGTTTTTTGACTTGGAGAAGGTATGGATTCAGCCCTGGACAAGTGCATGGATAAACACTAATTAGCACTGGCAAAGGACTCCACACCAGAGTATGGTTTGTTGATCTGTCCTAATCTCCATTCCTTACAGTTTAGCGAAGTACCTGATCTATGCTTCTTTGCACAGTCACTACACTGGCTTATTGAATATCCAGGAAGTAGACACCAGAGGGTGAAATGGAAATCCACCATCTTCCTTCAAGGGCTGCTACATCAGGTCTTTTGCAAGGCTCTGTACTGGGACATTTTCTTTAATGTGTTGGTAAATAATATGTGACATCACTGTAGTACATCTGTGCTCATCCACTGTGTATCATTCCTGCTCATAGTTTTGTAGATAGTATTCTGCAGCTGCCCCATCCATACTTCTTTCACTTTCTTCTCTTCACCTGGCACAATCCCTGTTGAAGGCATCAGATAAAGTATACTTCAACACCAACTCTGGCATCCCACAACTGCCTCTATAAATGGAAATTCCCAGAGGTCCATTATTCCCAGCTGATACCCTTAATGACCCCATCATTCTTTTTCTGCTCTACACCTAAGAGTCTGCCTTTCACGATCATGTAGATTTTCACACTGCCCACCACCTCACTTTGTCTATACTGTATAAAGTTTGAGTCCCCAGAATTTCTCTTCTTAGTCTACTCTTTCCATGTCCCTAACTGCCACAGTTGATTTTTGTTTCTCAGTTCCCAGTAATCCTATTTCACTTTCCCATTACAGTCTTTGGAAGTGCATTTAGTAGCCTGGATGAGGCCTGACTAGTGCTCCACATTGTGGAAGACTGTCCTTCTGCTTACTATGTATATGAACATACCATGACTTCGGCTGAAACCTGTTTTACTCTGTAGGTGACGATCCAGTTGCACTGTTATTACTCCCCTGATTCTTTCCTTGGTCTTTAAGCCTCAGTTTATTATCTTCAAGTCTCTGTTTTATCACCGGATTGCTGTATCATGCATGCAGCACTGTGCATTTGTTTGCATCTAGT
This sequence comes from Protopterus annectens, assembly GCF_019279795.1. Taxonomy (NCBI): domain Eukaryota; kingdom Metazoa; phylum Chordata; order Ceratodontiformes; family Protopteridae; genus Protopterus; species Protopterus annectens. The sequence goes on from NC_056729.1 coordinate 382,379,452, forward strand.
TTGTCACGTTCCTTGTTTCCCCTGATCAGGCTTTCCCCCTATATCTTGTATTGGAGACTACCTTTGGAGAATCTGCAGATGGATAAGCTTTTTCACAAGGTCCTCTGCAATCTCTGAAAGAAAGAACTCAGCAATGATCGTTAGGTTCATAGGTAAGCCCTAGGTTAGCTGCAGTTGTGGACCATTTTAGCCTAGCTAATTTCCCTTTCAAAGGTGAACATCCAACCCTGTACCCTGTGACTGTGAGGAAAACACCTTAAACTGCATATTACTGCTCTTGTTTCAGCAGATATGATCTATTTCCATGAAACACTGAGTCTTCCCTTCTAGACACCTTTCCATCTATCTTCTATCTCACAGCTGTTTTCCAACTCTATTCCTTGTAGCTCACTCCAAACCTTGCTTAGTTTTACAGTGGACTGTTTGCAAAGAATAATCACAATAAAAATTCTCTCAGAATGTTATGTGTCAGCAATAAACAGACTGCAACAGAGCCAGATTAATAGGCACAATAGAGAACTGCCCTGGGCTCATTTGTGTATGGACTTGTAGGGTCACAGTTATGCTAGGATTTTTAAGTTTCATATTGCTAATTAAAGCTGCCTGTTCATTTATATTAAAAAAAAAATAAATAAATAAAACAAAAAAACAGCAACCAAACTAAAAAAATCGTGTTTGAAGCACACTGATTACCCTTTTCTCATTTGGAAAAAGGCAAATGTTGACTTATATTTGACCTCAAAATTCTGAGTCTCCCAGCCCATCTTAGGGTTGATTAGGTCCTGAATGGAAGACTGACTACACGGGCATCTACCTGTTTCACGATTTTGCACACTAGCATGAATCACAGTAAGAGTTGTAATATATGCCTGATATATTTTGTGAGGCCTGATCTGGAAAGTTAAATAAGATTATTTAATTGAATGCATCTTCAAGGGTTGGCAGAGAACGACAGGAAAAACAATGAATATGCAGTGAATGAAAACAAAACACTATACTGTTGTGAAAGAAAACATTACCGAACATAAAAACCACATGTACAAGGAATGCTTTCACTTTTACTCCAGTTTTTCAGTAGATTGTTACGTATGTGCCATACATAACACAGAGCAAATTCCATCTGTAGAATTTGAAACTGGCCACAGTCTGCCTTAACCTCCAGTATCTCCATTCAGATCAATTTATTCCCTCATATTCGATTGCTTGTAGAGTTTGCAGATGTTGATGTACTGCAGATGTCAGTTTAATGTGAGCTTTCTATTTTCTCATTGTCTGAGAGGTTAGCTTAGATGCATTTCATTTAGATATGAGCACAAAATGAAATGTGTACCATTTCATTACATGTAAGGAAGACTGTTACCAGGGAATGGCTTGTTAGGTTTTAAAGGCAATCTTAATATTCGTATGCGCATAATATGTAGAGACAAACACATACTCACACATACACATAACTCGGCTAAGCTAACTACCTTTTTCTGACAACTGATCATATCGTTGTATTGTTTTACTCCATGGGGAATATTGTGCTTCTAGGAACCCATAATGGTGGAAAGTTTGATATATTATTTCAGAAGAGAGAAATGGCTGTGCATTTTTAGATTAGATATGTCAATATTCAGATCAATAACTGAACCAAGGTCTCCCTTCAGCAATAGCTGACTATGAAGTTAATGTAACTATACTGAAAAAATGAAAATGCTTTCCTGTTTGAGCAAGGACACAAGGACAAAAGTAAGTACTGATGTTGTAACTAAGTCTTCATATTACTGTAACAAGGGGTCCACATTGTCTGGTAAAAGAGATTATATATGATTAGAACTCCAGTAAGCAAGAGGTCACAACACATGTTCAATTACAAGATGAAGGAAATCTTTAAAATGTACTTTAAAATATTTCTTTAGACAACAATATTTGCTGCAGCACTGCAAACTGAAAAATGCTACTGCTATAAGAGGCAGCTATATTCCTTAATGTTACTAATTCTAAAAATTAAGATTAATACTAATCAAAATTTTTATAATTAGAAATTGCAGACAAAATACTTACTTCATTACAGGCAAAAATAAACTTTGCAAATGTAAATATAAAATAAATCCTGCTGTCTTGAAAGCTGTATTCTACCAACAGCAAGTCTTAATATGTAATGAATAAAATAAAATGTGAAAAAGTATAAAATGCTCTTAGGACTTAAAACCTCAGAAGACTAGATGATAATATAAATGGAACTCTTGATATTTGCAAAGAAAGAAGCAAATCACATGAGATGAAGTAAAGAAATGAAAATGTAACAAGGTTCCAGGACTAAATGCGTAAGACAGCAAGGTAACAGTGAGGGACAGAGATCAACAACAACAAAATATGTGTGTGTGTGTGTGTGTGTGTGTGTGTGTGTGTGTGTGTGTGTGTGTGTGTGTGTGTGTGTGCGTGCGTGAGTGTGTGTGTGTGTGTGTGTGTGTGTGTGTCAATTTTTGTATGTGTCTATATGATGAGACTGTTTCGGAGAACCTGCAGTCTGCTTTCTTCCTTTGAACCTTAATAAATGAAGGAATTAGTATCTAATTGGTGCCGGTTTGTCTCTTTTGCTGTTGTATATCATTTCTTTTCTGTATACCTACAAGGATTATTACTATAAATATTTATGTTGGTCTCAAAACAAGGGAGCAAAGGCACTTTGGTCATAAAATAATTTTCTTTATTAGAACTGGAGGCTAAGCTCAGTGGTGCAAAGTCATTTTCAAGACAGTAAACAAAAATAATACACAAACTCATACCAGTTTAGGTTTAGTCCAATTCAAGTATTTTCTTTTTGACTGGATTCTTTAGCAGAATTCCTCCAGATTGTCTCAGACTCTTTCAGACTGCCTCTTCTCTTTCACAGCACACTTCCCAGAACTGGTGTTCCAGGCGCAAAACTTCTCATGATTTGAGAGGCCAACTTCTTTGATCTCCATGGGGAAATCCTTCCTTTTTTCATATATTAACCTAAACAGGTAATTGTTTATTACCAGCTCGTACGTACCTGTCATTTCATAAAGAACAACACAGCATTTTTTGTGTAGTAGTATTTGCAACATTATTTGCAAAACATCATTTTTAACACATCATATCACTGAAGTATTTACAATATTACCTATACATCAGTTCTGACACAACCTAGGCTAAAGCGCACCATACCATATTGCTATCTATCTATCCGTATATCTACAGTTTTTCATAAGTGCTTTTATTCCATATCTTTGTGGGACTTCACCAGATAAAAAATCTATAGGTTCTGAAGTCACTTTGAATACTTAAAAAATCACATGTTCACAAATCATTCAATAAAATGTAATCATAATTAATAATTAATTACATACATATCTTTTTAATTATGATCAAATTCTACTGCATGAATTAAAAAATGTTTTATCTGAAGACGTCCCGTAGAAATAGAGGATAAAATCATTTATATCTACAGATAAAGTATTGTTCTGAGGTGTTTCTCTGAATTTTATATGTTATTCATTAACATTGCCCAGTTGTTTCCTATTTGTGAGCTTATATTCTGGATTTATATATATATATATATATATATATATATATATATATATATATATATGTATATATAATATATAGAGACACATATATATATGTATATATATATATATATATATATATATATATATATATATATTATATATATATATATACATATATATATATATATATATATATATATATATATATATATATATATATATATATATATATATATATATATATATATATATATATATATATATATATATATATATATATATATATGGGTCTACTTTCTTTACATAAAAGTACGTTTCAATGAATTGTGCTTACCTGAGCTGAATCCACCGAAGCTCCATTTCAACAGATGACCAGACTGTTGACTTCCTTTCCCTGTGAAAGGAACCACTTGGCCACCATGGTGACCAAATGGAACAGAGGAAACGTAATCCCACCAAAGTGGGGGGCTTCGCCACCCACCCCTCTGAAATATACCAACTCCGAGATAGCACTACATGTAAGAGAGGCCACAGTTCACCATGATGGCCAAGTGGTTCCTTTCACAGGGAAAGGAAGTTGGCAGTTACGTTGTTCGTTGAAATGGAGTTTCGGTGGATTCAGCTCTGGTAAGTATAATTTGTTGAAATGTATTTTCA